>NC_140119.1:600000-940000 GCF_964237585.1 Gallinula chloropus | reverse complement strand
AACCCCCACTGACCGGGTCTGATCACCTGAGTGTCATCAGGTGCATGTGCTGCATGATGGGACTCAAGATGATTTGTTCTATCACCTTCCCCAGCACTGAGGTCAGGCTGACAGGCCTGCAGTTCCCTGGGACCTCCCTCTGGCCTCTCTTCACGATGGGCGTTGCAGCTGCTTGTGGTTTTTTCTCCTCTATGTGATTCCCAGAGGCTCTGTGACCATCGTAGATTCACTCAGCCCTGATCAGCAGTACCTATGGCCTTGAATTGGCTGATGTTTACTCTTCAGGACCTGCAGAGAGCTCCAGCTGTTCCTTACACCAGACATTTTCTGCAGCCCCAGTTCTCTCCCAGCACCCAGCTACACAAAACTGCGACACTCACAAACTCCTTACCTCACAGTCCCCTTAACTCACAATCTGTCAAATTCCTTACCTCACAAACTATCTCTCAGTCAATCTCCTGACCTCACAATCTATTCCTCAGTTAATCTCTTTACCTGACAGTCTATCTATGAATCAACCTCCTTAGCTCACAATCCCCTTACCTCACAATTGGTTACTCTCCTTACCACATAATCTATATCAGTCAATCCCCTTACCTCACAATCATCATACCTCACAATCCCCTTACCTCATAATCTATCAGTCAATCTCATTACCTCACAGCTATCAGCCCATGTTCTTACCTCACAATGTGTTTATCTGTCTATCGGCTTACCTCACTATCTATTTGTCAGTCAATCTCTTTACCAGGTCGCACAGGTCAGCGTCCAGAGGTCTTGAATATCTCCAGAGGTGGAGACTCCACCACCTCCCTGGGCAGCCTGTCCCAGGGCTCTGTCACCCTCACTGTGAAAAAGTTCTTCCGCATGTTGGTGCGGAACTTCCTGTGCTCCAACTTGCAGCCATTGCCCCTGGTCCTGTCCCCACAGATCATTGAAAAGAGGCTGGCCATTTCCCCCTGCATCCCCTGCTTCAGATAATTATAGACTTTAATTAGGTCCCCCCTTAGTCTTCTCTTCTCAAGGCTGAAGAGTCCCAACTTACTCAGCCTTTCCTCACAGGGGAGATGTTCCAGGCCCCTAATCATCTTCGTGGCCCTTCTCTGGACTCTCTCCAGGAGATCCCTGTCCTTTTTATACCAAGGAGCCCAGAACTGGACACAACACTCCAGGTGGGGCCTGACCAGGGCAGAGCAGAGGGGGAGGATCCCCTCCTGTCACCTGCTGGCCACACTCCTCCTGATGCATCCCAGGATCCCATTGTCTCTCTCAGTCCCCAGGGCACACTGTTGGCTCATGGCAACCCTGTCACCCACCAGCACCCCCAGGTCCTTCTCCACTGAGTTCTTCTCCAGCAGGTCATCCCCCAGCCTGTACTGATACAAAAGGTTGTTCCTTCCCAGGTGCCAGACTCTCCACTTGCTTTTGTTGACCCTCATCTGGTCTCTCCCTGCCCAGCTCTCCAGCCTGTCCAGGTCTCTCTGGATGGCAGCGCAGTGTCCTGCGTGTCAGCCACTCCTCCCAGCTCTGTACCATCGGGTACTTGCTGAGGGTGGATGCTGTTCCCTCATCAAGGTCCTTGATGAAGATATTAAACAGGACTGTACCCAACACCGAGCCCTGGGGAACACCGCTGGTCACAGGCCTCCAGTCAGATTCTGCTCCTCGAATCACAACCCTCTGGGCTCAGGTCCGACAGCCAATTCTCAACCCACCTCACTGTCCACTCATCTATCCCATGCTCTCTCAGCTTTGCTATCAGGGTGTCATGGGAGACCATATCAAAGGCCCTGCTGAAGTCAAGGTAGATGACATCCACTGCTCTCCCTCCATCTACCCAGCCGGTGATGATGACGTCACAGGAGGCTACGGGATTGGTGGAGCACGATCTCCCCTTGGTGAATCCCTGCTGACTGCTCCTCATCACCTTCTTCTCTTCCAACTGCTTGGACTTGGCATCCAGCACAAGCTGCTCCATCCCCTTTCCAGGGACAGAGCTGAGGCTGACTGGCCTGTAGTCAGACCAGAGTGACATTGCTCATCCTCCAGTGTTCAGGCACCTGTCCTGATCGCCAAGACCTGTCCAGGTCTTGACCCTCCTGTTCCTGTTCATCTCCCTAGAGAAGGACTTGGATTCTCTGGTACAGAACTGGCCAGGCTGAGTCCCAGTTGGGCTTCAGCCCTTCTGACTTTCCCCCCACGTGATATCACCACATCCCTAGAGTCGTCCCTCCTTCCAGAGCTCCTCTTTTCCCCTCTTTTCCCCAGTCTCTTCCTGGATCTCTCTCCTCAACCACTTCCATAATCACCAGCACCATCTTCTTCGGCGCAGTGGTCGATAGGCCCCACAGTTGGGTTCTGAATGAACTGGTGGAGATTTGGACCAGAAACACTCCAAGTTGGGTCAAAATAGGTTGAGAATGCGGCAGACTTGTTTTCCAGGGAGGTAGGGAAACTGTGACGGGGTTGGGGCCACCACTACCATAACCAGCAGCACCAGCTTCTCTGGCGCAGTAGTAGGTGGCCGTGTCACCGTCCCTGAGCTGTTCATCTGCAGCGTCACCGTGCTCTGGGAGTTGTCCCTGGAGATGCTGAACTGGCCCTTGACCGATGACAGGTACCATGTGCTCCCACCGCTGTTAATACTTGTGACCCACACAAGGGTCTTCCCAGGCACCTGGCGAACCCATGCCATGGGGAAGCTGCTGAAGTCGAAGCCAGAGCCCTTGCAGAGGAGGCGCAGGGACCCCCCGGGTGTCTGGAGGCCCCCTCTGGACTCCACCAGCGTCACGGCCGACCGCAGCCCTGGGGAAGGAGGAAGGACACCAGTGAGTCGCCCGCTCCCACCATCATCTTCATCTTCATCATCATCATCATCATCATCATCATCATCATCATCATCATCATCATCATCATCATCATCATCATCATCATCGCCACGTCCTCACCACTCCCTGGTTGCCTGGGAGGGCGACGAGGAAGAGGAGGATGGGGGAGGCCCAGCGGGTGCCCATAGTGATGGGTGGTGGGTTTGGGGAGGACGTGATGGCACCACAACGGGGTTGGGGGGTTCTTATACGGCGGAGGTGTGGGAGGTGATTTGCATAACGAGTCAGGGATGGCAAGAAGAGGGAGGGGTTACGTTAGCAACACCTCCCATGGGTATCGTATCACTAATGAGCGCAGCAATAGAGTAGTTTGTTTTGACTTAATAAATCAGTTCTCCAGGGAATGAGGCTCATGGAAAAATTAATTAATTAATTAATTGATTGATTGATTACGAGCATTTGGTCTCAGTTCGCAAGTCACAAGAAGGGATTAATTAATTCATTAGAAATTCTCCAGGGAAGCAATGGCAGTTGTAGGATATAATTAATTAATTATGGGGAGATGGGTGGCAGAATGCAATTAAGAAGGGGGTCTCTGTGGAGCCTGTGTCACGTTCGGGGCAAAAGTAATTAAGAAATCGTTGAATTAATTGATGATTGGGGTGTCTGGGGGAGCCTGTGGCAGGGACATGGTGACCGTGATGCCTCAGGAAGCCGGAATCTAAACTCAGTGGCCTTGGTGCCTCTGCAGCAGGATCCTTGATGGCAGCGCTGGGCACACAGGGGATCGATCGCTCCTCCCTGGGTGTGCTGATCACAGCCAGATTTGCTTGGCCCAGACTTGCTCCCCTTGAAGGATGCAGAGGGCGCTGGTGGAACCGGGTAACTAACTTGACAATTTATGAAACTTTTTGAATTTTTTAAATTTTTTGCCCAAAATTTGGCTTTTTAAACCCAAAAGATATTGGAAGGGGAAGCGCCGGGTGTGAATCACAGTGGTTATACTGGTCAGATTGATTTTTGTGGTGCTGGGCTCGTTGTCACCGTCTCCTCCGGTAAGTCCTCGTCACCATCATCTCACCAGGACAAATTTTGGCCATTTTTGCCCAAAAATTTCACCATCCCAGTGTGGGGATGTGTGGGTGAGGGGACGAGGGTCAACAAGTTCCCCCAAAATTCCACCCTGGAGGCCGTCGTTGGGTCTAAATGTGGGGTTGGGGGGTGGGGGGTGGTTTGGCCCTGGCTAGAGGCCAAATGCCCACCAAGCCGCTCGCTCACTGCCCCGGGACAGACAGACAGACGGAGCCTCCGTGGGGTGGGACAGGGCCAGTTCCTGACAGAAATACCTGTGAGTGTAGAACAATGTCCTGGTTTTGGTCAGGATGGAGTTAAATTCATTTGTAACAGCAGATGAATGCTGTGTTTGGGAGTTAAAATGGGAGCAGTGCTGATAACACCCTGATGTTTTAGTTGCTGTCAGACAGTCAAGGACTTTCTCAGCTCTTCATGAGAAAGGAGGGGCGAAGCCAGGACAGGTGACCCAACTGACCAAAGAGAGTATTCCAGCCAGTTACGTCCTGCCCAGGATATCGAGGGCTGACGGGAGGAAGGCCGAGGGCGGCTCCGGCACGTGCGGTTCTTGGGGGACGGTCGGGTTCTGGGACGGCTCTGGGTGGCATGGCCTGAGCTGTGGGTTTGGTGAGAAACTGCATTGGGTATCAACAGCTTCATATATTTTTGCTTTGAAGTCCTGTCAGCATTGTTACATTGTATCTTTCTGTTATCGTAGTAAACTATCCTTATCCCAACCCACAGGCCTCTTAATTTCTTGGTTTTGGGGTTATTTGCCCCTTCCTTTTCCCTTCCGATATCTCTCCCCCTCCCCCCCCGCCAGCTCCTTCCCTCTTCCCTGCTCTTTTCCTTTAAGGAGCAAGCAGCTGCGTGGATCTCGGCTCTCAGCCGGGGTGAAACCACGACACTGTTCCACCCAACAGTCACCTGGTCACCCCAGTTCTCAACTGCTCAATCCCAGCTCTTGACTGTTGGAGCACGTTCAGTAGCTTGTCCCAGACTTGCTCCCCTTGAGGGACAGTGGCGCAGATGAGGAGGGTGATGGTGGGACCGGGCAAGTCAAAGGGTCAAAAAAGGTTGATTTTTGAACTTGAATTTGTTCTCCAGGGAGGTGGAGATACGGGGATGGGGCCTCCACCAGCACCAACCTCATAATTATCAACAGCTTTGGCACAGCAGTAGGTGGCCATGTCTCCGTCCCCGAGGCTGTTCATCTGCAGCGTCACCGTGCTCTGGGAGTTGTCCCTGGAGATGCTGAACCGGCCCTTGACTGATGGCGCGTAGTTGGTGCCACCACCGCTACTAATACCTGCAACGTATTCGAGCCCCTTCCCGGGTACCTGGCGCATCCATCCCATTCCAAAGCTGCTGAAGTCGAAGCCAGAGCCCTTGCAGAGGAGGCGCAGGGACCCCCCGGGTGTCTGGAGGCCCCTCCGGACTCCACCAGCGTCACGGCCGCCCGCAGCCCTGGGGAAGGAGGAAGGACACCAGTGAGTCACCCGCTCCCACCATCATCATCATCACCATCATCATCATCATCATCATCATCATCATCAATCTCCATCGCCACGTCCTCAAAATCCGCTCGTTACCTGGAGGGCGACGAGGAAGAGGAGGATGGCGGAGGCCCAGGGAGAAATTAATTAATAAGTTGATTAGTTAATTCATTAGTTACAAGAGTCTTGTCTCAGGTGTCCAGTAAAAACAAGCAGTGATTAAATTAATTAATTATAGAGTCACCAGGGAAGATGTGGCAGCTATGTGGGATAATTAATTAATTGTGGGGAGAGGCACATTGGAAAGCAATCAAGAAAGAACTTAATGAAGTCATTAAAGTTATATGGGGGGAGCATATAAAAATAGAAAGAATAGCTCACAAGATTTAAGTCACGTAACTGTGTAGCTTAAAGAAACAGATAAGGAGGCCCACAGGAACTGGCTTGTAGGGAGGTAGATTTTGTAGGGAACAGCTGTAGGAATTTGGGATTCAGAAGACAGAATGGGAACAGGATAACATCCATCACAGAGATGTCAATTATCTCTTTGCTAATGAGGGAACAGGTGGCTGGCATACATCCATAGGTCTCCCTGGGGGGACATAAATTAGTCCAAACGGATAAGAACACTGCAGGTTGGCAAGATTCTGGCGTTCCAGGCAAGGAAGTTGAAAAGTACATCGAGAGGAAGACTCGGGGCCTTCATCCCATGGACCACCAGAGACCCAGGCCCATTATTTTTTGAAGGATCTGCACAAGCGCGAAAGATGATAAACTAATTAGCATACGAGGCGAGGGTAGCTGGGTACAGGTAATTAATATGTATAGGTGTTAAATGAATATTCATTATTAAATTGTATAAATACACAAACAGCTTGCTGTGTAGGGGTGCACGTTTGTGGTGGAGAGATCACCCGTGCACCCAGCGCTGAATAAACACACCTACTTTATAACTTTCGAGTTACAGAGTCTGTTTTCCACACGTCAATTAAGTCAATCAAAAAACAAGTGGGTGTGCTCGTTAGCAATCTGATACCCAGGAAGAGGTAATGAGCCACCCCCTCACCCCACACCCGCCTTACCTCCTTATGCAAATCACCCCCACCCTTCCACTTTGTAAGAAGCAACTGACCCCACCGTGGTGCCATCTCCCCCCTCCCCAAACCCACCACCCATCCCCATGGGCACCCGCTGGGCCTCCACCATCCTCCTCTTCCTCATCGCCCTCCCAGGTAACGAGGGGGTGGTGAGGACATGGCGATGGAGATGATGATGATGATGATGATGATGATGATGATGATGATGATGATGATGATGATGATGATGATGATGGTGGTGGGAGCGGGCAACTCACTGGTGTCCTTCCTCCTTCCCCAGGGCTGCGGGCGGCCGTGACGCTGGTGGAGTCCGGAGGGGCCTCCAGACACCCGGGGGGTCCCTGCGCCTCCTCTGAGAGGGCTCTGGCTTCGACTTCAGCAGCACCTTCATGGGATGGGTGCTCCAGGAGCCCGGGAAGGGGCTGGAGTTCATCGCAAGTATTGACATCTTTGGTATCAGAACAGCCTATGGGCCATCAGTGCAGGGGCGCTTCACCATCTCCAGGGACAACTCCCAGAGCACGGTGACGCTGCAGATGAACAGCCTCAGGGACGGTGACACGGCCACCTACTACTGCGCCAAATCTACTGCTCATAGTGCTGCTAATTATGCTGAAGGTGGCCACGAGCCTGTCACTGTGTACCCTGGATAACAGTATTTGCTCCAAAATTGATTTTTTTGACCCAACATTATTATTTTTGCCCTAAACATTGACCACTTTGGTTCAAACCTGCCTGTGGTGCCCACCAACCCCTTGAGGCCTTTGCCCAACCCTTGGCCATTGGCCTCCAGCTTTCCCCAGCCCCATTCAGATGTGACCGTTCCACCCAATGCACAAATGGTCACCCCAACTCTCAGCCCTTGGGGCACTGTCACAGCCGGATGATGAGGGCTGAGACTGAGGAGAAAGGGGTGAGAAAGGGAGAAGATCGAGGCTGAGGGTTCGGGCAAACGGGTCAAGGGGTTGACCAAGAAAAGTCATGATTTGGGCGAAAACCACTCAAAGGTAGGTCAGAAAAGGCTGATAAGGGGCCAGAATTGTTCCCAGGGAAGTGGAGACACAGTGATGGGGTTGGGCCCACCAGGATTAGAAGCTCCAGCACTATCAACGCGCTTCACACAGTAATAGGTGGCCGTGTCACTGTCCGTGAGACTGTTCATCTGCAGCATCACCGTGCTCTGGGAGTTTGTGGCAGACACATGGCAAAAGTAATTAAGAAATACATTAATTAATTTATTATAGGGTGTCTCCCTCCACTTAATCAATTAATTAATTTCCCTGGTGGCAAAATGTTCAAATTGATTAATTACACATGTGTGCATCTTCAGGGAATCCATTGGGCTAATTAATTAATTAATTAATTAACAAAACTGAGAGTTCCCCCCAGGGTAACGACGGGGTGGTGAGGATGTGGCAATGGAGATGATGGTGATGATGATGATGGTGGGAGCGGGCGACTCACTGGTGTCCTTCCTCCTTCCCCAGGGCTGCGGGCGGCCGTGACGCTGGTGGAGTCCGGAGGGGTCTCCAGACACCCGGGGGGTCCCTGCGCCTCCTCTGCCAGGGCTCTGGCTTCGACTTCAGCAGCACCCGCATAGGATGGATGCGCCAGGTGCCTGGGAAGGGGTTTGAGTTCGTTGCGAGTATCACCAGCTCTGGTGGCAGCACCATCTACGCACCGTCGGCCAAGGGCCGGTTCAGCATCTCCAGGGACAACTCCCAGAGCACGGTGATGCTGCAGATGAACAGCCTCAGGGACAGTGACACAGCCACCTACTAATGTGCCAGAGCTCCTGCTGGTGGTTTTTTTCATCGTGCTGTTACTGGTGCTGGTGGCCCTGACCCCATCACTATGTCCCCACCTCCCTGGAGAACAAGTCTGGCCCATTATCAACACTTTTTGACACAAAAAATTTTTTCAGCTCAAATCTCACCCACTGTTGTTCAGAACTTGCCTGTGGTGCCCAGCAACACCTTGAGCCCTTTGCCCAGCCCTTGGCCTTTGGCCACATGGAGCCAAACATGGTCAGTGGTTGGCCCAATGCAGCTCGAGCTGGGGGCAGAACGGCAAAGCCCGGTGAGACTTCGCTCCAAGGGCTGAAGGTTGTGGTGACCAGTTGATGGTTGGGGTGATTGTTTGAGTGTTGGGATGAAATGGGTTGAGGTTGGGGGGAACTGGTCAATGCTGGAGGCCAGTGGCCAAGAGATGGGTCAACTGGGACAACTCTAGATCCAATCATCAAAGACCCCGGGGTATTGGGGGTTCCCAGGAAGGGGCCGGAGATGGTTGTGATGCCCGATACGCATCATCAGTGAAGGACGAGGACACGGCCACCTACTACTGCACCAGAGATGGTGGTGGTGGTGGTGGTGGTGGTGGTCACAACCCCATCGCCATGTCCCCACCTCCCAGCATCTCCCTGGTGTCCTCGCACAAAGATCCAGGTCTCGTTCCAAGCACAAAACCCAAACCCTTTGGATTGTCACTCAAATTCTTCCCAGAATCCAGCTCACGACACATCCGGATTCACCTCCGGTTGCTCCAGGATGTTCTCCATGCCTGAGGAACCAGGAATTCCCTCAAATCCTCATATCTTCCCCAAAATCCTCACGCTTTCCCCCAGATCTCCTATTTTCCACAAAATTCCCTACTTTTCCCCAAAACCCCCACATTTTCCCCAAATTTGGCTCTACTTGGACCAATTCTGACCAAAATTCTACTGTTCCTTTGGTTTCTTGACCCAATTTTGACCCAAATCTTGAGAAACTTTGATTCCTTGAGCCAATTTTGACCCAAATGTGGTGTTTGGCTCTTCTTCTCAAGTTTGACCCAAATTTGGTCTTCCCTTGGTTCCTTGGCCCAATTTGGACCCCAATCTGCAGGGTGAGGGGATGTGGCTGCACTGACTGAGGGGGGATTTTGTCCCCCCCTGTGTCACTGTGTCACTGTAGCTGGTACTGGTTGGGTTAGTAGATGACACGGTGATCCAGGTGGTGACATGGTGATACAGCTCTGCTTCTGCCTGGACTCAGGGGGGGCTGTCCCAGGAGTCCAGCCCCAGCTTGGTCCCTCTTCCCCTTTCTGGAGACTTCCGCACCCACCCTGAGCAGGGGCGTGGGCAGCTTTGCTCCAGGGGAGAAGAACTTGGCCTCCTCACCTCCTTTTTTGCCCCCAAAGCTGCTCTTCCCGTGGCTTCTCTGGTCACGTTGGACCCAGATCTCATCAAGCTTTGGGGCTACCAGTCCATGATGACCCAAATCTGCTCTTCCTTTGGCTTCTTCTGGTCCATCATGACCCAAATCTGGGGTTCCTTTTGTTCCTTGGGCCAATATTGACCCAAATCTCATCAAGCTTTGCATCTCCTGGCAATTTTTTACCCAAATCTTGAATAACTTTGGGGGTTTGGGGCCAATTAGGACCCAAATCTGCTCTTCCTTTCCCTTTTTGCCCAATTTTGACCCAAATCCAAAGGGTGAGGGTAGACAGCTGTGCCGATAGATGGAGAATTTGTCTCCCCCCGTGTCACCGTGGTGCTGCTGGAGGTTGGGGTGCTACTCACAGTGACATGGGTGGTGACAAAAAAAATGCTGCCTCCTCTTTCTTCCAAGTTTCTCAATACATTTGGGCTGATATTCCCAATTTTCAAAGGTTTTGACCCAATTCTGGTAATTTTTTGAACCAAAATTGAGGACTTTTCCACTTTATACCAAATTTTCACGAAAATATTTCAAATTTCCTCCCACTTTTGCACCATTTTGCCCAAATTTTTACATTATTTTACCATTTATTCCACATTTTGCCCAAAATTTGGCCATTGTGTTCCTACAGTTATCACTTTTTGCCCCAATATTGCCCTTTTTTACCTATTTTGCCCCAAATATGTGTATTTTTCAGCCTAAAATTGCCATTTTTGACTCCAAATTGGCAATTATTTACTTTAAATCCATTTTTGACATAAATATTATGACTCTTTTCCAACTTTTGCCACATTTCCCCCCAAATCTTCACATTCTTTTACCAATTATGTCACTTTTTTGCCCCAAATACGGCGTTATATTAACAAAATTCAGCATTTTCACCCCAAAGTCTCTCTTTCTTGAATCTTTTTGCCCCATTTCCCCCCAAATTTGGGCAACTTAGGACTATTTTAGGGCTTTACCCCATCTTTCCACCTCACTACAATGAGCCCAAATCCAAATTTTTTTCACCTTATTTATCCCAATTTTCGATGATTTGGAGGAATTTTTCATCATTTTTATAATTTTTCAATTTCCTTGACAATTTTTGTGCAAATCCACAACTTTTCTTATCCAATTTCACACATGGAACCCGAAAATTGCAAGAAATTTTTAAAATCATTTGAAAAATAGTAAAAAATTGAAATTTCCAAAGAATTTTTTAAAATTCAGTGGATTTAAAATAAATTTTAATTGATTTTTTCCTCCAAAATTTGGCTTTTTAAACACAAAAAATGTTGGGACCGCAAGTACCAGGCATGAATCACAGTGGTTATACTGGTAGTATTGAGTTTTGGGGCACTGGAGCCATCGTCACTGTCTCCTCCGGTAAGTCCTCGTCACCATCATCTCCACAAGACCAATTTTGGCCATTTTTGCCCCAAAATTTCACCTTCCCGGGGCGGGGATGTGTGGGTGAGGGGATGAGGGTCGACACACTCCCCCCAAAATTCCACCCTCGAGGCCTTCATTGGGTCTAAATGTGGGGTTGGGGGGTGGGGGGTGGTTTGGCCCTGGCCAGAGGCCAAATGCCCACCAAGACGCTCGCTCACTCCCCCGGGACAGACAGACAGACAAATGGAGCCTCCGTGGGGTGGGACAGGGCCAGTTCCTGACAGAAATCCCTGTGAGTGTAGAACAAGAACGGGCAGTTCCACTCCCCCCCAGTGCTGACACAGAGTCCCTGACTGACCCAACGGTTCCAGAGGGCTGCCTGACGGCCAGGACCGACTGAGCGGCCCCACACCCCGGCCACACTCAGCCTGTTCTGGAGGCAAACAGCCCCTCCCCTTTCTCCCCCAGCTGCTGTCATGGGGCAGTGGTGTCAGGGGGTGTGGAAAACAGCCCAGGCAAACTCAGCTCAGCTGTGCTGGCTGCTTGGGGAGCTGAGCTCTGGCCTGGCCAGCACCAGCACAGGTCTGAAACACTTCTTGGAGCAGAAGCAGTTGGTGGTGGGGCCAGAAAAGTGCAGAGAGGAGATGGGGACATGGGGACGGGGTTGGGGCCACCAGAAATATAACCACCAGTACCAGTAGCACCTTTGCCACAGAAGTAGGTGGCCGTGTCACCATCCCTGAGGCTGTTCATCTGCAGCGTCACCGTGCTCTGGGAGTTGTCCGTGGTGATGGTGAACCGTCCCTGGACTGATGGCGCGTAGTAGGTGCTGCCACTATTGGTGTAAATAGCTGCGACCCACTCCAGCCCCTTCCCAGGCGCCTGGCGTGCCCAAACCATGTATCTGCTGCTGAAGTCGAAGCCAGAGCCCTTGCAGAGGAGGCGCAGGGTCCCCCCGGGTGTCTGGAGGCCCCTCCGGGCTCCACCAGCGTCACGGCCGCCCACAGCCCTGAGGAAGGAGGAAGGACACCAGTGAGTTGCCCGCTCCCACCACCATCATCATCATCATCATCATCATCATCATCATCTCCATCGCCACGTCCTCACCACCCCCTCGTTACCTGGGAGGGCGACGAGGAAGAGGAGGATGGTGGAGGCCCAGCAGGTGCCCATGGTGATGGGTGGTGGTTTTGGGGAGGGGGGTGATGGTGCCATGATTGGGTCGAGGGGGTTCTTATTTGGAAGAGGGGTGGAGGGTGATTTGCATAATGAGGTGGGGATGGTGGAGGTGGCTCATTACCTCCCCCAGGGTATCAGAGCCCTAACGAGCCCACCAATGTGTCTTTTTTGGCTTATTGAATTAGTTCTCTAGGGAACGAGGTTTGGGGAAAAATAAATAAATTAGTTAATTAACTAAATAATTAATTACAAAGGTCTTGTTCCAGGTGTGTGGTCAAAACAAGTAGTTAATCAATTAATTATGAAATCTCCAGAGAATGTGTGGTAGGTTAATTAATTATTTATAGGGAGACACACGGTGGAAAGCAATTAAATAATAGGTTAATGAAGTCATTAAAGGGAGTATCCAGGGAGCCCATGTCAGATGCATGGAAAAAGTAATCAAAAAATAATTTAATTAAGTAATTAAAGGGATTCTGTATGTTATCCATGGCAGACAAACAGTGAAAGTAATGAAGAAATCTGTTAATTAGTTAATTATATGGAGTCTCTAGAGAACGAATGGCAGGTGCATGGTAAAAGCAATTAAGAAATCAGTTAATGAAGCAATTAAAGGAGGTCTGCACAGAGACAAAGGTACATGCCCAGCAAAAGTAATTAAGAAATCTGTTAATTAAGTAACTATAGGGGGTGTCTAGGCTCAGGGGGCCTTTCCCAGGGGTCCAGCCCCCGCTTGGTCTCTCTTCCCCTTCCTGGAGGCTTCCGCACCCACCCTGAGCGGGGGCGTGGGCAGCTTTGCTCCAGGGGAGAAGAACTTGGCCTCCTCACCTCCTTTTTTGGACCCAAAGCTGCTCTTCCCGTGGCTTCTCTGGTCACTTTGGACCCAGATCTTACCAAGCTTTGGGGCTACCTGCCCATCATGACCCAAACCTGCTCTTCCTTTGGCTTCTTCTGGTCCATTTTGACCCAAATCTGGGGTTCCTTTGGTTCCTTGGGCCAATTTTGACCCCAATCTTGAAAAACTTTGGGGTTTGGGGGGAAGGAGGAAGGACACCAGTGAGTTGCCCTCTCCCTCCATCACCTCCGTGTCCACATCATCACCCCTTGGGGTGAACTAATCTGGGTCTTGGTGGGTCAGGGCTGGGAAGGGTCTGGGTGGCTCCAGGGTGGGAGCTCAGCAGGGTTTGGGGCACAACTGGGTGAGGTTCAAAGAGACGTGTCAAGACATTGCTCCAAGGGCTGAGAGATGAGGTGAGCAGTTGAGGTTTGGCCATGAATGGTCACGTCTGGGTCCTCTGACTATTCACTTCAGGTCTCAGCCACAGTTGCCCCAAACCCCAACCGATCCCCCTAAACCTTGACCCCTGGAGCCATGGAAAAGGCTCAGCCCAGATTTGTTCCCCTTGAAGAATGAGGACACGGACATGGAGGGTGATGGTGGGACCAGGAGACTCACTGGTGTCCTTCCTCCTTCCCCAGGGCTGCAGGCGGCCATGACTCTGGTGGTGTCCGGAGGGGCCTCCAGACACCCAGGGGGTCCCTGCGCCTCCTCTGCAAGGGCTCTGGCTTCACCCTCAGCAGCTTTGCCATGGGCTGGATGCGTCAGGCGCCTGGGAAGGGGCTCGAATACGTTGCTGGTATCTCCAGCACTGGTGGCAGCACCTACTACACGCCGTCAGTCAAGGGCCGGTTCAGCATCTCCAGGGACAACTCCCAGAGCACGGTGACGCTGCAGATGAACAGCCTCAGGGACGGTGACACGGCCACCTACTACTGTGTGAAGCGTGTTGATAGTGCTGGAGCTTATAATCCTGGTGGGCCCAAACCCATCACTGTGTCTCCACTTCCCTGGAGAACAATTCTGGCCCGTTATCAGCCTTTTCTGACCCATCTTTCTAGTGGTTTGCACCTCAGCCCTTGAAGCGACGCCTCACCCAGCTTTGACATCCAGCCCCCAGCTCGGCCTCCTCCAGTTCTGTCCCAGTTCTGGGTCTCAGGGTGCTGGGAGAGAACAGGGGCTGCAGCAAAGGGCTGCTGCAGGGAGCAGCCAGAAGCTCTCTGCTGTCCCACAGAGCAACATCGGCCGGTTCAAGGCTGGAGATGGTCGTAGTGCTGGTGTTTATAATTGTGGTGGCCCCAAACCCGTCACCGTGTCCCCACCTCACCAAAGGACATTCCCAGTCTCATCACTGTCCCTCTCAGGCCCAACCCCCACCCTTGGTGACCTCAGCTCACTTGGGTTTTTTCCTAGTCCTGACTCTTTCACCCAGAATATTTTGGGAGCTCCAGGCCCAGAAACTTCTTTGGACTCGACAGTGACCGGGTTTCCCTAACCTGGGGTGGGTTTGACCCAAATCCTGCCTCTGCTTGGTATACCCCTTGACCGTGTAGCCTGAGTCCCCTGACCCCACTGCCCCACGCCTCGGCATCAATCTTCTACCTCCCTGGCCCAATGTCACCCCTTTCTCCTCAGTCTCAGCCCTCAGCACCCATCTCTGACAGTGCCCCAAGGGCCAAGGGTCAGGGTGACCAGTTGAGAGTTGGGGTGACCAGTTGTGGGTTGGGTGGAACATTCATGTCTGAATGGGGCTGGGGAAAGCTGGAGGCCAAAGGACAAGGGTTGAGCAAAGGCCTCAAGGGGTTGGTGGGCACCACAGGCAGGTTCTGAACAAAATGGGTTGAGTTTTGAGCTGAAGATAGGCAAAGATGAGTCAAAAAAATTTGATAATGGGCCAAAATTATTCTCCAGGGAGATGGGGACACAGAGACGGGGTTGGGGCCACCGCCATCACAAACATCATCATATTCTTTGGTGCAGTAGTAGGTGGCCGTGTCACCGTCCCTGAGGCTGTTCATCTGCAGCGTCACCGTGCTCTGGGAGTTGTCCCTGGAGATGCTGAACCGGCCCTTGACTGAGGACACGTAGTAGGTGCTGCCACCACTGCTGTTAATCTGTGCGATGAACTCCAGCCCCTTCCCAGGTGCCTGGCAGATCCATCCCATCCGGGTTTCAAAGAAATTCAAAGAATTTAAAAGAATTTTTGAGAATCCTGGATTTTTTTTTTTAATTCTTTTTTTTTTCCCAAAAATTAGGCTTTTTAAACCCCAAAAAATTTTGGAGAGGAAGCACCGGGCGTGAATCACAGACGTTGTGCTGAAGAAATTGATGTGTGGGGTACCAGGATCGTTGTCACCGTCTCCTCCGGTAAGTCCTCGTCACCATCATCTCGCCAGGACCAGTTCTGGCATTTTTTGCCCCAAAATTTCACCCTCACATAGTTAGGGCAGGTGGGGAAAGGGACGAGGGTCGACACACTCCCTCCAAAATCCCACCCTCGAAGTCATCGTTGGGTCAAATTATGGGGTTGGTGGGGGAACTCAATACTGAGGTGAGAAATTTGATTTTGGTGGAGTATTTGGGGATTTTTTTTTAATTTGGGGGGTTTTTAATTAGGACAGGGCAATCTGCTGGGCCAAAAATGTCAATTTTTAAGGTGTTTTGGTGATTTCCAACCCAAAAATTCATGCCAAGACAATTGAATTGTAGAAAAAGGGGAAAAAAGTCAAATTTGGGGAATTTGGATATATTTTTATTTTGGAATTGAAAATTTTGGTGAATGAAGTTGTTTTTTGAGGGAAAATTAGAATTTTGGAGACCAAAATTGGCCCCAAAATGAACTTTTAATGATTTTTTTTGAGTGAAAAATAATCCGCAGGCAAATTGCTGTGGGAATATTGAATCTGGGGGGAATTGGATGGGAAAATTGTTCTAATTTGGGGTCTGATTAAAGTCAAGTGTGCGAAGAGACGAGGGGTGGGGGGAAGGAGAAGCGTTGAGATCTGGGGCAAGAAAGCAGCTGGTGAGGAACCCCCAGAACCCCAGTGCCCATTCCCTGCCCCTCCCCAGGCCATGTTGGGGGGAGGAAGGGAGTCAAATGGTGATGGAGTTTCAGTCTGCTGAGCAGGGGAGGGGTGGGGGGAAGGTGCCTTAAGACCTGGCCGCTTCCCATTCTTCTCTCCGTTCCGGGTCTCTGGGGGTAGCAGTTGCAGTGTAATAAATCCCTTTTCTTTCCTTGATTCTGTGCTGAGTCTCTTCTGCCCGTTGCACTCCCTGGAGAGTGATCCCTCTGTCCTTATCTCCAGTCCCAAGCCTTCCAAGAGAGATTGTCTCCCCTTTCTGGCTGAGAGGGGCAGTGAGCGAGTGGCTGGGTGGGCATTTGATCTCTAGCCAGGGCCAAACCGCCACAGCGCCGTCGGTCCAGGGTCGGTAGTAGGTGGCGGTGTCACCGTCCCTGAGGCTGTTCATCTGCAGTGTCACCGTGCTCTGGGAGTTGTCCTTGGAGATGCTGAACCAGCCCTTGACTGAGGACGCGTAGTTGGTGTAACTACCATCATTGTTAATACTCACGGTGAACTTGAGCCCCTTCCCAGGTGCCTGACGTGCCCAAACCATGTGGGTGCTGCTGAAGGTGAAGCCAGAGGCCTTGCAGAGGAGGCTCAGGGACCCCCTGGTTGTCGGCAGGGCCCTCCAAACTCCACCAATCTCACCCCTAATTTCCCCACATAATCTCTATTTTTCCCCCCAAATTACCTCATATTTAACCCAATTTCCTTTATTTCCCCCCCAATTCCCCAATATTCCTTCAAAATCCCCTACTTTCCCCCCAAATTCCCACATAATCCCATCAAATTCCATTATTTTCCCCAAACTGTCTCATTTCCTCCCCAAATTCCCTCATAATCCTGGGAAATTCCTTATATTGTCAATATTCGCTCATTTCCCCCAAATGCTCTAATTTCCCCCTGAAATTCCTCCATATTCCTCAAAAAATCCCTCATTTCTCCTACATTCCCTAATTAATCCCCCAAATTCCCTCATATTCCTCCAAATTCCCTCATTTCCCCCCAAATGCCCTCATCTTTCCATCCAAATTCCTTAATTTCTGCTCAAATTCCATCATATTTTCCCCCAATTCCCTCATTTTCCCTCAAATTCTCTCATACTTCCCAAAATTCCTTCCTTTCACCCCAAATTCACTCCCCCATTTCCCTCCAAAATCCCTCATATTCCTCCAAAATTCCCTCATTTCCCCAATTTTCCCTCATTTCCCCTCAAAATTCCCTCCTTTGCCCCCCAATTACCCTCACATTTTCCAGCTGTGACCGTTTCCATCCAACCTCCCCGTCGTCGGAGTGGTTTGGGCCTCAGGCGTGTGGCCTGAGTCCCCTGAGCCTGTTCCCCCCACCCCTCGGCCTCCATCTTCTCCCTCCCTGGCCCAGTGGCGCCCGGTTCTCCGCAGCCTCAGCCCTCGGCACCCGGCCTGGGACAGGGGCCCAAGGGACGAGGGGTGGGGGGACCAGTTGAGTGTTGGGGTGACAAATTGAGTGTTGAGGGGACCAGTTGAGTGTTGAGGGGACCAGTTGAGTATTGGGGTGACCAGCTGAGTGTTGGGATGACCAATGGGGGTTGGGTTGAAGAACATTGAGGTTGGATGGAAACGGTCACAGCTGGAGGCCAATGGCCAAGGGTTGGGCAAAGGCCTCAAGGGGTCGGTAGGCCCCACAGCCGGGTTCTGAAGGAAACTGGGGGAGATTTGGGCCAGAAATACTCAGAGTTCGGTCAAAATAAGTTGAGAATGGAGCAAACTTGTTCTCCAGGGAGGTGGGGACACGGGGATGGTGTCAGGGGCTCCACCAACATAAGCAGCATAACTACCAGCGTATTTGGTGCAGTAGTAGGTGGCCGTGTCACCGTCCCTGAGGCTGTTCATCTGCAGCGTCACCGTGCTCTGGGAGTTGTCCCTGGAGATGCTGAACCGGCCCTTGACAGAGGGCGCGTAGTAGGTGTAACTACCACTGCTGTGAATACTCGCAACGTACTCAAGTCCCTTGCTGGGTGCCTGGCGCATCCAGCCCATGTTGTAGTTGCTGAAGGTGAAGCCAGAGGCCTTGCAGAGGAGGCGCAGGGACCCCCCGGGTGTCTGGAGGCCCCTCCGGACTCCACCAGCGTCACGGCCGCCCGCAGCCCTGGGGAAGGAGGAAGGACACCAGTGAGTCGCCCGCTCCCACCATCATCATCATCATCATCATCATCTCCATCGTCACATCCTCACCACCCCCTCGTTACCTGGGAGGGCGACGAGGAAGAGGAGGATGGGGGAGGCCCAGTGGGTGCCCACGGCGATGGGTGGGGGTGATTTGCATAACGAGGCGGGGCAAGGGAGGAGGGGGGGCCTCTTTAATGACACCTCCCGCGGGTATCGGATCATTAACGAGCGCACCCATGAGGTGATTTTTTTTGACTTTTATAATTAGTTCTCCAGGGAATAAGGCACATAGAAAAAATAATTAATTAGTTATTTAATTAGCTTATTAATTGATTAAGTGGGTGTGGTCTCAGGTGTCCAGTTAAAACACAGGGTAAATTAATTAATTAGAAAGTGTCCAGGGAAGCCGGGGCAGCTGTAGGATTTAATTTCTTAATTATGGGGAGATGGGTGACAGAAAGCAATTAGGAAATCAGTTAATTAAGTAATAATAGGAGGTCTCCAGGGGACCCCATGGCAGATGCATCTCGAAAACAATTAAGAAATCATTTAATTAATTAGGAAATTATAGAGGGTCTCTAGGAAGCCCATATCACATGCATGGCAATAGTAATGATAAATCCATTAATTAATTCATTAAAAAGGGGTCTTGGGGGAGCCAGTGACAGGCACACGGTAAAAGCAATTATGTAATCTGGTAATTTTGGGGTGAAATTAGGGAATTTGGGGTAATTAGGGAATTTCTGGGAAAAATGAGATGATTCGGGGCAATATGGGGAATTTTGGTGGAAAATGGGGGATTTGGGAGGGAAATGAGGGAATTTGGGGGGAAATAGGGGAGTTTGAGTGGAATTAGTGAATTTGGGGGAGGGAAAACTAGGAGATTCAGGGGGAAATTAGGGAAATTTGAAGGGAAATGAGGGAACTTTGGAGACAAAAAAGGCATCTAGGTTGAAATGAGGGAATTTTGAGGGAAATGTGGGAATTTGGAGAAAAATTAGGGGATTTGGGAGGAAAATTAAGGTTTTTTTGAGGAAACATGAGGATTTTGAGGAAGATATGAGGATTTGGGGGAATTCCCATTTCCTCGGGCACAGAGAACATCCCGGAGCAACCGGAGGTGAAGCCGGATGAGTCGTGGCCGGGATTCCGGGAAGAATTTGGGTGAAATTCTGAAGGTTTTGGTGTTTGTGCCTGGAATGAGATATGGATCTTTATGCCAGGACACGAGGGAGATGCTGGGAGGTGGGGACATGGCGATGGAGTGGTGACCACCATCACCACCACCAACACCATCTCTGGTGCAGTAGTAGGTGGCCGTGTCATCGTCCTTCACTGATGATGCGTATCGGGCATCACAACCATCTCCAGCCCTTTCCCAGGGAATCCCCAACGCCCCGGAGTCTTTCATGGTTGGATCAAGAGTGGAACCTGTTAACCCTTATCTTGGCCACTGGGCTCCAGCACTGACCAGTTTCCTCCAACCTCAACCCTGTTCACCGCAAAACTCAACTGGTCTCCTCAACCATCCACTGGTCAAAAAACCCTCGGCCATTGGAGCAACGCTTTGCCCAGCTTTGCTTTCTGCCCTGAGCTCGGGCTGCTCCAGGCCCGGCCATGACCAGATTTACCCCAACCTTGAGGACAAATGGGTGACGTTGGGCCAGAGACAGAGAAGATCGAAGCCGAGGGGTCAGGGGACTCAGGCCACACGATCAAGTGGTTGGTGGTCGGTGGTGAGGCCAGGATTTTACTAAGGGGAGATGGGGACACGAGGACCGGGCCGGGGGTACAAATATCATAATCACCAGCATGACCAGTAGCAGCTCTGGCACAGTAGTAGGTGGCCGTGTCACCGTCCCTGAGGCTGTTCATCTGCAGCGTCACCGTGCTCTGGGAGTTGTCCCTGGAGATGCTGAACCGGCCCTTGACTGACGGCACGTAGTCAGGGATGATACTAAAGCTGTCAATACTTGCGACATATTCAAGCCCCTTCCCAGGTGCCTGGCGCACCCATCCCATCCAGTTGCTCCAGAAGTCGAAGCCAGAGCCCTTGCAGAGGAGGCGCAGGGAACCCCGGGTGTCTGGAGGCCCCTCCAGACTCCACCAGCGTCATGGCCGCCCGCAGCCCTGGGGAAGGAGGAAGGACACCAGTGAATCGCCCGTTACCACCATCATCATCATCATCAATCATCATCATCATCATCTCCATCGCCACATCCTCAACACCCCCTCGTTACCTGGGAGGGTGGTGAGGAAGATGAGGATGGCAGAGGCGCAGCGGGTGCCCATGGTGATGTGTGGTGGGTTTGGGGAGGGGGAGATGGCGCCATGATGGGGTCATGCGGTTCTTATGGGGCAGAGGGGTGGAGGGTGATTTGCATCATGAGGTGGGGAAGGCGAGAGGAGGAGAGAAGCCTCGAACCTCTGAGCTCGGACCTGAATGTTGTCCCAAGGGCTCTGGGCTGCTGTGAGGCTGTTTGATTCCAGAGGGGCCTCCAGACACCCGGGGGGTCCCTGCGCCTCCTCTGTAAGAGCTCTGGCTTCTCCTTCAGCAGCTACAGCATGGTGTGGGATCACCAGGGCTCGAGTAGGTCAGGAGTTTTAACAGTGCTGGTAGTGACACAGCCTACGCACCATCAGTCAAGGGCCAGTTCAGCATCTCCAGGGACAACTCCCAGAGCACGGTGACGCTGCAGATGAACAGCCTCAGGGACGGTGACACGGCCACCTACTACCGACCCTGGACCGACGGCGCTGTGGCGGGTTGGCCCTGGCTAGAGATCAAATGCCCACCCAGCCACTCGCTCACTGCCCCTCTCAGCCAGAAAGGGGAGACAATCTCTCTTGGGAGGCTTGGGACTGGAGAGAAGGACAGAGGGATCACTCTCCAGGGACTGCAATGGGCAGAAGAGACTCAGCACAGAATCAAGGAAAGAAAAGGGATTTATTACACTGCAACTGCTACCCCCAGAGACCCGGAACGGAGAGAAGAATGGGAAGCGGCCAGGTCTTAAGGCACCTTCCCCCCACCCCTCCCCTGCTCAGCAGACTGAAACTCCATCACCATTTGACTCCCTTCCTCCCCGCAACATGGCCTGGGGAGGGGCAGGGAATGGGCACTGGGGTTCTGGGGGTTCCTCACCAGCTGCTTTCTTGCCCCAGATCTCAACGCTTCTCCTTCCCCCCACCCCTCGTCTCTTCGCACACTTGACTTTAATCAGACCCCAAATTAGAACAATTTTCCCAACCAATTCCCCCCAGATTCAATATTCCCACAGCAATTTGCCTGCGGATTATTTTTCACTCAAACAAAATCATTAAACATTCATTTTTGGGCCAATTTTGGTCTCCAAAATTCTATTTTTCCCTCAAAAAACAACTTCCTTCAGCAAAATTTTCAATTCCAAAATAAAAAAATAATACAAATTCCCCAAATTTGTTTTTTTCCACTTTGTCTACACTTCAATTGTCTTGGCATGCAATTTTGGCTTGGAAATCTCCAAAACACACCAAAATTTGATATTTTTGGCCAAGCAGATTGCCCCGCCCTAATTTAAAACCCACAAAATATCAAAAAATTTCCCCAAGTTCTCCTCAAAAATCAAATTTCTCACCTCAAAGTTGAGTTCCCCCCCCAACCCCATAATTTGACCCAACGATGGCTTCAAGGGTGGGATTTTGGGGGGAGTGTGTTGACCCTCGTACCCTTCCCTACCCTCCCCCGGCATGGGAGGTGGAAATTTTTGGGGCAAAAAAGGCCAAAACTGGTCTTGGTGAGATGATGGTGGTGAGGACTTACCGGAGGAGACAGTGAGAATGATCCTGGTGCCCCACACATCAATTTCTTCAGCACAACATCTGTGATTCACGCCCAGCGCTTCCTCACCAAAATTTTTTGGGCTTTAAAAAGCCTAATTTTGGAGGAAAAAAAAAATCATAGAATCATAGAATCATAGAATTTTAGGGGTTGGAAGGGACCGCAAGAGATCATTGGGTCCATCCCCCCTGCCAAAGCAGCTCCCTAGGACATATCACTCAGATAGGCGTCCAGACGGGTCTTGAATCTCTCCAGAGAAGGAGACTCCACACCCCCTGGGCAGCCTGTCCCAGGGCTCTGTCACCCGCACTTGGGAAAAGTTCTTCCCCATGTTGGTGTGCAACTTCCTGTGCTCCAACTTGCAGCCATTGTTCCTTGTCCTGTCCCCACAGACACTGAAAAGGGGCTGGCTGATTCCCCCTGCATCCCCTGCTTCAGATAATTATAAACTTTAATTAGGTCCCCCCCTTAGTCTTCTCTTCTCAAGGCTGAAGAGTCCCAGCTTACTCAGCCTTTCCTCACAGGGGAGATGCTCCAGGCCCTTAAGCATCTTCGTAGCCCTTCTCTGGACTCTCCCCAGAAGGTCCCTGTCTTTTTTATACCAGGGAGCCCAGAACGGGACACAACACTCCAGGTGGGGCCTGACCAGGGCAGAGTAGAGGGGGAGGATCCCCTCCTGTGACCTGCTGGCCACACTCCTCCTGATGCCCCCAGGATCCCATTGTCTCTCTCAGCCCCCAGGGCACACTGCTGGCTCATGGCCAACCTGTCATCTACCAGGACCCCCAGGTACTTCTCCACAGAGCTCTTCTCCAGCAGGTCATCTCCCAGCCTGTACTGATACAAATGGTTGTTCCTCCCCAGGTGCCAGACTCTCCACTTGCTTTGGTTGAACCTCATCTGGTTTCTCCCTGCCCAGCTCTCCAGCCTGTCCAGGTCTCTCTGGATGGCAGCGCAGTGTCCTGCATGTCAGCCACTCCTCCCAGCTCTGGATCACCGGGTACTGGCTGAGGGTGGATGCTGTTCCCTCATCAAGGCCCTTGATGAAGATATTAAACAGGACAGGACAGGGGAATTGCAGCACTGTATCTTCAGAGGAAGGGGCTCGTGGCCCACCCAGATTTATTGCTGACCCCCATGTAATCAGGCCTGGGGAAGCCAGCAGAGACAGGTCAGTGTGGAGTAACACACAACAGAGCTTGTGAGGGACAAGCTTGTGAGAGAAGAGACTGCAAGAACACCAACAGCTGCCTTACAAGGACTCTGGTCACTGCCTGGCTTTAACCCATTGTGAGCAGCAGTGAGGCGCGTGTGGGGCGGGTGAGCAGAGCCCAGAACCAGTAGCCATGGAATGGAACTCGTGTGCTTATAGAGAAACCTGTGTGAGCCGAGTGTGTGTTTGAAGGAACCAGCTCAGCACCGATCACACTGATCCCAGCTGAGTCCACAAAGCTTCGGCTCCAGCAGTGGGGTGATGACCAGAACACTGGTCAAGGTTTGGGACAAAACACTCAAAGATGGGTCAGAAAAGGCTGGTAATGGGAAAAAATTGTTCTCTAGGGAGGTGGGGACACAGGGATGGGGTCGGGGGTACCACCACCAGTAGCACCATAACCAGTACCAGCACTTTTGGCGCAGTAGTAGGTGGCCGTGTCGTTGTCCCTGAGGCTGTTCATCTGCAGCGTCACCGTGCTCTGGGAGTTGTCCCTGGAGATGATGAACTGGGTCTGGACCCATGGCCCATAGTAGGTGCCAACTTCGCTGGTAATAATTGCAACGTAGTCAAATCCCTTCCCAGGCGCCTGGTGCACCCAGAACATGACAAAGCTGCTGAAGGTGAAGCCAGAGCCCTTTCAGAGGAGGCGCAGGGACCCCCCGGGTGCCTGGAGGCCCCTCCGGACTCCACCAGCGTCACGGTGACGCTGCAGATGAACAGCCTCAGGGACGGTGATACATCCACCTACTACTGCGCCAAAAGTTCTGGTACTGGTTATTATGATGCTGCTGCTGGTGACCCCAACCCTGTCCCCATGTCCCCACCTCCCTGGAGAGCAATTTTGACCCATTATCAGTCTTCTGACCCATCTTTCAGTGTTTTAGACCTCAGCCCTTGAAGTGACACCTCACCCGGCTTTGCCCTCCTGCCCCAGCTCGGCCTCCTCCAGCTCCCAGCACTGACCATGTTTCCCTGACCTTGAGTGTTCTGGGACCAACCCGTGCCCGTTTCTGCTCCAACCCCACCTGGGAGGGGACATCCCTGACCCCACTGCCCCAAACCTCCATTCTTCGGGGCCCAAAGCTCCAGGGTCAGAGTTGGGGCCAGAAGCCGTCAGGGCCTGGGGCAAACCTGTCCAGGCCGGAGCCAGAGAGGTCCCGGTGTGGGGGAGGAGCTGGGCTGTGGGGCAGGAACGTCCAGGGGGGTTGGGAAGAAACAGTCAGACGTGGTCAGGGGTTGGGCCAGACTGGTGACGGGGTCAGGGCCACCAAAACCAGCAGCACCAGCACCAGCACCAGCTCTGCTGCCCAGGAGGGTCCCGTAGTGCAGGGGGTGGCAGATGGCAGCGTAGCGGTCACAGGCCATGACAGTGAGAAGACAGAACTCTGTGGAGAACAAAAACACAAAGGAAAAGAGTTGAGCCACACATCCCAAGAAGGAAATGGCCCTCATGTCCCACAGAGAATTTGCCATGGATTTGGGAACAGTGGTGGAGATGCAGCCAAGGTCAGTAACAGAGAGGCTGAGGAGGAAGAAGTACATGGCAGTTGGGTTTTGGCTCCAGTGTTGAAGATTTTGGCCCAAACTTTGATGAGGTATGGCCCAAATCTCAACCTCTCTGGTTCAGAACCTGCCTGTTGTGCCCACCAAACCCTTGAGCCCTTTGCCCAACCCTTGCCCATTGGCCTCCAGCTTTGACTGGTTCCCTCAAACCTCAACACTCTTGACCCCAAACCTCAACTGGTCACCCCAAACCTCAATAAGTCACCTGAAACCTGGGCCCTGGGAGCGTTGTCAAGGGCTTGACTAGGACGTCATCCACCCAAGGGACGATGACACTGATGAGGAGGGTGATGGTGGGACTGGGAAACTCAATGGGTCAAAACCAGTTGTTGGAATTCGCAATTGTTCTCCAGGGAGGTGGGGACATGGGGACAGGGTCAGGGACACCAGGATAACCACCACTAGTACCAGCACTTTTGGCACAGTAGTAGGTGGGCGTGTCACCGTCCCTGAGGGTGTTCATCTGCAGCATCACCGTGCTCTGGGAGTCGTCCCTGGAGATGCTGAACCGGCCCTGGACCGACGGCGCGTAGTCGGTGCTGCCGAAGATGTTAATACTTGCAATGTATTCCAGCCCCTTCCCTGGCACCTGGCACACCCAAAACATGCCGTAGCTGCTGAAGTCGAAGCCAGAGCCCTTGCAGAGGAGGCGCAGGGACCCCCTGGGTGTCTGGAGACCCCTCCAGACTCCACCAGCGTCACGGCTGCCCACAGCCCTGGGGAAGGAGGAAGGACACCAGTGAGTCGCCCGCTCCCACCATCACCCTCCATGTCTGTGTCCTCGTCCTTCAAGGGGATCAAGTCTGGGCCGAGCCTTTGCCGTGGCTCCAGGGGTCCAAGTCTGGGGTGATAAGTTGGGGTTTGTGGCAAAAGCAGTCAAGGGTTGGGGAAGTCAGACTGGGCGACACTCTAAAACCGCCTTAACTAGAAACCCCCCAAATTTACCAACATTCCCCAAATTCTCTCCAAAAATCAAATTTCTCACCTCAAAATGGAATTTCCCTCCTCCCCCCAAAAACCCCATATTTTGACCCAACCATGGCCTCGAGGGTGGAATTCTGGGGATGGGGGGTCGACTCTTGTCACCTCCCCCACCCACCCTCCGCCCTGGCATGGTGAAATTTTGGGGTAAAAAAGGCCAAAATTGGTCCTGGGGAGATGATGGTGACGAGGACTTACCGGAGGAGACGGTGACGACGGCTCCGGCACCCCAATGATCAATACGACCAGGAATACTACTATGATTCACACCCGGCACTTCCCCCACAGCAATTTTTTGGGGTCAAAAAGATAAATTTGGGGAAAAAAATCTAAAAATTTAAAACATTTCCAGATTTTAAAAAAATTCTCTGAAATTTACAAATTATTTTAAAATTTTCACATTCTTTTGTAAATTTCTGGGATTTTTTTGTGTGTGCATGGTGGATTTCAGGAGAGAAAAGTGATGGATTTGGGCAAAAATTCATTGAAAAATGGTGGGAAAAGGGAAACATTACCAAGAAACAATGAAAAATTCCCCCAAATAAGAAAACATTGGGGTAAAAAGGGGACAAAAAGGGCGGATTTAGGCTCAACCTAGTGAGGTGGAGAGATTGGAATGGGAATGCCCTAAAATGTCATATGTTTCCTAAATTTGGATGGAAATGGGGCAAAAAGAATTAAAAAATTGCTACTTTGGAGAGAAAATGCTATTTTTTGTCAATAAAAGACCATATTTGGGGTACAAAATTAAATAATTGGTAAATAATGTGAAGATTTGGGGAAAAAACTGGCAAAAGTGGGAAAAGATGAAATATTTGGGTCAAAAATGGGTTTAATGTAAAAAATTCCCCGATGTTGGGTCCAAAAAGCAATTGTAGTTTGGAAAGTGTTCATATTTAAAGAAAAATAGGAGAAAAGATTCAATTTGGGGGCAAAAAGTGACAATTTTAGGCACACAAAGGCCAAATTCGCCGAGAACCTCAGTAGAATGAGGAAGCGCCGGGTTTTTGTCATCACCCGTGTCACCATAAGTATCACCCCAACCACCAGCAGCACCATGGTGACTCAGCGGGGAGCAATTCTCCCTCAATCAGCACAGCTGCCTCCCCTCACCCTGCAGATTTGGGTCAAAATTGGTCAAAAAAGGGAAAGGAAGAGCAGATGTGGGTCCAAATTGGCCCCAAACCCCAAAGTTATTCAAGATTGGGGTAAAAACTGGCCGAAATGGGTAAGATTTGGGCCAAAAAACCTCAAAGATGGGTCAAAAAGTGCCAATATTGGGCCAGAATTGTTCAGCAGGGAGGTGGGGACACAGGTATGGGGTCAGGGCCACCAACATTATTACCACCAGTAGCACTTTTGGCGCAGTAGTAGGTGGCCGTGTCACCATCCCTGAGGCTGTTCATCTGCAGCGTCACCGTGCTCTGGGAGTTGTCCCTGGAGATGGTGAAACGCCCCTTGACCGAGGGCGCGTAGAAGGTGCTGTTCCCATCCTTGTTAATAACTGCGACACGCTCGAGCCCCTTCCCGGGTGCCTGGCGCACCCAGAACATGGTAAAGCTGCTGAAGTCGAAGCCAGAGCCCTTGCAGAGGAGGCGCAGGGACCCCCCGGGTGTCTGGAGGCCCCTACGGACTCCACCAGCGTCACGGCCGCCCGCAGCCCTGGGGAAGGAGGAAGGACACCAGTGGGTCGCCCGCTCCCACCATCATCATCATCATCATCCTCATCATCATCATCATCATCATCATCATCATCATCATCATCATCATCATCATCATCATCATCTCCATTGCCACGTCCTCACCACCCCCTCGTTACCTGGGAGGGTGAGGAGGAAGAGGAGGATGGGGGAGGCCCAGTGGGTTCGCATGTTGATGGGTGGTGGGTTTGGGGAGGGTGGTGATGGCGCCACGATAGGGTCAGGGTGTTATTATATGGCAGAGGTGTGGGGGGTGATTTGCATAATGAGGTGGGTAGAGAGGGGAGGTGAGGTCAGGTGACTGGTGACATGAGGTGGCCAGTCAGGCAAGGAGGCCCATCAGGTTAGGAGACCAGTCGCGTCAGGCGGCGGATCATGTCAGGTGTTGTGTCAGATCAGGCGGTGGGTCAGATCAGGCAGCCTGTCAGGTCAGGTCAGGTGTCCGGTCACGTCAGGCTGTGACTCATGTCAAGCCAGTCAGGTCAGGCGCTGCGTAAGGTCAGATGTCGGGTCAGGTCAGCCAGCAGCCCACATCAGGTGGCGATTCCGGTCCCTGCGCCTCCTCTGCAAGGGCTCTGGCATCACCTTCAGCAGATGTGCCATGGTTTGTGTCCGTCAGGCACCTGGAAAGTCAGTTGTTCTCCAACCCATCACCATGTGGCCTGAAACTCTTGTTGGAGCAGAAATGGCAGGAGGTGGGGCCAGGATTTTCCTGAGGGGCGGTGGGGACATGGGGATGGGGTCACAGCCACCAGGAACAGTAGAACCATATTTATAACCATATTTGGTGCAGTAGTAGGTGGCCGTGTCACCGTCCCTGAGGCTGTTCATCTGCAGCGTCACCGTGCTCTGGGAGTTGTCCCTGGAGATGCTGAACCGGCCCTGGACTGACAGCGCGTAGGCTGTGCTGCCACCACTGCTGCTAATTCTTGCGACCCACTCCAGCCCCTTCCCAGGTGCCTGGCGCATCCAGCCCATGCCTTTGTTGCTGAAGTCGAAGCCAGAGCCCTTGCAGAGGAGGTGCAGGGACCCCCCGGGTGTCTGGAGGCCCCTCCGGACTCCACCAGCGTCACGGCCGCCCGCAGCCCTGGGGAAGGAGGAAGGACACCAGTGAGTCGCCTGCTCCCTCCATCATCATCATCATCATCATCATCATCTCCATCGCCACGTCCTCACCACCCCCTCGTTACCTGGGAGGGCAACGAGGAAGAGGAGGATGGTGGAGTCTCAGCGGGTGCCCATGGTGATGGATGGTAGGTTTGGGGAGAGGAGCGATGGTGCAATGAGAGGGTCAGGGGGTTCTTATAGGACAGAGGGGTGGGGGGGAAATTGCATAATGAGGGAGAGAGGAGTGGATGGGACTCATTACCTCCCTCTGGACATTCAATCGCTAACGAGGACTCCCACTTGGTTTATTTTGACTCAATTAATTTGTTCTCCTGGGAATGAGGCACGAAAAAAAATTAATTAATTAGTTGCATCGACTATTTATTCTGAGTTCAGGACCAGTTCAGCATCTCCAGGGACAAATCCCAGAGCACGGTGATGCTGCAGATGAACAGCCTCAGGGACGGTGACACGGCCACCTACTACTGCGCGAAGGATTATGGTGGTGCATATGCTGGCTGCCCAAACTCTGTCCAAGTGTCCCCACCTCCCTGGAGAAGAATTTTGGCCTTTTATTGACACTTTTTGACTCAACTATGAGTGTTTTCAGCCCAGATATTACCCACGGTCCTTCAGATCTTGCCTGTGGTGCCCACCAACCCCTTGAGCCCTTTGCCGAACCCTTGGCCATTGGCCTCCAGCTGTGACTGTTTCCCTCCAATCTCAACGCTCTTCACCCCAACCCTCAACTGGTCACCCCAACCCTGGGCCACTGGAGCCATGTCCAAGGCTCAGCCCAGACTTGCTCCCCCTGAGGGCCAAGGCCGAGGCCGTGGGTGGTGGTTTGGCCCTGGCTGGAGGCCAGACGCCCACCAAAGCCGCTCTCCCACTCTGCTGCGGGGTGGGTCGGTCTCTGCACAGGCTGTAGATGGTCTCTGCTCCCCGTCCTTATCCATGGGCTACGAGGGGACCCCCACTCCACTGTGGGCTTCTCCACGGGCTGCAGGGGAATCTCTCTCTCTGGTAACCTGTAGGGCCACATTCTTCCCCCCATCGTTCCTTTTTCCATGTTCTCTCTGTCCATATGGCTCCTCACACTTTCTCACCCCCTTCTCTGGGGCACAAAGTGGCTGCTTGGAGGTTTTTTTCCCCCTAAATGTGATTCCAGAGGCGCTGTGACCATCGCTGATGGGGTGGGCCTTGGTCAGCAGCGACTCTGGCCTTGAAGCGGCCGATGTTGCTCTGTGGGGCTGCAGAGAGCTTCTGGCTGCTCCCTGCAGCAGCCCTTTGCTGCAGCCCCTGTTCTCTCCCAGCACCCAGCGACCTAGAACTGGGACAGAGCTGGAGGAGGCCGAGCTGGGGGCAGGATGGCAAAGCTGGGTGAGGCGTCGCTCCAAAGCCTGAATGTTAGGGTGACAAATTGTGGCTTTGGGTGACCAGCTTAGTGTTGGGGTGACCAGTTGATGGTTGGGTGGAACGGTCAGGTCTGGGTCCTCTGACCGTTCCCCTCATGTCTCGTCCGTGTTTGCCCCAACCCCCAACTGATCACCCTAAATCTTGACCCCTGGAGCCACGGCAAAGGCTCGGCCCAGACTTGCTCCCCTTGAAGGACGAGGACATGGACACGGAGGGTGCTAGAGGGACTTGCACTTGGTTACACTGTAGTCAGTGTAAATACTGGATTTATTTTTCCCCATGCCTCATTCTCTGGCAAACTATATTAAGTCAAAACAAACCACCCTATGGGAGCGCTCGTTAGTGATCTGATACCCATGGGAGGTGTTTTTAATTAGGCCCCCTCCATCCCTCACCCACAACACCTCGTTATGCAAAACACCCACACACCTCTGCTGTATAAGAAAGCCCCGGCCCCGTCCAGGCGCCATCAACCCCTCCCCAAACCCACCACCCATCACCATGGGCACCCGCTGGGCCTCCCCCATCCTCCTCTTCCTCGTCGCCCTCCCAGGTAATGAGGGGGTGGTGAGGACGTGGCGATGGAGATGATGATGATGATGATGATGATGGTGGTGGGAGCGGGCGACTCACTGGTGTCCTTCCTCCTTCCCCAGGGCTGCGGGCAGCCGTGACGCTGGTGGAGTCCGGAGGGGCCTCCAGACACCCGGGGGGTCCCTGCGCCTCCTCTGCAAGGGCTCTGGCTTCGACTTCAGCAGCTTCCAAATGGGATGGGTGCGACAGGCACCCGGGAAGGGGCTGGAGTTCATCGCAGATATTAGTAGCAGTGGCAGCACCTACTATGTGCCATTTGTCCAGGGCCAGTTCAGCATCTCCAGGGACAACTCCCAGAGCACGGTGACGCTGCGGATGAACAGCCTCAGGAATGGTGACACGGCCACCTACCACTGTGTGAAATATGATGGTGCTGGTACTGTTACTTTCAGTGGTTGGTGACCCCAACCCAGTCCCCGTGTCTCCACCTCCATGGAGAACCATTTTGAGCTCCAATATCAGCTGGGTTTGATCCATTCAGTCACCCAGTCCCACCGTCAGCCTCCTCATCCCCCGGGGGGGGCAAGTCCATCCATGAGTCCATGGTTCCCCCCTTTAATCACTTAATTATCTTATTTCTTATTTAACAATTGGGTGACGAGTAAGAGGGTGATGACGCAGGCCCAGCGGGTGTCCATGGTGATGGGTGCAAATGAGCAGCCTCAGGGACGGCAACACTGCCACCTACTACTGCACCAAAGATGGTGTTTTTTATAGTGCTGCTACTTCTTGGTGGCCCCGACCCCGTCCCCGTGTCCCCACCTCCCTGGAGAACAACTCTGGCCCATTATCAACCTCTTTTGACCCCTCTTTGTGTGTTTTGGGCCCAAATCTCAAGCAATTTCCTTCAAAAGCTGCCTGTGGTGCCCACCAACCCCTTGAGCCCTTTGCCCAACCCTTGGCCATTGGCCTTCAGCTTTCACCCCAATTCTCAACTGCTCAATCCCAGCTCTTGACGGTTGGAGCACGTTCAGTAGCTCGTCCCAGACTTGCTCCCCCTGAGGGACAGTGGCGCAGATGAGGAGGGTGATGGTGGGACCGGGCGAGTCAAAAGAGTCAAAAAAAGTTGATTTTTGAACTTGAATTTGTTCTCCAGGGAGGTGGAGACATGGGGATGGGGCTTCCACCAGCACCAGCACCATGACCATAAACAGCTTTGGAGAAGTAGTAGGTGTCCGTGTCACTGTCCCTGAGGCTGTTCATTTGGAGCATCACCGTGCTCTGGGAGTCATCCCAGGAGATGCTGAAATGCCCCTGGACCGCTGACGCGTAGTAGGTGATGCTACCAGTGCTGGTAATTACTGCGACCCACTCCAGCCGATTCCCAGGTGCCTGGCGCACCCATCCCATGGCAAAGCTGCTGAAGGTGAAGCCAGAGCCCTTGCAGAGGAGGCGAAGGGACCCCCTGGGTGTCTGGAGCCCCCTCCCGACTCCACCAGCGTCACGGCCGCCCGCAGCCCTGGGGAAAGGAGGAAGGACACCAGTGGGTCGCCCGCTCCCACCACAATCATCATCATCATCATCATCATCATCATCATCTCCATCGCCACGTCCTCACCACCCCCCTCATTACCTGGGAGGGCACTGAGGAAGAGGAGGATGGGGGAAGCCCAGCGGGTGCCCATGGGGATGGGTAGTGGGTTTGGGGAGGGGGTGATGACACCAAGACCAGATCGGGGAGTTCCTTTGGGGTGGGGGGTGATTTGCATAACAAGGTGGGGCAGGAGAGAGGGGGGTGGGCTCGTTACCTCCCCCTGGGTATCGGATCGCTAAGGAGCTGTTGCAGTTTGGTGTAGCTGTGCTGCTGAGGTGGCTTTTGCCAGCAGCAGCTACAGCTCTCTGCAGGACCCAGACAGTAAACATCAGACAGGTCAAGGACAAATTGCTGCTGAGCAGGGCCAAGCCAATGGGAGATGGTCACAGCGCCTCTGGGAATCACAATTAGGAGGAGAAACCCTGCAGGCAGGAGCATTTTACCACCAAGAAGGGAGTGAGAGGATGTAACGAGATGCACAGACACCACGGCCAGGCCTGAAGGAGAGGAGGGGGGAAGAGAGAGGTGCCAGAGAGAGAGATTCCCCTGCAGCCCGTGGAGAAGCCCATGGTGCAGCGGGTGTCCCCTCGCAGCCCATGGATAAGGACGGGGAGCAGAGACCATCTCCAGCCTGTGCAGAGACCGACCCACCCCGCAGCAGAGTGGGAGAGCGGCTTTGGTGGGCGTCTGGCCTCCAGCCAGGGCCGAACCACCACCCATGGCCACGGCCTTGGGCCTCAGGATAGGAAGTCTGGGCTGAGCCTTGGACATGGCTCCAGTGGTCAGGGATGGGGTGACCAGTTGGGGGTTGGGGTGATCAGTTGAACTTTGGAGAGACCAGTTGAGGGTTGGAGTGAACAGTGTTCAGATTGGAGGAAAACAGTCAAAACCTGGAGGCCAATGGGCAAGGGTTGGGCAAAGGGCTCGAGAGGTTGGTGGGCACCACAGGCAGGTTCGGAACAACAGTGGGTGAGATTCGGGCTAAAAATAGTATAAAATGGGTCAAAATGTGTGTAAAATGAGCCAAAACTATTCTCCAGGGATGTGGAGACATGGGGATGGGGTTGGGACCACCATCAATATAAGCATCACCATTAGCAGCACTTTCTTTGGCACAGTAGTAGGTGGCCGTGTCACCGTCCCTGAGGCTGTTCATCTGCAGCGTCACCGTGCTCTGGGAGTTGTCCCTGGAGATGCTGAACCGGCCCTTGACTGATGGCACGTAGCTGGTGTAACCACTGCTGCTAACAGCCCCTACGAACTCCAGCCCCTTCCCGGGCGCCTGGCGTACCCAAGCCATGGGGTAGCTGCTGAAGGAGAAGCCAGAGCCCTTGCAGAGGAGGCGCAGGGACCCCCCGGGTGTCTGGAGGCCTCTCCGGACTCCACCAGCGTCACGGCCGCCCGCAGCCCTGGGGAAGGAGGAAGGACACCAGTGAGTCGCCCGCTCCCACCATCATCATCATCATCATCATCATCATCATCATCATCATCATCATCATCATCATCATCATCATCATCATCATCAATCTCCATTGCCACGTCCTCACCACCCCCTTGTTACCTGGGAGGGGAACGAGGAAGAGGAGGATGGGGGAGGCCCAGCGGGTGCCCATGGTGATGGGAGGTAGGTTTGGGGAGGGGGGTGATGGTGCCACGATAGGGTCGGGGGATTCTTATTGGGCAGAGGGGTGGGGGGTGATTTGCATAATGAGGTGTTTCAGGTGAGAGGAGGAGGGGGCCTTGGTAGCCACCCTCCCATGGATATCAGATAGCTCACAGGCACACCCATAATGTGGTTTGATTTGAAAAATTTTTAAAGATTTTAAAACCCAAAAAATTTAGGTAGGGGAAGTGCCGGGCATGAATCGCAGTGGTTATACTGGTAATATTGATTTTTGGGGTGCCGGGATCGTTGTCACCATCTCCTCCGGTAAGTCCTTGTCACCATCATCTCACCGGGACAAGTTTTGGCCTTTTTTCCCCAAAATTTCACCCTCCCTTGGTGGGGGTAGGTAGGGAAGGAGACGAGGGTCGACACACTCCCCCCAAATAACACCCTCAAAGCCATCGTTGGGTCAAATTATGGGGTTGGGGGGGGAACTCCATTTTGAGGTGAGAAATTTGATTTTTGTGGAGAATTTGGGGAATTTTTTTGAATTTTGTGGAGTTTTAATTAGGACAGGGCAATCTGCTGGCCCATAAATGTCAAATTTTAGGGTGTTTTTGTGATGTCCAACCGAAAAGTACATGCCAAGGCAATTGAAGGGTAGACAAAGTGGAAAAAAGTAAAATTTGGGGAATTTGTATTATTTTTTTATTTTGGAAATAAAAATTTTAGTGAAGGAAGTTGATTTTGGAGGGAAAAATAGAATTTTGGAGACCAAAATTGGCCCAAAAATGAATTTTTCATGATTGTGTTTGAGTGAAAAATAATCCGCAGGCAAATTGCTGATGGAATATTGAATCTGGGGGAATTGGATGGGAAAATTGTTCTAATTTGGGGTCTGATTAAAGTCAAGTGTGCGAAGAGACGAGGGGTGGGGGGAAGGAGAAGCGTTGAGATCTGGGGCAAGAAAGCAGCTGGTGAGGAACCCCCAGAACCCCAGTGCCCATTCCCTGCCCCTCCCCAGGCCATGTTGGGGGGAGGAAGGGAGTCAAATGGTGATGGAGTTTCAGTCTGCTGAGCAGGGGAGGGGTGGGGGGAAGGTGCCTTAAGACCTGACCACTTCCCATTCTTCTCTCCGTTCCGGGTCTCTGGGGGTAGCAGTTGCAGTGTAATAAATCCCTTTTCTTTCCTTGATTCTGTGCTGAGTCTCTTCTGCCCGTTGCACTCCCTGGAGAGTGATCCCTCTGTCCTTCTCTCCAGTCCCAAGCCTCCCAAGAGAGATTGTCTCCCCTTTCTGGCTGAGAGGGGCAGTGAGCGAGTGGCTGGGTGGGCATTTGATCTCCAGCCAGGGCCAAACTGCCACAGAGCCCTTGGTCCAGGGTCGGTAGTAGGTGGCGGTGTCACCGTCCCTGAGGCTGTTCATCTGCAGCGTCACCGTGCTCTGGGAGTTGTCCTTGGAGATGCTGAACCGGCCCTTGACTGAGGACGCGTAGTTGGTATAACTACCGTCATTGTTAATACTCACGGTGAACTTGAGCCCCTTCCCAGGTGCCTGACGTGCCCAAACCATGTGGCTGCTGCTGAAGGTGAAGCCAGAGGCCTTGCAGAGGAGGCTCAGGGACCCCCTGGTTGTCGGCAGGGCCCTGCAGACTCCACCAATCTCACCCCAAATTTCCCCACATAATCTCTATTTTTCCCCCCAAATTACCTCATATTTAACCCAATTTCCTTTATTTCCCCCCCAATTCCCCAATATTCCTTCAAAATCCCCTACTTTCCCCCCAAATTCCCACATAATCCCCTCAAATTCCATTATTTTCCCCAAACTGTCTCATTTCCTCCCCAAATTCCCTCATAATCCTGGGAAATTCCTTATATTGTCAATATTCGCTCATTTCCCCCAAATGCTCTAATTTCCCCCTGAAATTCCTCCATATTCCTCAAAAAATCCCTCATTTCTCCTACATTCCCTAATTAATCCCCAAAATTCCCTCATATTCCTCCAAATTCCCTCATTTCCCCCCAAATGCCCTCATCTTTCCATCCAAATTCCTTAATTTCTTCTCAAATTTCCTCATATTTTCCCCCAATTCCCTCATTTTCCCTCAAATTCTCTCATACTTCCCTAAATTGCTTCATTTCACCCAAATTCCCTCCCTCATTTCCCTCCAAAATCCCTCATATTCCTCCAAAATTCCCTCATTTCCACAAAATTCCCTCATTTCCTGTCCTGGTTTTGGTCAGGATGGAGTTAATTTCATTTGTAGCAGCGGATGGGATGCTGTGTTTGGGAGATAAAATGGGAGTACTGCTGATAACACCCTGATGTTTCTAGTTGCTGTCAGACAGTGAAGGACTTTCTCAGCTCTTCATGAGAAAGGAGGGGCGAAGCCAGGACAGGTGACCCAACTGCCCAAAGAGAGTATTCCAGCCAGTTACGTCCTGCCCAGGATATCGGGGGCTGACGGGAGGAAGGCCGAGGGCGGCTCCGGGACGCGCGGTTCTTGGGGGACGGTCGGGTTCTGGGACGGCTCTGGGTGGCACGGCCTGAGCTGTGGGTTTGGTGAGAAACTGCATTGGGTATCAACAGCTTCATATATTTTTGCTTTGAAGTCCTGTCAGCATTGTTACATTGGATCTTTCTGTTATCTTAGTAAACTGTCCTTATCCCAACCCACAGGCCTTTTAGTTTCTTGGTTTTGGGGTTATTTGCCCCTTCCTTTTCCCTTCCCTTGCCTCTCCCCCCCTCCCCCCCCCCCCCCCCCCCAATCCCCTTCCCTCTTCCCCTGCTCTTTTCCTTTAAAGGGCAGGCAGCTGCGTGGATCTCGTCTCTCAGCCGGGCTGAAACCACGACAGGGGGGAACACCCACACGCAGTTGCTTTGAGCCCCAGAGAAGGGGGTGAGGAGGTGTGAGGAGCCATATGGACACCACGGCCAGGGAACAAGGAGGTGGAGGGAGGAATGAGGTGCTCTAGGTGTGGAGAGAGATTCCCCTGCGGCCCATGGAGAAGCCCATGGTGCAGCGGGTGTCCCCTCGCAGCCCATGGATAAGGACGGGGAGCAGAGACCATCTACAGCCTGTGCAGAGACTGACCCACCCCGCATCAGAGTGGGAGAGCGGCTTTGGTGGGCGTCTGGCCTCCAGCCAGGGCCAAACCATCACCCACGTCCACGGCCTTGGCCCTCGGGGGGAGCAAGTCTGGGCCTGGCCTTGGACATGACTCCAGTGGTCAGGGGTTGGGGTGACAAGTTGGGGGTTGTGGTGATCAGTTGAATTTTGGAGAGACCAGTTGAGGGTTGGAGTGAACAGTGTTGAGATTGGAGGAAAATATTCAAAACGTGGAGACCAATGGCCAAAGTTTGGGCAAAGGTCTCAAGGGGTTGGTGGGCACCACAGGCAGGTTCGGAACAACAGTGGGTGAGATTCGGGCTAAAAATAGTATAAAATGGGTCAAAATGTGTGTAAAATGAGCCAAAACTATTCTACAGGGATGTGGAGACATGGGGACGGGGTTGGGACCACCAGCAATATAAGCATCACAATTAGCAGTACTAGATTTGGCGCAGTAGTAGGTGGCCGTGTCACCGTCCCTGAGGCTGTTCATCTGCAGCGTCACCGTGCTCTGGGAGTTGTCCCTGGAGATGCAGAAACGGCCCTTGACCAATGGTGCGTAGCTGGTGTAACCACCGGTGCTCACAGCCCCTACGAACTCCAGCCCCTTCCCGGGTGCCTGGCGAGCCCAAGCCATGGGGAAGCTGCTGAAGGCGAAGCCAGAGCCCTTGCAGAGGAGGCGCAGGGACCCCCCGGGTGTCTGGAGGCCCCTCCGGACTCCAGCAGCATCACGGCCGCCCGCAGCCCTGGGGAAGTGGGAAGGACACCAGTGAGTCACCCGCTCCCACCATCATCATCATCATCATCATCATCATCATCATCATCATCATCATCATCATCATCATCATCATCATCTCCATCGCCACGTCCTCACCACCCAGTAGTTACCTGGGAGGGTGACGAGGAAGAGGAGGATCGTGGAGGCCCAGCGGGTGCCCATGGGGATGGGTGGTGGGTTTGGGGAGGGGGGTGATGGCACCATGACAGGGGTTGGGGGGTTCTTATAGGGCAGAGGGGTAGGGGGTAATTTGCATAATGAAGTGGGAGGGCAGGAGGGGCTCGTTACCTCCCCCTGGGTATCAGATCGCTATTCCCTTGAGTGCTCATCCCCAGGAAGGGGCTGACAGGGAGGGGAAGCAGAACAAAGCTCCCATGGGTCAGGAGGAAATGATGAGTGACCTGCTTGGCCAGTTAGACACCCACAAGTCACTGGGGCCAGATGGGATCCACCCCAGGGTGCTGAGAGAGCTGGCAGGTGTGCTTGCCAAACCCCTTTCCATCATCTCCCAGCAATCCTGGCAGACTGGGGAAGTTCCACTCCACTGGAGCCTGGCAGGTGTGACACCCACAGACAAGAAGGGCTGGAAGGAGGATCTGGGGAGCTCCAGGCCTGTCAGCCTGACCTCAGTCCCGGGGAAGATCCTGGAGAGGCTCCTCTTGGGAGCTGTCCTGCAGCACATGCGTGATGGCCAGGGGATCAGGCCCAGTCAACAGGGGTTTACAGAAGGCAGATCCTGTCAAACTCACCTGATCCCCTTCTGTGACAAGGTGACCCGCTGAATGGATGAGGGGAAGGCTGTGGATGTGTCTGCCTGGCCGTTGCACTCTGATACCCAAAGGAGGTGTTGCTAACGAGCCCACCCCTTCTTTCCCCCTCCCTGCCTCATTATGCAAATCAGACCCTACCCCTCCATCCTATAAGAACCCCCCGACCCCTGTCATGGTGTCATCACCCCCCTCCCCAAACCCACTATGCATCATCATGGGCACCTGCTGGGCCTCCACCGTCCTCCTCTTCCTCGTCGCCCTCCCAGGTAACAAGGGGGTGGTGAGGATGTGGCGATGGAGATGATGATGATGATGGTGGGAGTGGGCAACTCACTGGTGTCCTTCCTCCTTCCCCAGGGCTGCAGGCGGCCATGACGCTGGTGGAGTCCGGAGGGGCCTCCAGACACCCGGGGGGTCCCTGCGCCTCCTCTGCAAGGGCTCTGGCTTCACCTTCAGCAACACTGGCATGTCCTGGGCTCGCCAGGCGCCTGGGAAGGGGCTGGAATTCATCGCGAGGATTGGCAGTACTGGTGCTTACACAGAATACGCGCCGTCGGTCCAGGGCCGGTTCAGCATCTCCAGGGACAACTCCCAGAGCACGGTGACGCTGCAGATGAACAGCCTCAGGGACGGTGACACGGCCACCTACTACTGCGCTAAAGCTCCTGATGGTTATGGTGCTGATGCTGGTGGAGACCCCGATTCTGTCCCTGTGTCCCCACCTCCCTGGAGAACAATTTAGGCCTGTTACCAGTATTTTTTGATACAACATTTAGTGGGTTTGGCCCAAATCATGACTCATCCTGTTCAATCACTTGAACATGAGGCCTGAGTCCCCTGACCCCGTTGCCCCACCCCTCAGCCTCAACCTTCTCCCTCCCTGGCCCATCGTCACCCATTTCTCCTCAGTCTCAGCCCTCAGCATCCGGCTGTGATAACGCCCCAAGGGCAGAGGGCAGGAGTTACCAGTTGAGGGTTGGAGTGACCAGCTGAGTTTTGGGTTGACCAGTTGAGGGTTGGGTGGAATGGTCATGTATGAATGGGGGTGGGGAAAGGTGAACACCAATGGTCAAGGTTTGAGCAAAGGGCTCAAGGGGTTGGTGGGCACCACAGGCAGGTTTCAAACCAAAGTGATCAAAATTTTTTGGCAACAATACTCAAAGATGGGTCAGGAAAGGCTGATAATGGGATTGTTCTCTGGGTGGGTAGGGACATGGTGATGGGATCAGGACCACCAGGATAACCAACACCAGTACCAGTAGGACCTTTGGCACAGTAGTAGGTGGCCGTGTCGCCATCCCTGAGGCTGTTGATCTCCAGCGTCACCGTGCTCTGGGAGTTGTCCCTGGAGATGCTGAACCGGCCCTTGACCGAGGGCCCATAATTGGTGTATTTACTATCGCTGAAGATACCCGCAACAAACTCCAGCCCCTTCCCAGATGCCTGGCGAGCCCAAACCATGTAGTTGCTGCCGAAGGTGAAGCCAGACCCTTTGCAGAGGAGGCGCAGGGACCCCCCGGGTGTCTGGAGGCCCCTCCGGACTCCACCAGTGTCACGGCCGCCCGCAGCCCTGGGGAAGGAGGAAGGACACCAGTGAGTTGCCCGCTCCCACCATCATCACCCTCCATGTCCGTGTCCTCATCCTTCAAGGGGAGCAAGTCTGGGACGAGACTTTGTCGTGGCTCCAGGGGTCAAGGTTTGGGGTGATAAGTTGGGGTTTGTACAAAAGCAGTCAAGGGTTGGACTGGGTGACAGTCTAAAACTGCCCTAATTAAAACCCCCCAAAATTCACCAACATTCCCCAAATTCTCTCCAAAAATCAAATTTCTCACCTCGAAATGGAATTTCCCTCCTCCCCCCTAAAACCCCACATTTTGACCCAACAACGGCCTCGAGGATGGAATTTTGGGGATTGGGGGTCGACCCTCATCACCTCCCCCACCCGCCCCCGCCCTGACATGGTGAATTTTTGGTGCAAAAAAGGCCAGAATTGGTCTTGGGGAGATGATGGTGATGAGGACTTACCAGAGGAGACAGTAACGACGGCTCCTGCGCCACAATGATTAATACGACCAGGAATACTACTATGGTTCACACCCAGCAATGTCCCCTGCACAATTTTTTGGGTTTAAAAAGATAAATTTGGGGAAAAAAACCTCTAAAAATTCAAAACATTTCCATGTTTTTAAAAAATTCTCTAAAATTTTCAAAATATTTTAAAATTTTCACATTCTTTCATAAATTTCCAGGAATTTTTTGTGTGCATGGTGGATTTTGGGAGAGAAAAGTGATGGACTTGGGCAAAAATTGGTTGAAAAATGGTGGGAAAAGGGAAACATTACCAAAAATCAATGAAAAATTCCCGCAAATAAGAAAATATTGGGATAAAAAGGGGGCAAAAAGGGCAGATTTAGGCTCCTCCTAGTGAGATGAAGAGATTGGAATGGGAATGCCCTAAAATGTCATATGTTTCCCAAAATTGAATGGAAATGGGGCATGAAAAGATGTAAAAAATAGCTACTTTGGAGGGAAAATGCTATTTTTGGGCAATAAAAGACCATATTTGGGGTTAAAAAATTAATAATTGGTAAATTAATGTGAAGATTTGGGGGGAAAATGGGCAAAAGTGGGAAAAGACTTGAAATATTTGGGTCAAAAATGGGTTTAATGTAAAAAATTCCCAGATTTTGGGTCAAAATGGGAATTTTAGTTTGAATAATGCCCATATTTGAGGCAAAATAGGTAAAAAGGGTCAATTTGGGGGCAGAAAGTGACAATTTTAGGCACACAAAGGCCAAATTTGGCGGAAAAAGTGTCATAAATAGGACATCAATATGAAGATATGGGCAAAAATATGTGAAAATTTGGAGAAGAGTTGAAATATTTGGGTAGAAAGTGGAAAAATCCTCAACTTTAGGTCCAAAAATTACCAGAATTGGGTCAAAACCCTGGAAAATTGGGAAAACCAGCCCAAATTTGCCAAGAACCTCAGTAGAATGAGGAAGCACCGGGTTTTTGTCATCGCCTGTGTCACCATAAGTATCACCCCAACCACCAGCAGCACCACGGTGACACAGCAGGGAGCAATTCTCCCTCAGTCAGCACAGCTGCCTCCCCTCACCTGGCGAATTTTGGTCAAAATTGGTCAAAAAAGGGAAAGGAAGTGCAAATTTGTGTCCAAATTGGCCCCAAACCCCAAAGTTATTCAAGATTGGCGTAAAAATTGGCCCAAGGACCCAAAGGAAGAGCAGATTTGGGTCAAAATGGATCAGAAGAAGTCAGAGCTACTAGTACGGGTGGTAATGGGTGTGGTTTGGGCCTCAAGCGTGTGGCCTGAGTCCCCAGAGCCTGTTCCCCCCACCCCTCGGCCTCCATCTTCTGCCTTGGCCCAAGAGCCAAGGGGTGGGGGACCAGTTGAGTGTTGAGGGGACCAGTTGAGGGGTTGGGATGAAGAACATTGAGGTTGGAGGGAAACGGTCACAGCTGGAGGCCAATGGCCAAGGGTTGGGCAAAGGCCTCAAGGGGTTGGTAGGAACCACAGTTGGATTCTGAAGGAAAATGCGGGAGGTTTGGGCAAGAAACACTCAAAATTGGGTCAAAAGAGGTTGAGAATGGGGCAAACTTTTTCTCCAGGGAGGTGGGGACATGGGGATGGGGTCGGGGCCTCCACCAGCATAAGCAGCATAACTACCAGCATATTTGGCGCAGTAGTAGGTGGCCGTGTCACCGTCCCTGAGGCTGTTCATCTGCAGCGTCACCGTGCTCTGGGAGTTGTCCCTGGAGATGCTGAACCGGCCCTGGACCGAGGGCGCGCAGTAGGTGTAACCACCACTGCTGTAAATATCTGCGACCCACTCCAGCCCCTTTCCAGGTGCCTGGCGCATCCAGCCCATGGTGTAGCTGCTGAAGGTGAAGCCAGAGCCCTTGCAGAGGAGGCGCAGGGACCCCCCGGGTGTCTGGAGACCCCTCCAGACTCCACCAGCGTCACGGCCGCCCACAGCCCTGGGGAAGGAGGAAGGACACCAGTGAGTCGCCCGCTCCCACCATCATCATCATCATCATCATCATCATCATCATCATCATCATCATCATCATCATCATCATCATCATCATCATCATCATCATCTCCATCGCCACGTCCTCACAACCCCCTTGTTACCTGGGAGGGCGACAAGGAAGATGAGGATGGGGGAGGCCCAGCGGGTGCCCATGGTGATGGGTGGTGGGTTTGGGGAGGGCGTGATGGCACCATGACAGGGGTCGGGGGCTTCTTATAGGGCAGAGGGGTGGGGGCTTATTTGCATAACGAAGCAGGGAGGGCAAGGGGATGAGGTGCCTCATTAGCAACACCTCCTGTGGGTATTGGATTGCTAACGAGCACACTCATAGAGCGCTTTTCTTTGAGCTAAGTAATTAGTTCTCCAGGGAATGAAGCACAGTCGAAAATAAATTAATAATGAGGGTGAGATCTCAGGTGTCTCGGCAAAAGGTGTTAATTAATTAATTAGAAGTACTCCAGGGAAGCTGGGGCAACTGTAAGATTTAATTAACTAATTATGGGTACATGGGTGGCAGAATGCAAGTCAGAAATCTGTTAATTTATTAATTATAGGATGTCTCTGCAGGACCCCGTCTCAAATGCAGGGCAAAAGTAATCAAGAAATCCATACATTAATTAATTATCGGGGTTCTCTGGGGTAGCCCATGGCAGACACATGGTGAAGATAACTAGGAAATAGGTTAGTTAATTACATATATTAGGACACTGAGGAGCCTGTGGCAGACACACGGACAAAGAAATTAATAAATTTGTTAATTAATTAATTATAAGTTTTCTCCCTCCTAGTAGCCAATCAATTATTTATTTATTTTACCTGGTGGGAAACCAATCAAATTAATTAATTAATTGCACATGTGTGTCTGTCTCCAGGGAATCCATCAGACTAATTAATTAATTAATTAATTTACAGAACTGAGAGTCCCCCCAGAGGAACCCGCAGCAGTTGTACAGTCAAAAACCAGTCAGGGGTGTCTGTCCCTGGGGATGCCCATGGCCAGTTGTGTGGCCAAAACAATTAATGAATTCATTCATTAACGGGTGTCTCTGGGGCAGAGGTTGTTTGGCAAAAAGAACAAATTAATTAACTAATTTTTAATTAATTAAGCGCAGATCGTATGCTGATACCCGATCGCTTCTGTGTCCTTAATTAATTAATTGCAAGCCCTGATCGCTTCTCAACTGCAGTAATTAATTACAAGATCTGTTCACTTCTTTACCCTAATTAACTAATTAGAAGCCCGGATCGCTTCTTTACCCGCAACCTTGATTGCTTCTTTGCATCTAATTAATTAATCACAAGATGTGCAGTGCCTTTATTTAATTAATTACAAGCTCTGCCTGATCACTTCTTCACCACAATTAATTAATTAACTCCAAGCCCTGATCCCTTCTTTGCCCTTAATTAATTAAAGACCTGAATACTTCACCCCAATTAATTACCAGCTCTGCCTAATTAATTACTTACTATAATTACCACACCCCAATTACCATACCCCAATCAATTTAATTACCAGCTGTGCTTGATCCCTTCTTTCCCCTTAATTAATGAATCGTGACCTCATCACCGGGGCTGGAGCTGAGCTCTGCCCTTCGCCAGGATGCGGTCGGGGGTTCCTATAGGGTGGGGATGTGGGGGGTGATTTGCATAACGAGGCGGGCGGGGAGTGGGGGGGCTCGTTACCTCCCCCTGGGTATCAGATCGCTAACGAGCACACCCACTGGGTTTGGTTGGACTTGATTAATTAGTTCTCCAGGGAATGAGGCACTGGGGAAAATGAAGCAATTAGTTAATCAATTAATTACAAGGGTCTGGTCTCAGGTGTCCGGTTATAACATGGAATTAATTAATTAATTAGAAGGTCTGCAGGGAAGACATGGCAGCTGTGTGGGTTAATTAATTAATTATGGAGAGAGGCACGGTGGAAAGTAATGAAGAAATTAGTTAGATAAGTAATTAAAGGGGGTCTATAGGGTGCCCACAGCAGACACACAGTGAAAGCAATTAAGAAATCTGTTAGTAATTAATTAAAGGGTATCTCTGGGGAGCCAATGTCAGATGCACAGGAAAAGTAATTAAAAAAAGTTTTAATTAATTAATTACAGGGAGTCTCTAGGGAAGCCCACACCAGGCTTACAGTGGAAGTAATTAAGAAATCAGTGAATTAATTAATTATATGGAGTCTCTGGGGAACCCATGGCAGGTGCACAGCAAAAGCAATTAAGAAATTAGTTAATTAAGCAATGAAAGGGGGTCTCCACAGAGCCCACGGCAGATGCACAGCAAAAGTAATTAGCAAATCTGTTAATTAAGTAATTATAGGGGTTGTCTGGGGAGTCCATGGCAGACACACTGTGAAAGTAATTAAAAAATCTGTTCATTAATTAGTTATTGGAGGTCTATGGGGAGCCCATGGCATACACATGTCAAAAATTACTAATAAATCAGTTAATTAATTGCAGGTGGTCTCTGGAGAAAAACAATTAGTCAATTATATAATTAAATAATTCCTCTGGCGGGAAACAGATGGAATCAATTAAATAATTACACACACACGTGTGTGTGTGTGTGTGTGTGTGTGTGTGTGTGTCTCAGGGGAATCTGTCAGGCTAATTAATTAATTAATTAACAGACCTGAGAGTTCCCCTCAGGGAACCTGCAGCAGGTGTACAGCCAAAAAACAATCAGTTAATTAATTAATTACAGGGTTCCCTCGGGAAGCCGGTGGCCAGGTGCACAGCCCAAACAATTAATGAATTCATTAATTAATGAAGGGGGGTATCTCTCTGGGGAAGCGGCCATTCGACAAAACAAGCAATTATTTAATTAATTCCTGGTCCCCCGTGTAGCTCGTTGTCGGGTTAGTTAATTAATTAATTAAGCCTGGGTGCTGTGGTGAACCCTGATCAAATCTGAACACTTAATGAATTAATTGCAAGCCCTGATCACTCCTGTGCCAATAAGTAGTTAATTTCAAGCCCTGTTTACTTCTTTACCCTTAATTAATTGCCAGCTCTAACTTGTTTGCTTCTTTGCCCCGAATTAATTAATCACAAGCTCTTCATTGCCATGATCACTTGCCTTTAATTGAATAATTAGAACCTCTGCTTGGTCACTTCATCACCTCAATTAATTAATTACAGGCTCTACCTTAATTGCTGATTTGCCCTTAATTAATTAACTCTCAGCTCTGATCATCTCACCCCAATTAATTAATTTATTCCCAGCTCCGATCCTTTCTTTGCCCTTAATTAATTAATTACGGCTTCATCACTGGTGCCGGAAGCTTCCCTGTGCCCCCGCCCTGGATTTGGGAGAATCGGGGGTATTTGAGGAAAAAGGGGGAATTGAGAGGGGGGAGGGAATTTTATAGGGAAAAGTGAGAAAATTGGGGGGGAATGAGGGAATTGTGGGGAAATAAGGGAATTTGGGGAGGAAATGAAGGAATTTGGGGACAAATGAAGGATTTGGGGGGGGGAATGGGGGAATTTTGGGGAAATCAGGGATTTTGGGAGAAATGGGAGAATTTGGGGGGAAAATTTGTATAGTTGGGGTGGATTTATAAAATGTTGGGGAGAAAATATAGGGGTAATTAGGGAATTTTGGGAGGAATATGAATGAATTTGGGGGTAAATGGGGGAATTTGTGTTGAAATGTGGGTATTTGGGGGGGAGAAGAGAGAATTCGAAGAGGAATAGGGAAATTTTGGGCAAAGTGACAGAACTTAGGGGAATATGAAGAAATTTCTCTTGAATATGAGGGAATTTGGGAGGAAAATAGGGATTTGGGTGGGGAGATTAGGGAATTTAGGAGAAAATGAGAGAATTAGAAGGGAAATGAGGGATTTATGAGGGAATATGGGGGAATTTAGAGGAAATTAGGGAATTTGGGTATAATATGAGGGAAATTTGGGGGGGAATTTGGGGGAAATTGGGGTATTTTGGGAGGAATATTAAGGAATTTGGGCAGAAATGAGGGAATTTGTAGGGGGATATGATAGAATTCTGGGAAGAAGAGAGAAAATTTGGGGAAAATGAGGGAAATCAGGGGAAATTGAGGAATGTGGGGTGAATATGAGACAATTTGGTGAAATACAATGGAATTTGGGATTAAATTTGGGAATTTTGGGGGAAATTAATGTATTTCGGGAAAAATGAGAGAATTAGAAGTGAAATGAGGGGATTTGGAGGGAATATGAGGGAATTCAGGGGAAAATAGGGAATTTGGGTAGAATAGGAGGGAATTTAGGGGAGAGTGTGAGGGAATTTAGGGGGAAAATGTGGGAATTTGGGTCTGTGGACTGAAGTTTTCTGGATTCCCAGACCAGATTTTGAAATACAGGGTGTGCATTTGGGGGGAAAAGTGGGAATTCTGGGGGGAATAAGCAAGAATCTAGGGGGAACGTGCGAATTTTGGAGGAACAAGTGAGTATTTGGAGGAAGATATGGGGATTTGGGGGAATTCCCATTTCCTTGGGCACGGAGAACTTCCCAGAGCAACAGGAGTTGAAGCCAGATGAGTCACAGACAGATTTCCAGGAAGAATTTGGGTGAAATTCCAAAGGTCTTAGGGTTTGTGCTTGGAACGAGATCTGGATCTTTGTGCCAGGATGCCGGGGAGATGCTGGGAGGTGGGGACATGGCAATGGGGTGGTGACCACCATCACCACCACCACCACCATCTCTGGCTCAGTAGTCGGTGGCCGTGTCATCGTCCTTCACTGATGATGCGTTTCGGGTGTCACAACCATCGCCAGCCCCTTCCTGGGAATCCCCAATGCCCCGGGGCCTTTGATAGTTGGATCAAGAGTGGAACCAGTTGACCCAACCCTTGGCCACTGGGCTACAGCACTGACCAGTTCCCTCCAACCTCAACCCTTTTCACCCCCAACATCAACCGATCACCCCAACCCTCAGCTGGTCACCCCAACCCTTGGCCCTTGCAGCAACCCCTTGCCCAGCTTTGCTGTCCTTCCCCCCAGCTCGGGCTGCTTCAGGCCAAGCGCTGACCATGTTTGGCACTAGGTGGCCAATGGCCAAGGGTTGGGGAAAGGGCTCAAGCTGTTGATGGGCATCACAGGCAGGTTCTGAATAACAGTGGGCAGGATTTGGGCCAAAAAAATTCAAAGAAGGATCAAAAATTGTGGATAATGAGCCAAAATGATTCTCCAGGAAGGTGGGGGGACAGTGATGGGGTTGTGACAACCAGTAGCATAACCACCTGCACCACCATATTTAGTGCAGTAGTAGGTGGCTGTGTCGTCATCCCTGAGGCTGTTCATCTGCAGCGTCACCGTGCTCTGGGAGTCATCCCTGGAGATGCTGAATCGGCCCTTAACTGATGACATGTACCATGTGCTCCCATCCTTGTTACTACCTGCAACGAATTCCAGCCCCTTCCTGGGTGCCTGACGCACCCAGTACATGTAATACTTGCTGAAGTCGAAGCCAGAGCCCTTGCAGAGGAGGCGCAGGGACCCCCCGGGTGTCTGGAGGCCCCTCCGGACTCCACCAGCGTCACGGCCGCCCGCAGCCCTGGGGAAGGAGGAAGGACACCAGTGAGTCGCCCGCTCCCACCACCATCATCATCATCATCATCATCATCATCATCATCATCATCATCATCATCATCATCATCATCATCATCATCATCATCATCATCATCATCTCCATCGCCACGTCCTCACCACCCCCTCGTTACCTGGGAGGGCGACGAGGAAGAGGAGGATGGTGGAGGCCCAGTGGGTGCCCATGGCAATGGGTGGGGGTGATTTGCATAACGAGGTTGGGCAAGGGAGGAGGAGGAACCTCTTTAACGACACCTCCTGCGGGTATTGGATCATTAATGAGCTCACCCATGAGGTGATTTGTTTTGACTTTTATAATTAGTTCTCCAGGGAATAAGGCACATAGAAAAAATAATTAATTAGTTATTTAATTAGCTTATTGATTGATTAAGTGGGTCTGGTCTCAGGTGTCCACTCAAAACACAGGGTGAATTAATTAATTAGAATATCTCCAGAAGAAGACAAGGCAGCTGTAGGATTTAATTACTTAATTATGGGGAGATGGGTGACAGAAAGCAATTAGGAAATCTGTTAATTAAGTAATTATAGGACGTCTCGGGTGGGGGGGGGGGACGGGGGACGGGACCCTAGTGCAGATGCATGTTGAATACAATTAGGAAATCATTTAATTAATTAAGAAATTATAGAGGGTTTCTGGGAAACCTATATCATATCCATGGAAAAAGTAATGATAAATCCATTAGTTAATTCATTAAAAGGTGTCTCTGGGGGAGCCTGTGGCAGGCACATGGTAAAAGCAATTAAGAAATCTGTTAATCAATTAAAGGAGGTCTCTGGGGGATCCCATGAGAAAATTAAGGAATTTGGGGTGGAACGAGTGAATATAAGGACTTTGTGGGGGGAAATAGGAAATTTTGGGGAAATTTGAGGGAATTGGGGGGGAATAAGGGAATTTGGGGGAACCATAGAGAATTTGGGGGGATTATGATGGAATTTGGTTAAAATAAGGGAATTTGTATGGAAATGAGGGAAGATGGGGGAAATGATGGAATGGGGGAATAGAAGGGATTTGGGAAGGAAATCAGGGAATTTTTGGGTAAAATTAGGGAATTTGGGGGGTAATTAGGGAATTTCTGAGAAAAATGAGATAATTTGGGGGCAATATGGTGAATTTTGGAGAAAAATGGGGGATTTGGGAGGGAAATGAGGGAATTTGGGGGGAAATAGGGGAATTTGGGTGGAATTAGAGGATTTTGGGGAGGGAAAACTAGGAGATTTAGGAGGAAATTAGGGAAATTTGGAGGGAAATGAGGGAATTTTGGAGACAAGGCATCTATGTTGAAATGAGAAAATTTTGGGGAAAAATGTGGGGATTTGTGCAAAAATTAAACAAATTGGGGGGAAAAATGACCAGTTCTTCCAACCTCAACCCATTTCACCCCAACCCTCAACTGGTCACCCCAACCCTTGGCCATTGGAGCGACGCCTGGCCCGGCTTTGCCGTTCTGCCCCCAACTCGGGCTGCTTCGGGCCAATGGTTGGGCACAGGGCTCAAGGGGTTGCTGGGCACCACAGGCAGGTTCTGAATAACTGTGGGCAAGATTTGAGCAGAAAATACTCAAAGGTGAGTCAGAAAGTGTTGATGATGGGCCAGAATGGTTCTGCTGGGAGGTGGGGATACGGGGATGGGGTTGTGACCACCAGCACCGTAATCACCACCAGTACTTTTGGTGCAGTAGTAGGTGGCCGTGTAACCGTCCCTGAGGCTGTTCATCTGCAGCGTCACCGTGCTCTGGGAGTTGTCCCTGGAGATGATGAACCGGTCCCGGACAGATGGCGCGTAGCTGGTGCCGCTACCAGTGCTGCCAATCCCCGCCACGTACTCCAGTCCCTTCCTGGGTGATTCACGCAACCATCCCATGCCAGTGTCGCTGAAGGTGAAGCCAGAGCCCTTGCAGAGGAGGCGCAGGGACCCCCCGGGTGTCTGGAGGCCCCTCCGGACTACACCAGCGTCACGGCCGCCCGCAGCCCTGGGGAAGGAGGAAGGACACCAGTGAGTCGCCCGCTCCCACCATCATCATCATCCTCATCATCCTCCTCACCCCATCCCCGCCGCCCCCTCGTTACCTGGGAGGGCGACGAGGAAGAGGAGGAGGGTGGAAGCCCAGTGGGTGCCCATGGTGGGGATGATGATGAGGGTGGGGGGTGATGGATCCAGGACGAGGCCGAAGGGGCTTTTATAGGGCGATGGGAGGGGGGGATTTGCATAAAAGGGGGCGGGGATAAGTCAAAGCGAGGCTGGGGAACCCGTAATCCCCCCCCCCATCCCCCCCCCCCCCCCGGCTCCCCATCCCCCCCCCCTAATCCCTCAGGGATAATTAGTGTGATTAGGTAATTAGCCCTGGGGAAAAGTGGGGAGGATGGTTAATTAGTTAGTGGAAGGAGTAAGGGGGACATGGGGAGGTCGATTCATTAGTTAATGAGTTAATTGGTTGGCGGATGAGGGGAGGTTAATTAATCAACGAGTTGATTAAGCTTGGGAAGGTTAATTAATTAATTAATTGGCAGGTTAGAAGGCTCGTTGGTTAATTAATTGGTGGATCGAGCGGTGGATGAGGAGAGGTCGATTAATTAATTAATTAATGGAGGGCTCGAACGGTGGATGAGGAGAGCTCGATTAATTAATTAATTAATTAGCGGGCCGAGCGGTGGATGAGGAGAGCTCGATTAATTAATTAATTAATGGAGCGCTCGAGCGGTGGATGAGGAGCCATCACTTAATTAATTAATTAATTAGTGGGCCGAGTGGTGGATGAGGAGAGCTCGATTAATTAATTAATTAATGGAGGGCTCGAGTGGTGGATGAGGAGAGATTAATTAATTAATTAATCGAGCGAGCGAGCGGTGGATGAGGAGAGGTGGATTAATTAATTAATTAATTACTCGGCCCAGTGGTGGATGGGAAGGTGAAGTTAATTAATTAATTGATTGATTGAGGATTTGACCGAGCACTGGATGAGGGAGTTGGATTGATTAATTAATTAATTCATTGGCCAAGAGGTGGATGAGGGAGATCGATTAATTAATTATTTAATCAAGCAGTGGAGGAGGGAGATTGATCCATTAATTAATTAATTAGCTGACCGAGCAGTGGATGAGGGAGATGGATTAATTAATTAATTACTAAATCAAGCTGTGGATGAGGGAGATTGATCGATTAATTAATTAATTAATTAGCTGACCGAGCAGTGGATGAGGGAGATGGATTAATTAATTAATTGCTTGACCGAGTGGTGGATGGGAAGGTGAAGTAATTAATTAATTAATTAATTAAGTAGGTGATCGAGCGGCGGATGAGGGCGCTCGATTCATTAATTAATTAATTGGACGGATGGGAAGATCAATCAATGAATTAATTGATTAGCCAAGCAGTGGATGGGGAGATTGATTAATTAATTAATTAGTTGATTGAGTGGTGGATGTGGAAGTCAATTAATTAACTAGTTGATCGAGCGGCAGGGGGGAAGATTAATTAATTAATTAATAATTTGATCGAGTGGTGGATGAGGAGATCAATCAATCAATTAATTCATTAATAGACTGAGTGGCAATTAAGAAATCCATTAGTTAATTAATTAAAAGGGGTCCCCAGGGAGCCTGTGGCCGACACACAGTGAAAACAATTAAGAAATCAGCTAATTAATCAATTACAGGGAGTCTCTGGGGTGCCCACAGCTGACACACAGTGAAAAATAATTAAGAAATCTGATAATTAATTAATTATAGGGGGTAATTAATCAATTATAGGGGATCTCTGGAAGAGCCTGTGGCAGGCACAGGGTGAAAGTAATTAAGAAATCCATTAATTAATTAATTAAAGGGGGTCCCCGGGGAGTCTGTGGCAAACACACAGTGAAAACAAGTCGTCAATTAATTAATTAATTGAGTCCCCTGGCGGGAAAACGGTCGGATTAATTAATTAATTACACAGGTGTCCCTCTGCGTCTCTCTGGGGAACCCGTCGCGGCTCATTAATTAATTCATTAATTAACAGACCCAGGGGACCCGGCAGCAGGTGCACAGCCCTGAAAAACAATCTGAGGGTTAATTAATTAATTAAGAGGTAATTAACAAGGTGGTGCTGGGGGGGGTGTCCCTGGGGATGTTGTTGACCAGGTGTAAGGCTCAAAACAATTAATAAGCTCATTAATTAATGGGTCTCTCTAGGGGAAGAGGTTGTTTGGCAAAACAACCAATTAATTAATTAATTAACTATTGGTCCCCAGGGGGAGCTCATGTTTGGGTGAGTTAATTAATTCATTAAGCCCTGATCGCTTCTTTATCCTCAATAAATTAATTACTGGCTCTACCTTGATCACTTAATTGTGCTTAATTAATTAATTGCAAGCCCTGATCACTTCTTCACCCCAAGTAATTAATTAATGGCAAGCCCTGATCACCCTAAGTAATTAATTAACTGCTAGCCCTGATCATGTCTTCACCCCAATTAATTAATTACAGGCTCTACCTTGATCAATTATTTGCCCTTAATTAATTAATTGCAAGTCCTTAATTAATTAATTTGAAACCCTGATAAATTCTTCCCTCTTAATTAATTAATTGCATGATCCCTTCACCCCAATTAATTAATTCCCAGCCCATGTCTCTTATTTCCCCCTAATTAATTAATTAGGAACTGCTCTGTGCCCCTCCACCCCCCCCCCCAACCAGATTTGGGGGGAAATGGGGGAATTTTGGGGTAAAAATAGGGAATTTGGGGGGGAAATTGGGGGAAATTAGGGAATTTGGGGGGGAAAATAGGAGATTTGGGGGGAAATGAAGGAATTTGGGGGGAATTTGAGGGAATTTCATGAAAAATCCGAAATTTCGGGGGAAATAAGGGAATTTTGGGGGAGTTTTGGGGGAATTTGGAGGAATTAAGGGAATTTGGGGTAAAAATATGGAATTTGGGGTAAGATAGGGGATTTGGGGGGAAATGAGGGAATTTTGGAGGAAAAATAGGGAATTTGGAGGAAAATTAGGGAATTTGAAGAGGAAAATTAGGGAATTTGGGGTAAAATGATGGAATTTGGGGGAACTCAGGGAATTTGGGGGGAATGAAGGAATTTGGGGGCTAATTTGAGGGAGTTTTGAGGGAAAATGAGGGAATTTGGGGAAAAATATGAAGGGATTTGGGGGAAATGAGGGAATTTGGGGAAAAATATGAAGGGATTTGGGGGAAATGAGGGAATTTGGGGTGAAATTAGGGAATTTTGGGGGGTATAAGGGAATTTGTGGGAAAATTAGGGAATTTGGGGGGAAATGAGGAAATTTGGGGCAAATGAGGAAATTTTGGAGGGAAATGAGGGAATTCTGGGGAAAAATAGGGAATTTTGGGGGGAAATGAGGGAATTTGAGGAAAATTAGGGAATTTGAGGGGGAAATAATAGAATTTGTGGGCAAATGAGGAAATTTGGGGGAGAAATGAGGGAATTTTGGGGTAAACTAGGGAATTTTGGGGGGAAATGAGGAAATTTGGGGGCAAATGAGGAGATTTTGGGGGGAAATGAGGGAATTTTGTAGAAATTAAAGTTTTTTAAGTAATATGAAAGAATTTTGGAGGGAAATGAGGGAATTTGGGGGCAAAGGAGGAAATTTTGGGGGGAAATGAGAGAATTTTGTAGAAATTAAAGTTTTTTGAGTAATATGAAAGAATTTTGGAGGGAAATGAGGGAATTTGGGGGCAAAGGAGGAAATTTTAGAGGAAAATGAGGGAATTTGGGGGAAATTAAAGGTTTTTTTCAGTAATATGAGAGAATCTTGAAGGGAAATGAGGGAATTTGGGGGAAATTAGGGGATTTTGGGGGTTTATGAGGGAGTTTTGGGGGGAAATGTGGGAATTCAGGAGAAATTGGGGTGTTTTGGAGGAATATGAAGGAATTTGGGGGGAAATGGGGGAATTTTGAGGGGAAATGAAGGAATTTTGGAGGAAATGAAGGAATTTTGGAGGCAATGAAGGAATTTTGGAGGAAATGAAGGAATTTTTCAGGAACATGAAGAAATATGGGGGGCGAAATGAGAGAATTGAGGGGGAAATAAGGGGTGAGGCTGGTGGAGTATGGAGGGGGCCTCCAGACACCCGGGGGGTCCCTGCGCCTCCTCTGCAAGGGCTCTGGCTTCAATTTTAGCGACTACTACATGTTGTGGATGCGTCAGGCGCCCAGCGAGGGGCTGCACTATGTTGGGAGGATCAATGAAGATGGTGGCAACACCTACTACGCGTCCTCAGTCCAGGGTCGGTTCAGCATCACCAGGGACAACTCCCAGAGCACGGTGACACTGCAGATGAACAGCCTCAGGGACGACGACACGGCCACCTACTACTGCGCCAAACTTGCTACTGGTGGTGCTGGTGGAGGATCCGACCCCTTCCCCATGTCCCCACCTCACTAGAGAACCAGTTTGCCCCATTCCCAACTCCTTTTGACTCATTTTTGAGTGGTTTCGGCCCAAATCTCACCCAGTTCCCTTCAGAACCCAACTGTGGGGCCTACCGACCCCTTGAGGCCTTTGCCCAACCCTTGGCCATTGGCCTCCAGCTGTGACCGTTTCCCTCCATCCTCAACGTTCTTCATCCCAACACTCAACTGGTCCCTTCAACACTCAACTGGTCACCCCAACACTCAACTGGACACCCCAACACTCAACTGGTCACCACAACACTTGGCCCTTGGGCCCCTGTCCCAGGCCGGGTGCCGAGGGCTGAGGCTGAGGAGAACCGGGCGCCATTGGGCCAGGGAGGGAGAAGATGGAGGCCGAGGGGTGGGGGGAACAGGCTCAGGGGACTCAGGCCACACGCTTGAGCCCCAAACCACTCCAACTACCACCAGTAGTATCACCAGGGGCTCTGCCACAGAAGTAGGTGGCCGTGTCGTCGTCCCTGAGGCTGTTCATCTGCAGCGTCACCGTGCTCTGGGTGTTGCTCCTGGAGATGGTGAACCGGCCCTTGACCGAGGGCGCGTAGCTGGTGCTGCCACCAGTGTCACCAGTCCCCACCATCAACTCCAATCCCTTCTTTGGTGCTTGTGGCACCCATCCCATTACGTAGCTGCTGAAGGGGAAGCCAGAGGCCTTGCAGAGGAGGCGCAGGGACCCCCCGGGTGTCTGGAGGCCCCTCTGGACTCCACCAGCCTCACCCCTTATTTCCCCCCAATTATCACACTTTTTTCCCCATAAATTCCCGCATTTTCCTCCTAAATTCCTTCATTTTCCCCCAAATTCCTTCATATTCCTCCAAAATCCTCTTAGTTTCCCAGTCGTGACGCTGGTGGAGTCCGGAGGGGCCTCCAGAGCCAGATTTGCTCCCCTCAAAGGACGAGGACACGGACATGGAGGGTGCTGGTGGGACTGGGTGACTCACTGGTGTCCTTCCTCCTTCCCCAGGGCTGCGGGCGGCCGTGACGCTGGTGGAGCCCGGAGGGGCCTCCAGACACCCGGGGGGTCCCTGCGCCTCCTCTGCAAGGGCTCTGGCTTCACCTTCAGCAGCTACACCATGTACTGGGCTCGCCAGGCGCCTGGCAAGGGGCTCGAGTACGTCGCATATATTAGCACTTGGAGCAGCACCGACTACGCGCCCTCGGTCAAGGGCCGGTTCACCATCAGCAGGGACAACTCCCAGAGCACGGTGACGCTGCAGATGAACAGCCTCAGGGACGACGACACGGCCACCTACTACTGTGCCAAAGAAGGTGGTGCTGCTGGTAATGCTGGTGGTGGCCCCAACTCCTTCCCCGTGTCCCCACCTCCCTAGAGAAACAGTTTACCCGATTCTCAACATCTTTTGACCCATTTTTGAGTGTTTCTGGCCCAAATCTCCCCCAGTTACCTTCAGAACCCAACTGTGGGGCCTTCTGACCCCTTGAGGCCTTTGCCCAACCCTTGGCCATTGGCCTCCAGCTGTGACCGTTTCCCTCCAACCTCAATGTTCTTTATCCCAACACTCAACTGGTCCCCTCAACACTCAAGTGGTCCCCTCAACACTCAACTGGTCACCCCAACACTCAGCTGGTCACCCCAACACTTGTCCCTTGGGCCCCTGTCCCAGGCCCGGTGCCGAGGGCTGAGGCTGAGGAGAACCAGGCGCCATTGGGCCAGGGAGGGAGAAGATGGAGGCCGAGGGGTGGGGGGAACAGGCTCAGGGGACTCAGGCCACACGCTTGAGCCCCAAACCACTCCAACTACCACCAGTAGTATCACCAGGGGCTCTGCCACAGAAGTAGGTGGCCGTGTCGTTGTCCCTGAGGCTGTTCATCTGCAGCGTCACCGTGCTCTGGGAGTTGTCCTTGGAGATGGTGAACCGGCCCTTGACCGAGGGCATGTACAAGGTGCTGCCACCAGTGTTACCAGTCCCCACCATAAACTCCAGTGCCTTCTTGGGTGCCTGTGGCACCCATCCCATGTAGTTGCTGCTGAAGGGGAAGCCAGAGCCCTTGCAGAGGAGGCGCAGGGACACCCTGGGTGTCTGGAGGACCCTCCAGACTCCACCAGCCTCACCCCTTATTTCCCCCCTAATTATCTCTTTTTTTCCCCCAAAATTCCCTCATTTTCCTCCTAAATTCCTTTATTTCCCCCAAATTCCCTCATATTCCTCCACAATGCTCTTATTATTCCTGTTGTGACACTGCTGAGTCCATAGGGGCCTCCAGCCAGATTTGCTGCCCTCAAAGGATGAGGACACGGACATGGAGGGTGCTGGTGGGACTGGGCGACTCACTGGTGTCCTTCCTCCTTCCCCAGGGCTGCGGGCGGCCGTGACGCTGGTGGAGTCTGGAGGGGGTTTCCAGACACCCGGGGGGTCCCTGACCCTCGTCTGCAAGTCCTCTGGCTTCACCTTCAGCTACTCTGACATGTTCTGGGCTCGCCAGGCGCCTGGGAAGGGGCTCGAGTACGTTGCGGTTATTAGCAGCTATGGTGGCACCGAGTACGCGCCCTCGGTCGAGGGCCGGTTCACCATGTCCAGGGATGACTCCCAGAGCACGGTGACGCTGCAGATGAACAGCCTCAGGGACGACGACACGGCCACCTACTACTGTGCCAAAGCTACTGGTAGTTATGCTACTGCTGGTAATGTTGGTGGAGGCCCTGACCCCTTCCCCGTGTCCCCACCTCAGTAGAGAAGAAGTTTAGCACATTCTCAGCCTTTTGTGACACATTTTTGAGTGTTTCTGGCCCAAATCTCCCCCCGTTTCATTCAGAACCCAACTGTGGGGCCTACCGACCCCTTGAGGCCTTTGCCCAACCCTTGGCCATTGGCCTCCAGCTGTGACCGTTTCCCTCCCACTTCCCCGTGGTCGGAGCAGTTTGGGCCTCAAGTGTGTGGCCTGAGTCCCCTGAGCCTGTTCCCCCCACCCCTCGGCCTCCATCTTCTCCCTCCCTGGCCCAACGGCGCCCGGTTCTCCTCAGCCTCAGCCCTCGGCACCCGGCCTGGCACAGGGGCCCAAGAGATGAGTGTTGGGGGGACCAGTTGAGTGTTGGGGGGACCAGTTGAGTGTTGGGATGAAGAACGTGGAGGTTGGAGGGAAACGGTCACAGCTGGAGGCCAATGGCCAAGGGTTGGGCAAAGGCCTCAAGGGGTCGGTAGGCCCCACAGTTGGGTTCTGAAGGGAACTGGGGGAGATTTGGGCCAGAAACACTCAAAAATGGGTCACAAAAGGCTGAGAATGGGGCAAACTGGTTCTCCAGGGAGGTGGAGACTTGGGGACGAGGTCAGGGACACCAGCAACACCATCATCACTACCAGTAGCACCCTTGGCGCAGAAGTAGGTGGCCGTGTCGTCGTCCCTGAGGCTGTTCATCTGCAGTGTCACCGTGCTCTGGGAGTTGTCCCTGCTGATGGTGAACCGGCCCTTGACCGAGGGCGCGTAGTAGCTGGTGCTGCCATCACTGGTAATAAGTGCGACGTATTCGAGCCCCTTGCCGGGCGCCTGACGTGCCCAAGCCATGCTGTAGCTGCTGAAGGTGAAGCCAGAGGCCTTGCAGACGAGGGTCAGGGACCCCCCGGGTGTCTGGAGACCCCCTCCGGACTCCACCAGCGTCACGGCCGCCCGCAGCCCTGGGGAAGGAGGAAGGACACCAGTGAGTCGCCCAGTCCCACCAGCACCCTCCATGTCCGTGTCCTCGTCCTTTGAGGGGAGCAAATCTGGATCTGGGGGTCTCAGGGCCCAGGAATGGTCATGTCTGATGGGGCTGGGGAAAGATGGAGGGCAATGGCCAAGGGTTGGGCAAAGGCCTCAAGGGGTCGGTAGGCCCCACAGTTGGGTTCTGAAGGAAACTGGGGGAGATTTGGGCCAGAAACACTCAAAACTGGGTCAAAAGAGGTTGAGAATAGGGCAACCTTGTTCTCCAGGGAGGTGTGAACACGGCGAGGGAGTTCCTGCCACCAGCATAATAACGATAACTACCACCAGTACCCCCCTTGGTGCAGTAGTAGGTGGCCGTGTCGTCATCCCTGAGGCTGTTCATCTGCAGCGTCACCGTGCTCTGGGAGTTGTCCTTGGAGATCGTGAACCGGCCCTGGACCGAGGGCGCGTAGTAGGTGCTGCCATAGATGCCAATACCTGTGACAAACTCAAGACCCTTGCTGGGCACCTGGCGCATCCACCCCATGTAGCTGCTGCTAAAGGTGAAGCCAGAGCCCTTGCAGAGGAGGCGCAGGGACCCCCCGGGTGTCTGGAGACCCCCTCCGGACTCCACCAGCCTCACCCCTTATTTCCACCCAAATTATCTCATTTTTTTGCAATAAATTCCCTCATTTTCCTCAAAAATTCTTTCATTTCCTCCAAATTCCTTCATATTCCTCCAAAATCCTCTTACTTTTCCAGTTCTGACGCTGGTGGAGTCCGGAGGGGCCCCCAGAGCCAGATTTGCTGCCCTCAAAGGACGAGGACACAGACATGGAGGGTGCTGGTGGGACTGGGTGACTCACTGGTGTCCTTCCTCCTTCCCCAGGGCTGCGGGCGGCCGAGACGCTGGTGGAGTCCGGAGGGGGTCTCCAGACACGCGGGGGGTCCCTGACCCTCGTCTGCAAGGACTCTAGCTTCACCTTCAGCTACTCTGACATGTTCTGGGCTCGCCAGGCACCTGGGAATGGGCTCGAGTACGTTGCGGTTATTAGCAGCTATGGAGGCACCGAGTACGCGCCCTCGGTCGAGGGCCGGTTCACCATCACCAGGGATGACTCCCAGAGCACGGTGACGCTGCAGATGAACAGCCTCAGGGACGACGACACGGCCACCTACTACTGTGCCAAAGCTACTGGTAGTTATGCTACTGCTGGTAATGTTGGTGGAGGCCCCGACCCCTTCCCCGTGTCCCCACCTCCCTGGAGAACAAGTTTGCCCCATTCTCAGCCTTTTCTGACCCATTTTTGAGGTTTTTTGGCCCAAATCTCCCCCATTTTCCTTCAGAACCCAACTGTGGGGCCTACCGACCCCTTGAGGCCTTTGCCCAACCCTTGGCCATTGGCCTCCAGCTGTGACCGTTTCCCTCCAACCTCAACGTTCTTCATCCCAACACTCATCTGGTGCCCCCAACACTCAACTGGTCACCCCACCCCTCGCCCCTTGGGCCCCTGTCCCAGGCTGTGTGCCGAAGGCTGACGCTGAGGAGAACCGGGCGCCATTGGGCCAGGGAGGGAGAAGATGGAGGCCGAGGGGTGGGGGGAACAGGCTCAGGGGACTCAGGCCACACACTTTAGGCCAAAAACACCCCAATTACCACCAGCACTAGTAGCTCTGGCGCAGTAGTAGGTGGCCGTGTCGTCGTCCCTGAGGCTGTTCATCTGCAGCGTCACCATGCTCTGGGAGTTGTCCCTGGTGAGGGTGAACAGGCCCTTGACCGAGGGCGCGTAGCCGGTGTAACTCCCATCGTTGGGAATACTCCCAACCCACTCCAGCGCCTTCCCAGGTGCCTGATGTGCCCAAACCATGTTGGTGCTGCTAAAGGTGAAGCCAGAGGCCTTGCAGAGGAGGGGCAGGGACCCCCCGGGTGTCTGGAGGCCCCTCCAGACTCCACCAGCAATACCCCTTATTTACAGCCCTAATTATCTCATTTTTTTGCAATAAATTTCCTCATTTTCCTCCAAAATTCCTTCATTTCCTCCAAATTCCCTCATATTCCTCCAAAATCCTCTTACTTTTCCAGTCCTGACTCTGGTGGAGTCCGGAGGGGCCTCCAGAGCCAGATTTGCTCCCCTCAAAGGACGAGGACACGGACATGGAGGGTGCTGGTGGGACTGGGCGACTCACTGGTGTCCTTCCTCCTTCCCCAGGGCTGCGGGCGGCCGAGACGCTGGTGGAGTCCGGAGGGGCCTCCAGACACCCGGGGGGGTCCCTGACCCTCGTCTGCAAGGCCTCTGGCTTCGACGTAAGCTACACCAACATGTTCTGGGCTCGCCAGGCACCTGGGAATGGGTTGGAGTACGTCACAGGTATTTACAGCTATGGCAGCACCGAGTACGCACCCTCGGTCAAGGGCCGGTTCACCATCTCCAAGGACAACTCCCAGAGCACGGTGACGCTGCAGATGAACAGCCTCAGGGACGACGACACGGCCACCTACTTCTGCGCCAAGGGTGATACTAGTTATGGTTATGGTGTTGATATTGGTGGTGGCTCCGCCCCTGCCACCATGTTCCCATCTCCCTGGAGAACAAGTTTGCCCTATTCTCAGACTTTTCTGACCCATTTTTGAGTGTTTCTGGCCCAAATCTCCCCCAGTTACCTTCAGAACCCAACTGTGGGGCCTACCGACCCCTTGAGGCCTTTGCCCAACCCTTGGCCATTGGCCTCCAGCTGTGACCGTTTCCCTCCAACCTCAACGTTCTTCATCCCAACACTCAACTGGTCCCCCCAACACTCAACTGGTCCCCCCAACACTCAATTGGTCACCCCAACACTTGTCCCTTGGGCCCCTGTCCCAGGCCCGGTGCCGAGGGCTGAGGCTGAGGAGAACCGGGCGCCATTGGGCCAGGGAGGGAGAAGATGGAGGCCGAGGGGTGGGGGGAACAGGCTCAGGGGACTCAGGCCACACGCTTGAGGCCAAAACCACCCCAATTACCACCAGCACTAGTAGCTCTGGCGCAGAAGTAGGTGGCCGTGTCGTCGTCCCTGAGGCTGTTCATCTGCAGCGTCACCGTGCTCTGGGAGTTGTCCCTGGTGATGGTGAACAGGCCCTTGACCGAGGACGCGTAGCCGGTGTAACTACCATCTTTGGGAATACTCCCAACCCACTCCAGCGCCTTCCCAGGTGCCTGATGTGCCCAAACCATGTTGGTGCTGATAAGGTGAAGCCAGAGGCCTTGCAGAGGAGGGGCAGGGACCCCCCGGCTGTCTGGAGGCCCCTCCGGACTCCACCAGCATCACTCCTTCTTTCCCCCCTAATTATGTTATATTTTTCCCATAAATTCCCTCATTTCCCTCCAAAATTCCTTCATTTCCTCCAAATTCCTTCATATTCCTCCAAAATCCTCTTAGTTTCCCAGTCGTGACGCTGGTGGAGTCTGGAGGGGCCTCCACAGCCAGATTTGCTGCCCTCAAATGACGAGGACACTGACATGGAGGGTGCTGGTGGGACTGGGCGACTCACTGGTGTCCTTCCTCCTTCCCCAGGGCTGCAGGCGGCCGAGACGCTGGTGGAGTCCGGAGGGGGTCTCCAGACACCCGGGGGGTCCCTGACCCTCGTCTGCAAGGGCTCTGGCTTCACCTTCAGCAGCTACAACATGATGTGGGCTCGACAGGCGCCTGGGAAGGGGCTCGAGTTCGTCGGATATATTAGCAGCAGTGGCAGCAGCACCGGCTACGCGCCCTCGGTCAAGGGCCGGTTCACCATCACCAGGGACAACTCCCAGAGCACGGTGACGCTGCAGATGAACAGCCTCAGGGATGACGACACGGCCACCTACTTCTGCGCCAGAGTAACTGGTTATAGTGGTAGTTGGAGTGGTTTGGGCCTCAAGCGTGTGGCCTGAGTCCCCTGAGCCTGTTGCCCCCACCCCTCGGCCTCCATCTTCTCCCTCCCTGGCCCAATGGCGCCCGGTTCTCCTCAGCCTCAGCCTTCGGCACCCGGCCTGGGACAGGGGCCCAAGGGACGAGGGGTGGGGGGACCAGTTGCGTGTTGGGGGGACCAGTTGAGTGTTGGGATGAAGAATGTTGAGGTTGGAGGGAAACGGTCACAGCTGGAGGCCAATGGCCAAGGGTTGGGCAAAGGCCTCAAGGGGTCGGTAGGCCCCACAGTTGGGTTCTGAAGGGAACTGGTTGAGTTTTGGGCCAGAAACACTCAAAAATGGGTCAGAAAAGGCTGAGAATGGAGTAAACTTGTTCTCCGGGGAGGTGGGGACACGGGGAAGGGGTCAGGGCCACCACCAACATCATCAGCACTACCATAACCAGTAGCACCCTTGGTGCAGTAGTAGGTGGCCGTGTCGTCGTCCCTGAGGCTGTTCATCTGCAGAGTCACCGTGCTCTGGGAGTTGTCCCTGGTGATGGTGAACCAGCCCTTGACCGAGGACGCGTAGCTGGTGCTTCTGCCATCGCTGTAAATAAGTGCGACGTACTCGAGCCCCTTGCCGGGCCCCTGGCGAGCCCAAACCATGCTGGTGCTGCTGAAGGTGAAGCCAGAGGCCTTGCAGACGAGGGTCAGGGACCCCCCGGGTGTCTGGAGACCCCCTCCGGACTCCACCAGCGTCACGGCCGCCCGCAGCCTTGGGGAAGGAGGAAGGACACCAGTGAGTCGCCCAGTCCCACCAGCACCCTCCATGTCCATGTCCTCGTCCTTTGAGGGGAGCAAATCTGGCTCTGGAGGCCCCTCCGGACTCCACCAGCATCACAACTGGGAAACTAAGAGGATTTTGGAGGAATATGAGGGAATTTGGGGGGAAATGAAGGATTTTTGGAGGAAAATGAGGGAATTTATGGGGAAAAAATGAGATAATTAGGGGGGAAATAAGAGGTGAGGCTGGTGGAGTCCGGAGGGGGCCTCTAGACACCCGAGGGCTCCCTGCGCCTCCTCTGCAAGGTCTCTGGCTTCACCTACAGCAGCGTTGGCATAAGGAGGGTGCCACAATCACCCAAGAAGGGACTGAAGTTGGTGGTAGGGACTGGTAACACTGGTGGCAGCACCGACTACGCGCCCTCGGTCAAGGGCCGGTTCAGCATCTCCAGGGACAACTCCCAGAGCACGGTGACGCTGCAGATGAACAGCCTCAGGGACGGTGACACGGCCAACTACTACTGCGCCAAAGCTACTGGTGGTAGTTATGGTGCTGCTGGTTATGCTGGTGGAGGCCCCAACTCCATCGCCGTGTCCCCACCTCATTAAAGAAGAAGTTTAGCATATTCTCAGCCTTTTGTGACCCATTTTTGAGTGTTTCTGGCCCAAATCTCCCCCAGTTTCCTTCAGAACCCAACTATGGGGCCTACCGACCCCTTGAGGCCTTTGCCCAACCCTTGGCCATTGGCCTCCAGCTGTGACCGCTTCCCTCCAAATTCAACGTTCTTCATCCCAACACTCAACTGGTCCCCTCAACACTCAACTGGTCACCCCAACACTCAACTGGTCCCCCCACCCCTCGTACCTTGGGCCCCTGTCCCAGGCCGGGTGCCGAAGGCTGAGGCTGAGGAGAACCGGGCGCCATTGGGCCAGGGAGGGAGAAGATGGAGGCCGAGGGGTGGGGGGAACAGGCTCAGGGGACTCAGGCCACACACTTGAGGCCCAAACCACTCCAACTACCACCAGCACCAGTAGATCTGGCACAGAAGTAGGTGGCCGTGTCGTCGTCCCTGAGGCTGTTCATCTGCAGCGTCACCGTGCTCTGGGAGTTGTCCCTGGTGATGGTGAACAGGCCCTTGACCGAGGGCGCGTAGTAGGTGCTGCCACCAGTGTCAATACTCCCGACCCACTGCCTGACGTGCCCAAACCATGTGGGTCATGCTAAAGCTGAAGCCAGAGGCCTTGCAGAGGAGGTGCAGGGACCCCCCAGGGGTCTGGAGACCCCCTCCGGACTCCACCAGCCTCACCCCTTATTTACCCCCAAATTTTCTAACTTTTTTCCCATAAATTCCCTAATTTTCCTCCTAAATTCCTTCATTTTCCCCCAAATTCCTTCATATTCCTCCAAAATCCTCTTAATTTCCCAGCTGTGATGCTGGTGGAGTCTGGAGGGGCCTCCAGAGCCAGATTTGCTCCCCTCAAAGGACGAGGACACGGACATGGAGGGTGCTGGTGGGACTGGGCGACTCACTGGTGTCCTTCCTCCTTCCCCAGGGCTGCGGGCGGCCGTGACGCTGGTGGAGTCCGGAGGGGGTCTCCAGACACCCGGGGGGTCCCTGACCCTCGTCTGCAAGGCCTCTGGCTTCACCTTCAGCAGCACCAGCATGGTTTGGGCTCGCCAGGTGCCTGGGAAGGAGCTGGAATTCGTCGCGGGTATTTGGAGCGGTGGCAGCAGCACCAGCTACGCGCCCTCGGTCAAGGGCCGGTTCACCATCTCCAGGGACGACTCCCAGAGCACGGTGACGCTGCAGATGAACAGCCTCAGGGACGACGACACGGCCACCTACTACTGCACCAAAGGTACTAATAGTTATGGTTATACTGGAGATGTTGGTGGAGGCCCCGCTCCGCCACCATGTTCCTGCCTTCCTGGAGAACAACTCTGCCCCATTCTCAACCTCTTTAGACTCATTTTTGATTGTTTCTGGCCCAAATCTCTCCCAGTTTCCTTCAGACCCCAACTGTGGGGCCTACCGACCCCTTGAGGCCTTTGCCCAACCCTTGGCCATTGGCCTCCAGCTGTGACCGTTTCCCTCCAACCTCAACGTTCTTCATCCCAACACTCAACTGGTCCCCCCAACACTCAACTCGTCCCCCCAACACTCAACTGGTCCCCCCACCCCTTGTCCCTTGGGCCCCTGTCCCAGGCTGGGTGCCGAAGGCTGAGGCTGAGGAGAACCGGGCGCCATTGGGCCAGGGAGGGAGAAGATGGAGGCCGAGGGGTGGGGGGAACAGGCTCAGGGGACTCAGGCCACACGCTTGAGGCCCAAACCACTGCGACCACGGGGAGGTGGGAGGGAAACGGTCACAGCTGGAGGCCAATGGCCAAGGGTTGGGCAAAGGCCTCAAGGGGTCGGTAGGCCCCACAGTTGGGTTCTGAAGGGAACTGGGGGAGATTTGGGCCAGAAACACTCAAAAATGTGTCACAAAAGGCTGAGAATGTGCTAAACTTCTTCTCTACTGAGGTGGGGACACGGGGATGGAGTTGGGGCCACCAGCTTCATAACCATAACCATAAACACCAGCAGCTTTGGCGCAGAAGTAGGTGGCCGTGTCGTCGTCCCTGAGGCTGTTCATCTGCAGCGTCACTGTGCTCTGGGAGTTGTCCTTGGTGATGGTGAACTGGCCCTTGACTGAGGGCACGTAGTACGTGTCGCCATCACTATCAATACCTCCGACGTACTCGAGCCCCTTGCCGGGCGCCTGGCGAGCCCACATCATGCCATAGCTGCTGAAGGTGAAGCCAGAGCCCTTGCAGACGAGGGTCAGGGACCCCCCGGGTGTCTGGAGACCCCCTCCGGACTCCACCAGCGTCACGGCCGCCCGCAGCCCTGGGGAAGGAGGAAGGACACCAGTGAGTCGCCCAGTCCCACCAGCACCCTCCATGTCCGTGTCCTCGTCCTTTGAGAGGGAGCAAATCTGGCTCTGGAGGCCCCTCCGGACTCCACCAGCGTTACATCTGAAAAAATAAGAGGATTTTGGAAGAATATGAAGGAATTTGGGGGGAAATGAAGGATTTTTGGAGGAAAATGAGTGAATTTATGGGAAAAAAATTAGATAATTAGGGGGAAAATATGGGGTGAGGATGGTGGAGTCCGGAGGGGCCTCCAGACAACAGGGGGGTCCCTGCCCCTCCTCTGCAAGGGCTCTGGCTTCACCTTTAGCAGCAGCCACATGGCTTGGGCACGTCAGGCACCCGGGAAGGGGCTGGAGTACGTCGAGAGTATTCCCAACGATGGTAGTTACACCAACTACGCGCCCTCGGTCAAGGGCCGGTTCACCATCTCCAGGAGCAACTCCCAGAGCACGGTGACGCTGCAGATGAACTGCCTCAGGGACGACGACACGGCCACCTACTTCTGCACCAAAGGTGCTGGTGGTTATACTGGTTAGGGTAGTTATGGTGGTGGACGCTCTCACCCTGTCACCATGTCCCCACCTCCCTGGAGTAAGAGTCTGGGCCATTCTCAATCTCTTCTGATGCATTTTTCAGTGTTTCTGGCCCAAATCTCCGGACTCAGGCCACACGCTTGAGGCCCAAACCACTCCAACTACCACCCGTACTAGTGGCTCTGGCACAGTAGTAGGTGGCCGTGTCGTCGTCCCTGAGGCTGTTCATCTGCAGCGTCACCGTGCTCTGGGAATCGTCCCTGGAGATGCTGAACCGGCCCTTGACTGACGGCGCGTAGCCTGTCCAGCTATCACCAAAGTTGATCTGCGCAACGTACTCCAGCCCCTTCCCAGGCACCTGGCGCACCCACAACATGTTGTAGTTCCTGAAGTCGAAGACAGAGGCCTTGCAGAGGAGGCGCAGGGACCCCCCGGGTGTCTGGAGGCCCCTCCGGACTCCACCAGCATCTCGGCCGCCCGCAGCCCTGGGGAAGGAGGAAGGACACCAGTGAGTCTCCCACTCCCATCATCATCATCATCATCATCATCTCCATCGCCACGTCCTCACCACCTCCTCTTTACCTGGGAGGGCCACGAAGAAGAGGAGGATGGGGGAGACCCAATGGGTGCCCATGGTGATGGGTGGTCAGTTTGGGGAGGGGAGTGATGGTGCCATGACAGGGTCAGAGGGTTCTTATCATCAAATCCCAGACATCTCTGGGTTTGAAGGGATCCCAAGGGTCACAGAGCTCCAACCCCCTGCCACAGGCAGGGACACCAACCTCCAGGCCTGGAGCTACACAAGGTTGCCCAGGGCCCCATCCAACCTGGCCGTGAACACCCCCAGGGATGGGTCACCCACCCCCTCTGTGGGCAGCCTGTTCCAGCCCCTCACCACTCTCTCTGTAAAGGACTTCCCCCTAATATCTCCTCTAACCCTTCCCTCCTCCAGCTTCACTCCATCCCCCTTGTCCTGCAAGTCTCTGCCCTTTAAACAAGCTGATTCCCCGCCTGTTCCTCTGCTCCCTTCAGGCACTGGAAAGCTGCAATGACGTCCCCCCCCAGCCTTCTCTTCTCCAGGCTGAACCAGCCCAGCTCCCTCAGCCTCTCTTCATAGGGTAGCTGCTCCAGCACTTTAAACATCTCTGTGGCTCCTCTGAACCCTCTCCAACAGAAACACACCTTCCTTGTGTTGGGGGCCCAAGCTCTGGACACATGACCCTCCAGAAAGTATCCAGACGGACAGGGGGACTCATGTCTCGCATGATCTCATAGACACCTGGGCCCAGGAACACGCCATCCAATGGGGTATCACATCCCCCACCATGCACCAGCCCCCGGGAAGAGCGAGAGGTACAAGGGGTGGTGGAACCCTCTAGAACTGGGATCTGCATTTAGCCAAAGCCACGTGGCTGGGTAGTTCCAGGGGGTCTCCCCATCGAGCTGGCCCTGCCCAAGCAAAACTCCCACAGACTCTAGAGGGGGATAAAGTCCATTAAAACCAGTTGGCAAAACCAGTCCGGGTGATTCCTGCCCCGGGCAAAGGCAAACCCATCCTTGGGATGAGCTTTTGCTCAGGGACCTGGGTGCACTTGGTGGGTGATGGGAAAGGGTGGGGAAATGCAGTGTGTACCCCCAGGGGATTGAATTCCAGGGGAGGACAGCCACTCAATTCTTGGTGTGGAAAATCAGTCCATGGCAGGGGAATGATGTTATGAACCTGCCCAGGGCTCTGCAAATGTAAGATCTGGGCATGGTGGAGATGGTGTGGAAACAGGGGTGGGTAATGCGCTGGTCCTGGCCAGGCCAGAGCCTCCAGCAGGGAGGCTGGGACACAGTGACCAATGACCCATAGTAGGTGCTGCCAGCAGTGGGGAAAACACTTGCAAACCAATCCAGGTAATGAGGGGGTGGTGAGGATGAGGCGATGATGATGATGATGATGATGATGATCATGATGATGATGATGATGATGATGATGATGATGGTGGGAGCGGGCGACTCACTGGTGTCCTTCCTCCTTCCCCAGGGCTGCGGGCGGCCGTGACGCTGGTGGAGTCCGGAGGGGTCCCCAGACACCCGGGGGGTCCCTGCGCCTCCTCTGCAAGGGCTCTGGCTTCACCTTCAGCAGCTTCCCCATGATTTGGGCTCGCCAGGCACCCGGGAAGGGGCTTGAACACGTCGCAGCTATTAACTACAATGGTGGTTGGACCGGCTACGCACCGTCAGTCCAGGGCCGGTTCAGCATCTCCAGGGACAACTCCCAGAGCATGGTGACGCTGCAGATGAACAGCCTCAGGGACGGTGACACGGCCACCTACTACTGTGCCAAAGCAGCTGGTACTGCAGCTGGTGGTAGTGGTTACATTGGTGGTGTCCCCGAACCTGTCCCTGCACCCCTGGGGGCTGGGTGCTGTCTCAGGGACTCTGCTGCTGCTGGGGTCAGCACTCAGCCTGGCTCGTGGGCTTTCCACAGGGATGTAGACAGTAGCTGTGGCTGGAGATGTGACCCAGGGCAGAGCAGCATAAGGTCCTTCTGCTGGAAGAAGGTGCTGCCTGGGTCAGCTTTGCTCCCAGCTCCAGCTGATCCCTGAGAGAAGGAACTTTGAGGAACAACATCAAGGAAGCATTTTCCTGCCAGGCAGAGTCTTTGCTTTGGCTTTTCCTCTCCTGTGGGCTGTGCTGACTGTGGGAGATGAGAACTTAGTTCTCCCCTCTCAAATGTCCACATCAGAGCATCTCCTGAGCCCTGCACACACAGAGGTTCCCAGGGCAGGGCCCTGATGCCAGGAGGGGTCTGCAGAGCAGGGCTGAGCACAGGGCAGGTTGGATGAGGTCTGTGAGCACAGAGCAGGAGGTGAGATGGGCAAAGAGAAGCAGCTGCAGGGACATCTCCAGGCAGCAGAGACCTTGTCAGGGAGGGAGAAGGAGCTGCTCCCAGCAGTGCCCTGGCAGTGGGGATTTGGTACCTCCTGACAGCCCCGCAGTGCTGATGTGATGAGGGCATTCCAATGGATGTTTTTTTCCCTAAACTCGATCACTTTGGCCAAAACATGACTGTGGTGCCCACCAACCCCTTGAGCCCTGTGCCCAACCCTTGGCCATTGTCCTCCAGCTTTGACTGTTTCCTTCAAACCTCAAGTCTATTCACCACAACCCTCAACTGGTCAGCCCAACACTTGGGCCTTTGGGAAACTTCTTGCCTGGCTTGGCCATTCTGCCCCCAGCTCGAGCTGCTTCAGGCCAAGCACTGACCGTGTTTGGCTCCATGTGGCCAATGGCAAGGGGTTGGGGAAAGGGCTTCAAGGGTTGGTGGGCACCACCAGAAGAGTTTGAAGATAACTGGTCAGGATTCGGGCTGAAAATACAGAAAGTTGGGTAAAAAAATGTTAGTGATATGCCTAAATTGTTCTTCAGGCAGATGGGTACACGGGGACAGGGTTTGGGCCACCAATACTATAAGCACCACCACTAAAAGCACGTTTGGCGCAGTAGTAGGTGGCAGTGTCACCGTCCCTGAGGCTGTTCATCTGCAGTGTCACCGTGCTCTGGGAGTTGTCCCTGGAGATGGTGAAACGCCCCTTGACTGATGACGCATAGGCTGTGTAGCTACTAGTGCTGGTAATTCCTGCAACCCACTCCAGCCCCTTCCCGGGCGCCTGACGTGCCCAAAACATGGGGAAGCTGCTGAAGGTGAAGCCAGAGCCCTTGCAGAGGAGGCGCAGGGACCCCCCGGGTGTCTGGAGGCCCCTCCGGACTCCACCAGCGTCACGGCCGCCCGCAGCCCTGGGGAAGGAGGAAGGACACCAGGGAGTCGCCCGCTCCCACCACCATCATCATCATCATCATCATCATCATCATCATCATCATCATCATCATCATCATCATCATCATCTCCATCGCCACGTCCTCACCACCCCCTCGTTACCTGGGAGGTCGACGAGGAAGAGGAGGATGGGGGAAGCCCAGCGGGTGCCCATGGGGATGGGTGGTGGGTTTGGGGAGGGGGGTGATGGCACCATGACCAGGTCAGGGAGTTCCTTTGGCGTGGGGGGGTGATTTGCATAACAGGGCGGGGCAGGAGAGAGGGGGGGGAGGGCTCATTACCTCCCCCTGGGTATCGGATCGCTAAGGAGCTGTTGCAGTTTGGTGTGGCTGTGCTGCTGAGGTGGCTTTTGCCAGCAGCAGCTACAGCTCTCTGCAAGCCCCAGACAGCAAACATCAGCCAGTTCAAGGCTAAAGTTGCTGCTGAGCAGGACCGAGCCAATGGGAGATGGTCACAGCGCCTCTGGGAATCACAATTAGGAGGAGAAACCCTGCAGGCAGGAGCATTTTACCCCCGAGAAGGGAGTGAGAGGATGTAACGAGCTGCACAGACACCACGGCCAGGCCTGAAGGAGAGGAGGGGAGGAGGAATGAGGTGCCAGAGAGAGAGATTCCCCTGCAGCCCATGGTGAAGCCCATGGTGCAGCGGGTGTCCCCCCGCAGCCCATGGATAAGGACTGGGAGCAGAGACCATCTACAGCCTGTGCAGAGACCGACCCAGCCCGCAGCAGAGTGGGAGAGCGACTTTGGTGGGCATCTGGCCTCCAGCCAGGGCCAAACCACCACCCACGGACACGGCCTTGGCCCTCAGGAGGAGCAAGTCTGGGATGAGCCTTGGACATGACTCCAGTGGTCGGGGATGGGGTGACAAGTTGGGGGTTGGGGTGATCAGTTGACGTTTGGGGTGAAGACTGTTGTAGTTGGAGAGAAACGGTCAAATCTGGAGGCCAATGGCCAAGGGTTGGGCAAAGGGCTCAAGGGGTGAGTGGGCACCACAGGCAGGTTTGAACAAAAGTTGGAAACAATTTGAGCCAAAAATATTCAAAGATGGGTCAGAAAATGCTCATAAGAGGACAAGAGTGTTCTCCATGGAGGTGGGGAATCGGGGACGGGGTCGGGGCCACCAGCATTAAAAGCACCATCAGCAGCATAAACAGCTCTGGAGCAGTAGTATGTGGGGAAGGAGGAAGGACACCAGTGAGTTGCCCACTCCCACCATCATCATCATCATCCTCATCATCATCATCATCTCCATCTCCACGTCCTCACCACCCCTTCGTTACCTGGGAGGGCGACGAGGAAGAGGAGGATGGGGGAGGCCCAGCAGGTGCCCTTGGTGATGGGTGGTGGGTTTGGGGAGGGGGTGATGGGACCATGACAGGGGTTGGGGGGTTCTTATAGGGCGGAGGGGTTCTTATAGGGCTGTTCTGCCCCAAACTTGGAGCAAGTTTGGCTCCATGGGGCCAATGGACAAGGTTTGGGCAAAGGGATCAAGGGGTTGTTGGGCAGCACAGGCAGGTTCTGAAGGAAACTGGTTGAGATTTGGGCCAAAGATGGATCAAAAGATTGTTCTCTAGAGAGGTTGGGACAAGGTGACCAATGACCCAGAGTCGGTGCTGCCAGCAATGGGGTAAATACATGCAAACCAATCCAGGTAACGAGGGGGTGGTGAGGATGTGGCGATGGTGATGATCATGAAGATGATGATGATGAAGATGATGATGATGATGATGATGGTGGTGGTGGGAGCGGGCGACTCACTGGTGTCCTTCCTCCTTCCCCAGGGCTGCGGGCGACCGAGACGCCGGTGGAGTCCGGAGGGGCCTCCAGACACCCGGGGGGTCCCTGCGTCTCCTCTGCAAGGGCTCTGGCTTCGACTTCAGCAGCTTTGCCATGCAGTGGGTGCGCCAGGCGCCCGGGAATGGGTTGGAGTGGGTCGGGAGTATTACCAAGGGTGGTAGCGGCACATGGTACGCGCCCTCGGTCGAGGGCCGGTTCAGCATCTCCAGGGAGAACTCCCAGAGCACAGTGACGCTGCAGATGAACAGCCTCAGGGACGGTGACACGGCCACCTACTACTGTGCCAGATCTGTTACTCTAGCTGATGGTAGTTATCACATTGGTGGTGGCCCCGACCCCGTCCCTGCACCCTGGGGGCTGTGTGCTGTCTCAGGGACTCTGCTGCTGCTGGGGTCAGCACTCCGCCTGGCTCGTGGGCTTTCCACAGGGATGTAGACAGCAGCTGTGGCTGGAGATGTGACCCAGGGAAGAGCAGCATAAGGTTCTTCTGCTGGAAGAAAGTGCTGCCTGGGTCAGCTTTGCTCCCAGCTCCAGCTGATCCCTGAGAGAAGGAACTTTGAGGAGCAACATCAAGGAAGCATTTTCCTGCCAGGCAGAGTCTTTGCTTTGACTTTTCCTCTCCTGTTGGCTGTGCTGACTGTGGGAGATGAGAACTTAGTTCTCCCCTCTCAAATGTCCACATCAGAGCATCTCCTGAGCCCTGCACACACAGAGGTTCCCAGGGCAGGGCCCTGATGCCAGGAGGGGTCTGCAGAGCAGGGCTGAGCACAGGGCAGGTTGGATGAGGTCTGTGAGCACAGAGCAGGAGGTGAGATGGGCAAAGAGAAGCAGCTGCAGGGACATCTCCAGGCAGCAGAGACCTTGTCAGGGAGGGAGAAGGAGCTGCTCCCAGCAGTGCCCTGGCAGTGGGGATTTGGTACCTCCTGACAGCCCCGCAGTGCTGATGTGATGAGGGCATTCCAATGGATGTTTTTTTCCCTAAACTCGATCACTTTGGCCAAAACATGACTGTGGTGCCCACCAACCCCTTGAGCCCTGTGCCCAACCCTTGGCCATTGTCCTCCAGCTTTGACTGTTTCCTTCAAACCTCAAGTCTATTCACCACAACCCTCAACTGGTCAGCCCAACACTTGGGCCTTTGGGAAACTTCTTGCCTGGCTTGGCCATTCTGCCCCCAGCTCGAGCTGCTTCAGGCCAAGCACTGACCGTGTTAGGCTCCATGTGGCCAATGGCCAAAGTTTGGGCAAAGGGCTTCAAGGGTTGGTTGGCACCACAGGCAGGGTTTGAAGATAAATAGTCAGGATTTGGGCTGAAAATACGGAAAGATGGGTCAAAAACTGTTAGTGATAAGCCCAAATTGTTCTACAGGCAGATGGGTACATGGGGACAGGGTTTGGGCCACCAATACTATAAGCACCACCACTATAAGCACATTTGGCACAGTAGTAGGTGGCCGTGTCACCGTCCCTGAGGCTGTTCATCTGCAGCGTCACCGTGCTCTGGGAGTTGTCCCTGGAGACGGTGAAACGCCCCTTGACTGATGATGCATAGGCTGTGTAGCTACTAGTGCTGGTAATTCCTGCAACCCACTCCAGCCCCTTCCTGGGCGCCTGGTGCACCCAGAACATGGCAAAGCTGCTGAAGGTGAAGCCAGAGCCCTTGCAGAGGAGGCGCAGGGACCCCCCGGGTGTCTGGAGGCCCCTACGGACTCCACCAGCGTCACGGCCGCCCGCAGCCCTGGGGAGGAGGAAGGACACCAGTGAGTCGCCCGCTCCCACCATCACCCTCCACATCGAGATCCTTGCTCCTTGGTGGGAATAAGTCTGGGTCTGGGCGGGTTAGGGGACGGGCAGGAATCTGGGTGTCCTCAAGGGCTGAGGGGTCCCTGCGCCTCCTCTGCAAGGCCTCCAGCTTCTCCTTCAGCAGCTGCGCCATGGGATGGATGTTCCAGGCTCCTGGGAAGGGGCTGGATTTCATTGTGGATATTGACATCGGTGGCAGCACCTACTACATGTTCTCTGTACAGTGTTGGTTCAGCATCTCCAGGGACAACTCCCAGAGCACGGTGATGCTGCAGATGAACAACCTCAGGGACAGCCACCTACTACTGTGCCAGAGCTGCTACTGCTACTGGTGGTTATTATGCTGGTGGCCCCGACTCCGTCACCATGTCTCCACCTCCTCTCAGGAAAATTCTGGCCCCACCACTGTCTGTTTCTGCTCCAACAAGAGTTTCTGTTTCCCACAGTGACATCTTGGAGAAAAAAACGACCAAAGTTTGGGTGAAAAGCACCCTGAGTTGGGCAACATGGCCACGGTCAGGCAGGGCCCAAGTGCAGGGGCAGGTGGAGTCTCCTTCTCTGGAGATACTCCAAACCTGCCTGGACACCGACCTGTGTGACCTGTCCTAGGGAACCTGCTTTGGCAGGGGGTTGGACCCCATGGGTTCTGGAGGTCCCTTATGATCCTTACAGCACTGTGAGTCTGTGACTGGTGAGCACCACAGGCCGGTTCTGAAAAACAGTGGGCAATATTTGGGCCAAAACTACTGGAAGTTGGGACAAAAAAGGCTGTAAATGGGTCAGAATGTTTCTCTGGGGAGGAGGGGACATGGTGACGGGGTCGTGGCCACCACCAGCACCATAATTAGCCCCACCATCTTTGGCACAGTAGTAGGTGGCCGTGTCACCGTCCCTGAGGCTGTTCATCTGCAGCGTCACCGTACTCTGGGAGTTGTCCCTGGAGATGCTGAACCGGCCCTGGACCCACGGCGGGTAGTAGGTGACACCACCGATGCCAATATATGCGACAGACTCCAGCCCTTTCCCGGGTGCCTGGCGCACCCAGTTCATGCCGGTGCTGCTGAGTTCAAAGCCAGAGCCTTTGCAGAGGAGGCGCAGGGACCCCCCGGGTGTCTGGACGCCCCTCCGGACTCCACCAGCGTCACGGCCGCCCGCAGCCCTGGGGAAGGAGGAAGGACACCAGTGAGTCACCTGCTCCCACCACCATCATCATCATCATCATCATCATCATCATCATCATCATCACCTCCATCGCCACGTCCTCACCACCCCCTCGTTACCTGGGAGGACAACGAGGAAGAGGAGTATGGGGGAGGCCCAGTGGGTGCCCATGGTGATGTGTGGTGGGTTTTGGGAGGGGGTGACGGCACCACATTGGGGTTGGGGTGTTCTTATAAGGCAGAGGGTTGGGGGGGGATTTGCCTAATGAGGCAGGGCGGGATGGGGTGGCTCGTTACCTCCCCTGGGTATCGGATCATTAATGATCACACCCACTCAGTTTGGTTTGACTTGATTATTTCTCCAGGGTATGAGGTGTGGGGGAATATCAATTAAATAGTTAATTACTATAATTAATTACGAGGGTCTGCTCTCAGGAGTGTGGTGAAAACAAAGAGTGGCTCTTCCTTGTCAACCCCTTGGCCCTGTGTCCTGAGTCCCCTGACTCCATTGCCCCACCCCTCGGCCTCAACCTTCTCCCTCCCTGGCCCAATGTCACCCCTTTCTCCTCAGTCTCAGCCGTCGACATCCAGCTGTGACAGTGACCCAAGGGCCAAGGGTTGGGGTGACCAGCTGATAATTGGGGTGACCAGTTGTGTGTAGGGTGGAACGGTCATGTCTGAATGGGTCTGGGGAAAGCTGGAGGCCAGTGGGCAAGGGTTGGGCAAAGGGCTCAAGGGGTTGGTGGGCACCACGGGCAGTTTTGAACCAAAGGGGGTGAGTTTTGAGCTGAAGATAGGCAAAGATGTGTCAAAAAAATTTGATAATGCACCAAAAATCATCTCCAGGGAGGTTGGGACACAGAGATAGGGTCGGGGCCACGGCCATCAACATCATCATCATCTTCTTTGGCACAGTAGTAGGTGGCCGTGTCACCGTCCCTGAGGCTGTTCATCTGCAGCGTCACCGTGCTCTGGGAGTTGTCCCTGGAGATCCCAAAGCACCCCATGACCGACAGGGCGCACCATGTTCCACCACTGCTGTCAACACTTGCAACCCACTCCAACCCCTTCCCAGGCGCCTGACGTGCCCAAACCATGTCATTGCTGCTGAAAGTGAAGCCAGAGCACTTGCAGAGGAGGCGCAGGGACCCCCCGGGTGTCTGGAGGCCCCTCTGGACTCCACCAGCATCACGGCTGCCCGCAGCCCTGGGGAAGGAGGAAGGACACCAGTGAGTTGCCCACTCCCACCAACACCATCATCATCATCATCATCTCCATCGCCACGTGCTCACCACCCCCTCATTACCTGGATTGGTTTGCATGTATTTACCCCACTGCTGGCAGCACCTACTCTGGGTCATTGGTCACATTGTCCCAACCTCTCTAGAGAACAATCTTTTGATCCATCTTTGGCCCAAATCTCAACCAGTTTCCTTCAGAACCTGCCTGTGCTGCCCAACAACCACTTGAGCCCTTTGCCCAAATCTTGTCCATTGGCCACATGGAGACAAACTTGCTCCAAGTACGGGGCAGAACGGCCCTATAAGAACCCCTCTGCCCTATAAGAACCCCCCGGCCCCGTCATGGTGCCATCACCCCCTTCCCCAAACTGACCACCCATCATCATGGGCACCCCCTGGGCCTCCCCCATCCTCTTCTTCCTCGTCGCCGTCCCAGGTAACAAGGGGGTGGTGAGGACGTGGTGATGGAGATGATGATGATGATGATGATGATGATGATGATGATGATGATGATGATGATGATGGTGGTGGGAGCGGGTGACTCACTGGTGTCCTTCCTCCTTCCCCAGGGCTGCGGGTGGCCGTGACGCTGGTGGAGTCTGGAGGGGCCTCCAGACACCCGGGGGGTCCCTGCGCCTCCTCTGCAAGGGCTCTGGCTACAACTTCGGCAGCACCCGCATAGGATGGGTACGCCAGGCACCCGGGAAGGGGCTGGAGTACGTTGCGCAGATTAACAGCGGTGGTAGTTGGACAGACTACGCGGCATCTGTCAAGGGCCGGTTTACCATCTCCAGGGACGACTCCCAGAGCACGGTGACGCTGCAGATGAACAGCCTCAGGGATGGTGACACAGCCACCTACTACTGCAATAAAGGATTCACCCTGACGTTGCCAGTCGAGGTCTCCTGGAGCCACTTCAGCCTCAGCACCCTGATCCACCCGACGGTTGTTCTGATGTTCTTCAGGGGCTCTTGGGTCCGTGGGCATCTCCACGCCGTCCTGTGACAGTGAGGTGCTCAGGCTGGGCAGAGATGTCTTGCCACAGTGGAGCAGCCCAGATGGGGGATTGTCCCTCTCTGCTCTGCCCTCCCCAGCTTGAGTCCTGTGTCCAGAGTGGGGGCCCAACACAAGGAAGATGTGGGGCTGTTGGAGAGGGGTCAGAGGAGCCACGGGGATGATCAGAGGGCTGGAGCAGCTCCCCTATGAAGAGAGGCTGGAAGAGCTGGGCTGGTTCAGCCTGGAGAAGAGAAGGCTGTGGGGGGACCTCATTGCAGCCTCCCAGTCCCTGAAGGGAGCAGAGAAACAGGAGGGGAATCAGCTTGTTAAAGGGCAGAGACTGGCAGGACAAGGGGGATGGAGTGAAGCTGAAGGAGGGAAAGGTTAGAGGAGATATTGGGGGGAAGTTCTTTACAGAGAGTGGTGAGGGGCTGGAAGGGGCTGCCCAGAGAGGGGGTGGGTGCCCCATCCCTGGGGGTGTTCAAGGCCAGTTTGGATGGGGCCCTGGGACACCTTGTGTAGCTCCAGGTCTCGAGATTGGTGTCCCTGCCTTTAGCAGGGGTGTTGGAACTCTGCGACCCTTGGGGTCACTCCCAACCCAGACCAGTCTGGGACTCTATGATAAGAACCCCCGACCCTGTCATGGCGCCATCACTCCCATCCCCAAACCCACCACCCATCACCATGGGCACCCGCTGGGCCTCCCCCATCCTCCTCTTCCTTGTCGCCCTCCCAGGCAACGAGGGGGTGGTGAGGACGTGGGGATGGAGATGATGATGATGATGATGATGGTGGGAGTGGGCGACTCACTGGTGTCCTTCCTCCTTCCCCAGGGCTGCGGGCGGCCGAGACGCTGGTTGAGTCCGGAGGGGCCTCCAGACACCCGGGGGGTCCCTGCGCCTCCTCTGCAAGGGCTCTGGCTTTGACTTAAGCAACACTGGCATGACTTGGGCTCGCCAGGCACCCGGGAAGGGGCTCAAATACGTTGCAGCTATTAGCTGGAATGGTGGTTGGAGCGGCTACGCACCGTCAGTCAAGGGCCGGTTCAGCATCTCCAGGGACAACTCCCAGAGCACGGTGACGCTGCAGACGAACAGCCTTAGGGACGGTGACACGGCCACCTACTACTGCAGCAAATTTGCTACTGGTGCTGCTGGTGCTTTTACTGGTGGTGACCCCATCCACCCTCATTTGGGAGAACACAGCCACAGTCAGGCGTGAAGCAGCCTCCCAGGGGTTGTGGAGTCTCTTTCTCTGGTGATATTCCAGCCCCGTCTGGATGTCGACCTTTGTGACCTGTTGTAGGGACCCTGCTCTGGCAGGGGGTTGGACACAATGGGCTCTGTGGGTCCCTTCACACCCCTGTGATTCTGTGAGTCTGTGATTGGTGGGCGCCACAGGCAGGGTTTGAACCAAAGTGGTGGAGATTTGGGCTGAAAATACTCAAGGATGGATCATAAAAGGCTGATGATGGGGCCAAAACTGTTCCCTCACGAAGTGGGGACATGGTGGCTGGGTGGGGACCACCAGCACCAGCACCATAAGCAGTTTTGGCGCAGCAGTATGTGGAGTGATCAGGTGAGGCTTTGGTTGAATGGTCAGCAAGGTGTCCGGTCAGTGAGGCACCAGTCACTAAGGCAGCAGGTCACTCAGGTGGCCGGTTGGGCAAGGCGACCGGTCAGGCCAGGCAGCCAGTGTGCATGGTGGCCACCTGACCCGCCGCCTGACGTGACCTGTCACCTGACATGACCCCCTGCCTGACGTGATCGATCAACTTACCTGATGGGGCTGCCTGACCTAACTGGCCCGCTGACCTCACCAGCCACTTGACCTGACCCATCACTTGACCCCACCTCCCTTAAGGACATTCCTGGTTTCCCCTTGTCCCTCTCTGCCCCTCAGTTCCCTCAACTATGTTGGGTTTCAACCAAACTTTGGATTTTTTCTTCAAACTCTTGACTGTGGTGCTCAAAACGTTGACCCTCTGCCCCAATTTTGACCCTCTGCATCCCAGCTGTGACCAGCTCCCTGCAACCTCAACGCTCCTCAGCCCAAACATCAACTGGTCACCAAATCCTCAGCCCTTTGAGTGATGCCCTGCCTGGCTTTGCCATTCTGCCCCCAGCTCGGGCTGCTTCAGACCAAGTGCTGACCAAGTTTGGCTCCATGTGGCCAATGGCCAAGGGTTGGGCAAAGGGTTCAAAGGGTTGGTGGGCACCACAGGCAGGTTCTGAACAACAGTGGGTGAGATTTTGGCTGAAAATACCCAGAATGGGTCAGAAAGTGTTGATAACGGGCCAGAAATTTTCTCCAGGGAGGTGGGAACATGGTGATGGGGTCAGGGCCACCAGCACCAGTAAAAGCACGATGGAAAAAAACACCAGCAGCAGCTTTGGCACAGTAGTAGGTGGCCGTGTCACCGTCCCTGAGGCTGTTCATCTGCAGCGTCACCGTGCTCTGGGATTCATCCCTGGAGATGCTGAACTGGCCTTTGTCCGATGATGCGTAGGCTGTGCCACTACCAACACTCTTAATACTACAGATTTACTCGAGCCCCTTCCTGGGCACCTGGTGCATCCAAAACATGCTGTAGCTGCTGAAGGTGAAGCCAGAGCCCTTGCAGAGGAGGTGCGGGGACCCCTAGGGTATCTGGAGGCCCCTCCAGACTCCACCAGCGTCACGGCCGCCCGCAGCCCTTGGGACTACATTCAGGTCCGACCTCAGAGGTTCGAGGCTTCCCCCCTCCTCTCGCCTTCCTGCCTCATTTTGCAAATCACCCCACACCCCTCTGCCCTATAAGAACCCCCTGACCCCATCATGGCGCCATCACCCCCTTCTCCAAACCCACCACCCATCACCATGGGCACTGGTTGGGCCTCCACCATCCTCCTCTTTCTCGTCGCCCTCCCAGGTAACGAGAGGTTGGTGAGGATGTGGCAGATTTCTTAATTGCTTTCACCATGTGCCTGCCAGTGGCTCCCCCAGAGAACCCATTTAATGAATTAATAAATTGATTTCTTAATTACTTTGGCCGTGCATATGATATAGACTGCCTGGAGACCCGCCTATAGTTACTTAATTAATAGATTTCCTAATTGCATTCTGCCACCAATCTCCCCACAATTAATTAATAAAATCCTACAGCTGCCCCAGCTTCCCTGGAAACCTTCTAATTAATTAATTAATCCCTTCTTTAGACTGGGCACCTGACACCAGACACTCATAATTAATCAATTCAGTAATTAACTAAATATTTACTTTTTCCCCATGCTGACCAAGTTTGGCTCCATGTGACCAATGGTCAAGGTTTGGGCAAAGGGCTCGAGGGGTTGGTGGGCAGCACAGACAGGTTCTGAAGGAAACTGGTTGAGATTTGGGCCAAAGATGGATCAAAAGATTGTTCTCTAGAGAGGTTGGGACAATGTGACCAATGACCCAGAGTAGGTGCTGCCAGCAGTGGGGTAAATACATGCAAACCAATCCAGGTAACGAGGGAGTGGTGAGGACGTGGCGATGGAGATGATGATGATGATGATGATGATGATGATGATGATGATGATGATGATGGTGGTGGGAGTGGGTGACTCACTGGTATCCTTCCTCCTTCCCCAGGGCTGCGGGCGGCCGTGACGCTGGTGGAGTCCGGAGGGGCCTCCAGACACCCGGGGGGTCCCTGCGCCTCCTCTGCAAGGGCTCTGGCTTTGATTTCAGCCTCACTAACATGTCCTGGGCTCGCCAGGCACCTGGGAAGGGGCTCGAGTTTGTTGCGACAGTTGACATCTTTGACAGCACTGAGTACGCGCCGTCGGTCAAGGGCCGGTTCACCATCACCAGGGACGACTCCCAGAGCACGGTGACGCTGCAGATGAACAGCCTCAGGGACGACGACATGGCCACCTACTACTGCGCCAAACGTCCTACTGGTTATGCTGGTTATGCTGGTGGAGTCATTGACCCCGTCCCCGTGTGCCTACCTCCCTGCAGAACCAGTTTGGCCCATTCTCAACCTCTTTTGACCCATTTTTGAGTGTTTCTGGCCCAAATCTCCCCCAGTTTCCTTCAGAATCCAACTGTGGTGCCTACCAACCCCTTGAGGCCTTTCCCAACCCTTGGCCATTGGCCTCCAGCTGTGACCGTTTCCCTCCAACCTCAACGTTCTTCAACCCAACCCCTCAACTGGTCCCCACGACACTCAACTGGTCACCCCAACACTCAACTGTTTCCCCCATCCCCTCGTCCCTTGGGCCCCTGTCCCAGGCCGGGTGCCGAGGGCTGAGGCTGAGGAGAACCGGGGGCCATTGGGCCAGGGAGGGAGAAGATGGAGGCCGAGGGGTGGGGGGAACAGGCTCAGGGGACTCAGGCCACACGCTTCAGGCTCAAACCATTCCAACTACCACCAGCACCACCAGTAGTACCACTGGCATATTTGGCACAGTAGTAGGTGGCCGTGTCGTCGTCCCTGAGGCTGTTCATCTGCAGCGTCACCGTGCTCTGGGAGTTGTCCCTGGAGATGCTGAACCGGCCCTGGACCGAGGACGTGTAGACGCTGCTGCCACCACTGTTAATATATGCGACAACCTCGAGCCCCTTCCCAGGCGCCTGGCGCATCCAGCCCATGTCATAGCTGCTGAAGGTGAAGCCAGAGCCCTTGCAGAGGAGGCGCAGGGACGCCCCGGGTGTCTGGAGGCCCCTCCAGACTCCACCAGCATCACGGCCACCCGCAGCCCTGGGGAAGGAGGAAGGACACCAGTGAGTCGCCCGCTCCCACCACCATCATCATCATCATCATCATCATCATCATCATCATCATCATCATCATCATCATCATCATCATCATCATCATCATCTCCATCACCATGTCCTCACCACCCCCTGGTTACCTGGGAGTGCGACGAGGAAGAGGCGGATGGGGGAGGCCCAGCGGGTGCCCATGGTGATGGGTGTTGGGTTTGGGGAGGACGTGATGGCACCACAACGGGGTTGGGGGGTTCTTATACGGCGGAGGTGTGGGAGGTGATTTGTATAATGAGTCAGGGATGGCAAGAAGAGGGAGGGATTATGTTAGCAACACCTCCCATGGGTATCGTATCACTAATGAGCGTAGCAATAGAGTAGTTTGTTTTGACTTAATTAACCAGTTGTCCAGGGAATGAGGCTCATGGAAAAAATAATTAATTAATTAATTGATTGATTGATTACGAGCATTTAGTCTCAGTTCGCAAGTCACAAGAAGGGATTAATTAATTCATTAGAAAGTCTCCAGGGAAGCCATGGCAGTTGTAGGATTTAATTAATTAATTATGGGGAGATGGGTTGCAGAATGCAATTAAGAAGGGGGTCTCTGTGGAGCCTGTGTCACGTTCGGGGCAAAAGTAATTAAGAAATCGTTGAATTAATTGATGATTGGGTGTGTCTGGGGGAGCCTGTGGCAGGGACATGGTGACTGTGATGCCTCAGGAAGCCGGAATCCAAACTCAGTGGCCTTGGTGCCTCTGCAGCAGGATCCTTGATGGCAGCGCTGGGCACACAGGGGATCGATCGCTCCTCCCTGGGTGTGCTGATCACAGCCAGATTTGCTTGGCCCAGACTTGCTCCCCTTGAAGGATGCAGAGGGCGCTGGTGGAACCGGGTAACTAACTTGACAATTTATGAAACTTTTTGAATTTTTTAAATTTTTTGCCCAAAATTTGGCTTTTTAAACCCAAAAGATATTGGAAGGGGAAGCGCCGGGTGTGAATCACAGTGGTTATACTGGTCAGATTGATTTTTGTGGTGCTGGGCTCGTCGTCACCGTCTCCTCCGGTAAGTCCTCATCACCATCATCTCACCAGGACAAATTTTGGCCATTTTTGCCCAAAAATTTCACCATCCCAGTGTGGGGATGTGTGGGTTAGGGGACGAGGGTCAACAAGTTCCCCCAAAATTCTACCCTGGAGGCCGTCGTTGGGTCTAAATGTGGGGTTGGGGGGTGGGGGGTGGTTTGGCCCTGGCTAGAGGCCAAATGCCCACCAAGCCGCTCGCTCACTGCCCCGGGACAGACAGACAGACGGACCCTCCGTGGGGTGGGACAGGGCCAGTTCCTGACAGAAATCCCTGTGAGTGTAGAACAAGAACGGGCAGTTCCACTCCCCCCCAGTGCTGACACAGAGTCCCTGACTGACCCGACGGTTCCAGAGGGCTGCCTGACGGCCAGGACCGACTGAGCGGCCCCACACCCCGGCCACACTCAGCCTGTTCTGGAGGCAAACAGCCCCTCCCCTTTCTCCCCCAGCTGCTTTCATGGGGCAGTGGTGTCAGGGGGTGTGGAAAACAGCCCAGGCAAACTCAGCTCAGCTGTGCTGGCTGCTTAGGGAGCTGAGCTCTGGCCTGGCCAGGACCAGCACATTACCCACCCCTGTTTCCACACCATCTCCACCATGCCCAGATCTTACATTTGCAGAGCCCTGGGCAGGTTCATATCATCATTCCCCTGCCATGGACTGATGTTCCACCCCAAGAATTGAGTGGCTGTCCTCCCCTGGAATTCAATCCCCTGGGGGTACACACTGCATTACCCCACCCTTTCCCATCACCCACCAAGGGCACCCAGGTCCCTGAGCAAAAGCTCATCCCAAGGATGGGTTTGCCTTTGCCTGGGGCAGGAATCACCCGGACTGGTTTTGCCAACTGGTTTTAATGGACTTTATGCCCCTCTAGAGTCTGTGGGAGTTTGGATGATGATGATGATGATGATGATGATGATGATGATGATGATGATGATGATGATGATGATGATGATGATGGTGGTGGGAGCGGGCGTCACACTGGTGTCCTTCCTCCTTCCCCAGGGCTGCGGGCGGCCGTGACACTGGTGGAGTCCAGAGGGGCCTCCAGACACCCGGGGGGTCCCTGTGCCTCCTCTGCAAGGGCTCTGGCTTCCCCTTCAGCAACTACGGCATGGGATGGATGCACCAGGCACCTGGGAACACCTTTGAATACATCGCGAGTATCACCAGCAGTGGTGGCACGGAGTACGCGCCTTCAGTCCAGGGCCGGTTCAGCATCTCCAGGCACAACTCCCAGAGCACGGTGACGCTGCAGATAAACAGCCTCAGGGACGGTGACACGGCCACCTACTACTGTGCCAAATCTGGTTATAGTTATGGTGCTGCTGTTCCTGGTGGCCACGACCCCGTACCCGAGTCCCCACCGCACCTCAGGACAATTCTGGCCTCACCTCTGGCCATTTCTGCTCCAACAAGTGTTTCAGGCCACATGGTGACGGGTTGGAGAAAAACTAACCAAGTTTTGGGCCAAAAACACTCCACATTTTTCAAACAGTGTCAAGTTTGGGCACAGAGCAGCCTGAGCTCAGGGCAGAACGGCAAAGCTGAGTGCGATGTTGCTACAAGGACCAAGGGTTGATCTTGAAGCCAATGGCCAAGGGTTGGGCACAAGGCTCAAGGGGTTTGTGGGCACCACAGGCAAGTTCAGAAAGAAACTGGTTGAGATTTGGAACAAAAAAACTTGTAGATGTGTTAAAAGAGGTTGATATTGGGGCAGAATTGTTCTCCAGGGAGGTGAGAACACATGGGCGGGGGCAGGGCCACCAGCACAGGTAGGATTAGCTCTGGCACACTAGTAGGTGGCCGTGTCACCGTCCCTGAGGCTGTTCATCTGCAGCGTCACCGTGCTCTGGGAGTTGTCCCTGGAGATGCTGAACAGGCCCTGGTCCTACGGAGCGTATTGTCTGTCAACAGCAGTGCCAATCTGCATGACGAACTCCAGCCCCTTCCTGGGCACCTGGTGAGCCCGTCCCAGGCTGGTGCTGCTGAAGTCAAAGCCAGAGCCCTTGCAGAGGAGGCACAGGGACCCCCCGGGTTTCTGGAGACCCCTCTGGACTCACTGGTGTCCTTCCTCCTTCCCCAGGGCTGCGGGCGGCCATGATGCTGGTAGAGTCTGGAGGGGCCTCCAGACACCCGGGGGGTCCCTGCGCCTCCTCTGCAGGGGCTCTGGCTTCGACTTCAACAGCACCCCCATGGCATGGATGCGCCAGGCGCCTGGGAAGACCTTTGAGTGGGTTGGAGGTATTAGCAGCAGTGGCAGCACATGGTACCCGTCAGCAGTCAAGGGCTGGTTCAGCATCTCCAGGGACAACTCCCAGAGCACGGTGACGCTGCAGATGAACAGCCTCAGGGACGGTGACACGGACACCTACTACTGCGCCAGATATGCTGTTCCTGCTGGTGGTAACGCTTATATTGGTGGTGGCCCCGACCCTGTCCCTGTGTCCCCACCTCAGCAGAAAACAATTCTGGCCAATTGTCAGCATTTTCTGTCCCATCTTTGATTATTTTTGCTCCCAAAGGTTCAGCAGTTTCCTTCAAAGCTGCCTGTGGTGCCCACCAACCCATTGAGCCCTTTGCCCAACCCTTGGCCATTGGCCAAGCTTTGACCATTTCCCTCCAACCTCAACACTCTTCACCCAAACCCTCATTGGGCCACCCCAACCCTCAACTGGTCACCCCAAACCTCGGCCCTTGGGGCACTGTTAATACCTCAGACTTGTTCCCGGGAGGGATGATGATGTGGATGAGGAGGGTGATGGTGGGACCGGGCGACTCAATGGGTCAAAATAAGTCAATCTTGGAGCATGAAAAATCCCCACCAGGGAGGTGGGGACACAGTGACAGGTTGGGGCTACCAGGATAACTACCCTCATCACCAGCTCTGGTGCATTAGTCGGTGGCCATGTCACCGTCCCTGAGGCTGTTCATCTGCAGCGTCACCGTGCTCTGGGAGTTGTCCCTGGAGATGGTGAACCGGCGTGTAGTAGGTACCACCACCGCTACTAATACTCGCGGTATATTCGAGCCCCTTCCCGGGCGCCTGGTGCATCCATGTCATTCCGAAGATGCTGAAGGAGAAGAGCTCAGTGGAGAAGGACCTGTGGGTCCTGGTAGATGACAGGTTGACCATGAGCCAGCACTGTGCCCTGGGGGCTGAGAGAGACAATGGGATCCTGGGGTGCATCCGGAGGAGTGTAGCCAGTAGGTCAAAGGAGGTGATCCTCCCCCTCTACTCTGCCCTTGTCAGGCCCCACCTGGAGTATTGTGTCCAGTTTTGGGCTCCCTGGGATCAAACAGACAGGGATCTCCTGGAGAGAGTTCAGAGAAAGGCTATGAAGATGATGAAGGGCCTGGAGCATCTCCCCTGTGAGGAAAGGCTGAGTGAGCTGGGACTCTTCAGCCTTGAGAAGAGAAGACTAAGGGGGGACCTAATTAAAGTCTATAATTATCTGAAGCAGGGGATGCAGGGGGAATCAGCCAGCCCCTTTTCAGTGTCTGTGGGGACAGGACAAGGAGCAATGGCTGCAAGTTGGAGCACAGGAAGTTCCACACCAACACAGGGAAGAACTTTTTCACAGTGAGGGTGAGGGAGCCCTGGGACAGGCTGCCCAGGGAGGTGGTGGAGTCTCCATCTCTGGAGATATTCAAGACCCGTCTGCACGCCTATCTGAGTGATATGTCCTAGGGAGCTGCTTGGGCAGGGGGGTTGGACCTGAAGATCTCTCAAGGTCCCTTCCAACCCCTAAAATTCTATGATTCTATGATTTTATGATTCTATGATTTGGGTCCAAATTGGCCCCAAACCCCAAAGTTATTCAAGTTTGGGGTCAAAATTGGCCCAAGGAACCAAAGGAAAACCAGACTTGGGTCAAAATGGACCAGAAGAAGCCAAAGGAAGACCAGATTTGGGTCATGATGGACTGGTAGACCCAAAGCTTGATGAGATGTGGGTCCAAAGTGACCAGAGAAGCCACGGGAAGAGCAGCTTTGGGTCCAAAAAAGGAGGTGAGGAGGCCAAGTTCTTCTCCCCTGGAGCAAAGCTGCCTACGCCCCTGCTCAGGGTGGGTGCGGAAGCCTCCAGAAAGGGGAAGAGGGACCAAGCGGGGTCTGGACCCCTGGGAAAGGCCTCCTGAGCCTAGACACCCCCTATAGTTACTTTAACAGATTTCTTCATTACTTTTGCTGGGCATCTACCTTGGGCTCTGTGCAGACCTCCTTTAATTGCTTCATTAACTGATTTCTTAATTGCTTTTACCATGCACCTGCCATTCGTTCTCTAGAGACTCCATATAATTAACTAATTAACAGATTTCTTCATTACTTTCACTGTTTGTCTGCCATGGACAACATACAGAATCCATTTAATTACTTAATTAAATTATTTTTTGATTACTTTTTCCATGCATCTGACATGGGTTCCCTGGATACCCCCTTTAATGACTTCATTAACTTATTTTTTAATTGCTTTCCACCGTGTGTCTCCCTATAAATAATTAATTAACTTACCACATCTTCCCTGGAGATTTTATAATTAATTGATTAACTCCTTGTTTTGACCACACACCTCAGACACGACTTTGTAATTAATTATTTAGTTAATTAACTAATTTATTTATTCTTCCCCAAACCTCGTTCCCTAGAGAACTAATTCAATAAGCCAAATGAAACAAATTGGTGGGCTCGTTAGGGCTCTGATACCCTGGGGGAGGTAATGAGCCACCTCCATCATCCCCACCTCATTATGCAAATCACCCCTCACCCCTCCGCCCTATAAGAACCCCCCGACCCCATCATGGCGCCATCACCCCCCTCCCCAAACACACCACCCATCACTATGGGCACCTGCTGAGCCTCCACCATCCTCCTCTTCCTCGTCGCCTTCCCAGGTAACGAGCGAGTGGTGAGGACGTGGTGATGGAGATGATGAAAGGGACTTGAATATGTCGCGCGTAATAACAGCTTTTGTATCATCCCTGACTACGCGCCCTCATTCAAGGGCCGGTTCAGCATCTCCAGAGACAAATCCCAGAGCACAGTGACGCTGCAGATGAACAGCCTCAGGGACGGTGACAGTGACGCTGCAGATGAACAGCCTCAGGGACGGTGACACGGCCACCTACTACTGCGCCAAAAGTGCTGATACTGTTTCTGATGCTGCGGGTGGTCCTGACCTCATCACCATGTCCCCACCTCCCTGGTGAAAACTTTTGGCCCATTGTCAACCTCTTTTGACCCATCTTTGAGTTTTTCCGGCCCAAATCTCAACCAGTTTCTTTCAGAACCTGCCTGTGGTGCCCACCAAGCCCTTGAGACCTTTGCCCAAACCTTGGCCATCGGCCTCCAGCTCTGTTTCCATCAACGCTCTTCACCCCAAAACCTCAACTTCTCACCCCAACTCTCAACTGGTCACCCCAACTTTCGGCCCTTGGAGCACTGTCAATAGCTCAGCCCAGACTTGCTCCCCCGGAAGAACCATGACACATATGAGAAGGGTGATGGTGGAACCGGGTGACTCAACAGATCAAAAAAATTCAATGTTGGAGCTCGAAATTGTTCTCTAGGGAGGTCGGGGTACGGGGACAGGGTCGGGGCCACCAGGATAACCACCACCAGCACCAGATTCTTTGGCACAGTAGTAGGTGGCTGTGTCACCATCCCTGAGGCTGTTCATCTGCAGCGTCACCGTGCTCTGGGAGTTGTCCCTGGAGATGGTGGACCGGCCCTTGACTGATGGCGCGTATCCTGCCCAACCACCATCCTTGTTAATACCCGCGACGTACTCCAGCCCCTTCCCAGGCACCTGACGCACCCACTCCATGCCCTTGCTGCTGAAGTCGAAGCCAGAGCCCTTGCAGAGGAGGCGCAGGGACCCCCCGGGTGTCTGGAGGCCTCTCCGGACTCCACCAGCGTCACGGCCGCCCGCAGCCCTGGGGAAGGAGGAAGGACACCAGTGAGTCACCAGCTCCCACCATCATGACCCAAATCTGGTCTTTCTTTGGCTTCTTCTGGTCCATTCTGACCCAAATCTGGGGTTGCTTTGGTTTCTTGGGCCAATATTGACCCAAATCTCATCCAGTTTTGCGTCTCCTGGCCAATTTTTACCCAAATCTTGAATAACTTTGAAGTTTGGGGCCAATTTGGACCCAAATCTGCTCTTCCTTTCCCTTTTTTGCCCAATTTTGATCCAAATCCGCAGGGTGACAGTAGACAGCTGTGCTGGTAGAGGGGGATTTTGTCCCCCCCTGTGTCACCGTGGTGCTGCTGGTGGTTGGGGTACTACTCACGGTGACATTGGTGATGACCAAAAAACAATGCTTCCTCTTTCCTCCAAGTTTCTCGATAAATTTGTGCTGATTTTCCCAATTTTCCAGGGTTTTGATCCAATTCTGGTCATTTTTTTTACCAAAATTGGGGAATTTTCCATTTTATACCCATTTTTCACCCAAATATTTCAACTTTTCTCCCACTTTTGCCTCATTTTGCCCAAATCTTCACATTCATCTTCCATTTTTGCCACATTTTTCCCAAAATTTGGCATTTATTTGCCTATAGTTACCAATCTTTTGCCACGATGTTGCACTCTTTTACCTACTTTGTACCAAATATGGGCATTTTTCAGCCTAAAATTGCCATTTTTGACCCCAAATTAGGGAATTTTTAAATTTAAATCCATTTTTTACCCAGATATTTTGACTGTTTTCCCACTTTTGCCCCATTTCCTCCCAAAACTTAACATTCTTTTACTAATTCTGTCACATTTTTACCCCAAATACAGCATTTTCTTGAAAAAAACCCCAGCATTTTCACATCAAAGTCTCTCTTTTTTACTCTTTTTGCCCCATTTCCCCCAAAATTTGGGCAGTTTGGCCAAATGTAGTGCATCCACCCATTTTTCCATCTCACTACAATGAGTCCAAATCCAATTTTCCCCCCTTTTTTATCCCAATTCTCAATGATTTGGGGAAATGTGTCATCATTTTTGTAATTTTTCACTTTCCTTGCAATTTTTCATCCAATTTTTGCTCAAATCCAACACATTTCTCTCCCAATTTCCACCATGCAACCCAAAAAATCCCAGAAATATTTGAAATGACTGGAAAATATTTTAAAAACTGAAAATTTCAAGGAATATTTGAAAATTCAGTGTATTTTTTTTAAAATCTTACTGGTTTTTTTCCCCAAATTTGGCTATTTAAACCCAAAAAATGTTGGGAGGGGAAGCACAGGGAGTGAATCTCAGTGGTTATCCTGGTTGGATTGAGTTCTGGGGCGCCAGGATCGTCGTCACCGTCTCCTCCGGTAAGTCCTCGTCACCATCATCTCACCGGGACCAATTTTGGCCTTTTTTGCCCCAAAATTTCAGCTTTCTGGGGTGGGGAATTGCGGGTGAGGGGACGAGGGTCGACACACTCCCCCCAAAATTCCACCCCGGAGGCCGTCGTTGGGTCTAAATGTGGGGTTGGGGGGTGGGGGGTGGTTTGGCCCTGGCTAGAGGCCAAATGCCCACCCATCCGCTCGCTCACTCGCCCGGGACAGACAGACAGACAAATGGAGCCTCCGTGGGGTGGGACAGGGACAGTTCCTGACAGAAATCCCTGGGAGTGTAGAACAAGAACGGGCAGTTCCACTCCCCCCCAGTGCTGACACAGAGTCCCTGACTGACCCGACGGTTCCAGAGGGCTGCCTGACGGCCAGGACCGACTGAGCGGCCCCACACCCCGGCCACACTCAGCCTGTTCTGGAGGCAAACAGCCCCTCCCCTTTCTCCCCCAGCTGCTTTCATGGGGCAGTGGTGTCAGGGGGTGTGGGAAACAGCCCAGGCAAACTCAGCTCAGCTGTGCTGGCTGCTTGGGGAGCTGAGCTCTGGCCTGGCCAGCACCAGCACATTACCCACCCCTGTTTCCACACCATCTCCACCATGCCCAGATCTTACATTTGCAGAGCCCTGGGGAGGTTCATGACATCATTCCCATGCCATGGACTGATTTTCCACACCAAGAATTGAGTGGCTGTCCTCCCCTTGAATTCAATCCCCTGGGGGTACACACTGCATTTCCGCACCCTTTTCCATCACCCACCAAGGGCACCCAGGTCCCTGAGCAAAAGCTCATCCCAAGGATGGGTTTGCCTTTGCCTGGGGCAGGAATCACCCAGACTGGTTTTGCCAACTGTTTTTAATGGACTTTATCCCCCTCTAGAGTCTGTGGGAGTTTTGATTGGGCAGGGCCAGCTTGATGGGGAGACCCCCTGGAACTACCCAGCCACGTGGCTTTGGCTAAATGCAGATCCCAGTTCTAGAGGGTTCCACCACCCCTTGTACCTCTCGCTCTTCCCGGGGGCTGGTGCATGGTGGGGGGATGTGATATCCCATTGGATGGCGTGTGCCTGGGCCCAGGTGTCTATGAGATCATTCCAGACATGAGTCCCCTTGTCCCACTGGATTCTCTCTGGAGGGCCATGTCACCAGAGCTTGGGCCCCCATCACAAGGAAGATCTAGGACTGTTGGAGAGGGGTCAGAGGAGCCACGAAGATGATCAGAGGGCTGGAGCAGCTCCCCTATGAAGAGAGGCTGGGGGAGCTGGGCTGGTTCAGCCTGGAGAAGAGAAGGCTGTGGGGGCACCTCACTGCAGCCTTCCAGTCCCTGAAGGGAGCAGAGGAACAGGAGGGGAATCAGCTTGGTAAGGGCAGAGACTGGCAGGACAAGGGGGATGGAATGAAGCTGAAGGAGGGAAGGGTTAGATGACATATTAGGGAGAAGTTCTTTGCAGAGAGAGTGGTGAGGGGCTGGAAGGGGCTGCCCAGAGAGGGAGTGGATGCCCCATCCCTGGGGGTGTTCAAGGCCAGGTTGGATGGGGCCCTGGGCAACCTTGTGTAGCTCCAGGCCTGGAGGTTGGTGTCCCTGCCTGTGGCAGGGGGTTGGAGCTCTGTGACGCTTGTGGTCCCTTCCAACCCAGAACATTCTATGATTCTATGATAAGAACCTCCCAACCCATCGCCATCACCCCCCTCCCCAAACACACCACCCATCACCATGGGCACCCGTGAAACTCCCTCATCCTCCTCTTCCTCATCACCCTCCCAGGTAACGAGGAGGTTGTGAGGACATGGCAATGGAGATGATGATGATGATGATGATGATGATGATGATGATGATGATGATGATGATGATGATGATGATGGTGGTGGTGAGGGGAGCGGGCGACTCACTGGTGTCCTTCCTCCTTCCCCAGGGCTGCGGGCGGCCGTGATGCTGGTGGAGTCCGGAGGGGCCTCCAGACACCCGGGGGGTTCCTGCGCCTCCTCTGAAAGGACTCTGGCTCCACCTTCAGCAGCTGGAGCATGGAGTGGGTGCACCAGGAGCCCAGGAAGGGGCTCAAATGCGTGACAGGTATTAACCCCAGTGGCAGCAGCACAGACTACGCACCCTCGGTCCAGGGCCGGTTCAGCATCTCCAGGGACAACTCCCAGAGCACGGTGACGCTGCAGATGAACAGCCTCAGGGACGGTGACACGGCCACCTACTACTGTAACAGAATTGATCCTGGTGCTGCTGGTGCTTATAATGGTGATGACCCCAACCAGCCATGGCCATGGTTGGGCCCGAAGCAGCCTGAGCCCAGGGAACTTATGGAGTCTCTTTCTCTGGCGATATTCCAGACCCGTCTGGATGCCGACCTTTGTGACCTGTTTTAGGGTCACTGATTCAGCAGGAGGTTGAACACAATGGTTTCATGTGTCCCTTCACACCCCTGAGATTCTGTGAGTCTGTGATTGGTGGGCGCCACAGGCAGGGTTTGAACCAAAGTGCTGGAGATTTTGGCTAAAAATAGTGAAGGATGTATCATAAAAGGCTGATGATGGGGACAAAACTGTTCCCTCAGGAAGTGGGGACATGGTGACTGGGTCGGGACCACCAGCACCAGCACCATAAGCAGTTTTGGCGCAGCAGTAGGTGGAGTGATCAGGTGAGGTTTTGGTTGAATGTTCAGCAGGGTGGTTGGTCAGTGAGGCACCAGTCACTAAGGCAGCAGGTCACTCAGGTGGCCAGTCGGGCAACTCAATCGGTCAGGCCAGGCAGCCGGTGAGCATGGTGGCCACCTGACCCGCCGCCTGACGTGACCTGTCACCTGACGTGACCCCCTGTCTGACGTGATCAGATGACCTACCTGACGGGGCTGCCTGACCTAACTGGCCCCCTGACCTCACCAGCCACTTGACCTGACCCACCACTTGACCCCACCTCCCTTAAGGACATTCCTGGTTTCCCCCTTGTCCCTCGTTGCCCCTCAGTTCCCTCAACTATGTCGGGTTTCAACCAAACCTTGTATTTTTTTCTTCTAACTCTTGACTGTGGTGCTCAAACCCCTGACCCTCTGCCCCAAGCTTTGACCCTCTGCATCCCGGCTGTGACCAGCTCCCTGCAACCTCAACGCTCCTCAGTCCAAACATCAGCTGGTCACCAAATCCTCAGCCCTTTGAGTGATGCCCTGCCTGGCTTTGCCATTCTGCCCCCAGCTCGGGCTGCTCCGGGCCAAGTGCTGACCATGTTTGGCTCCATGTGGCCAATGGCCAAGGGTTGGGCAAAGGGTTCAAAGGGTTGGTGGTCACCACAGGCAGGTTCTGAAAACAGTGGATGAGATTTTGGCTGAAAATACTCACAATGGGTCAGAAAGTGTTGATAATGGGCCAGAAATATTCTCCAGGGAGGTGGGGACATGGTGATGGGGTTGGGGCAACCAGCACCAGTTACAGCACGAAGGAAAAAACCAGCAGCAGCTTTGGCACAGTAGTAGGTGGCTGTGTCACCGTCCCTGAGGCTGTTCATCTGCAGCGTCACCGTGCTCTGGGAGTTCTCCCTGGAGATGCTGAACCGGCCCCGGACAGATGGCGCGTAGCCGGTGCCGCTACCAGTGCTGCCAATCCCCGCCACGTACTCCAGCCCCTTCCCGGGCGCCTGACGCAACCATCCCATGCCGGTGTCACTGACGTCTAAGCCAGAGCCCTTGCAGAGGAGGCGCAGGGACCCCCCGGGGGTCTGGAGGCCCCTCCGGACTCCACCAGCGTCACGGCCGCCCGCAGCCCTGAGGAAGGAGGAAGGACACCAGTGAGTCGCCCGCTCCCACCATCATTATCATCATCATCATCATCATCATCATCATCATCATCATCATCATCATCTCCATCGCCACGTCCTCACCACCCCCTCGTCACCTTCAGCAGCTACACCATGGTTTGGGCTCACCAGGCACCCAGGAAGGGGCTCGAGTACATCGGGAGTATTAATAGTGCTGGTAGTGTCACAGCCTACGCGCCGTCGGTCCAGGGCCGGTTCAGCATCTCCAGGGACAACTCCCAGAGCACGGTGACGCTGCAGATGATGTCCTTCCTCCTTCCCCAGGGCTGCGGGCGGCCATGACGCTGGTGGAGTCCGGAGGGGCCTCCAGACACCCGGGGGGTGGTGAGGACATGGTGATGGAGATGATGATGATGATGATGATGATGATGATGGTGGGAGCGGTTGTCACCTTCCACTTAATCAATTAATTAATTAATTTCCATGTTGGGAAACTGTTCAAACTAAATTAATTAATTAATTACAGATATGTGTGACTTCAGGGAGTCCATCGGTCTTATTAATTAAGAAATTAATTAACAGAACTTCGAGTTCCCCCAGAGGAACACGCAACAGGTTTGCCTCCAAAAAGCAATCAATTAATTAATTAATTAACAGGGATTTCTGTCCCTGGGAATGCCCATGGCCAGGTGTATGGCCAAAAGAAGTAATGAATTCATGAATTAACGGGTGTCCCTGGGGAAGAGGTTGTTTGGCAAAACTACCAAATAATTAATTAATTCCAACTCCCCCAGGGAGCTCGTGGGTGAGTGAGGTAATTAATTAAGCACGGATCCTATGGTGATTCCTGATTGATTCTGTGCCTTTAATTAATTACTTGCAAGCCCTGATCACTTCTCAAATACAACTAATTAATTACAAGCTCTGATCTCTACCTTACCCCAATTAATTAATGCAAGCCCTGATGGCTTCTTTATCCTCAATTAATTACCAGCTCTACCTGGATTGCTTCTTTGCCCCTAATTAATTAATCACAAGGTCTGCAGTGCCTCCATCTCTTGCCTTTAATTAATTAATTACGATCTCTGCCTGATCACTTCTTCACCCCAATTAATTAATTAATTACAATCCCTGATTACTTCACCCCAATTAATTACCAGCTCTGCCTAATTAATTGATTACCACAATTACCATACCACAATTAATTTAATTACCAGCTGTGCTTGATCCCTTCTTTCCCCTTGATTAATGAATTCTAACCTCATCACCGGGGCTGGAGCTGAGCTCTGCCCTTCGCCAGGATGGGGTCGGGGGTTCTTATAGGGTGGGGATGTGGGGGGTGATTTGCATAACGAGGCGGGCGGGGAGTGGGGGGGCTCGTTACCTCCCCCTGGGTATCAGATCACTAACGAGCACACCCACTGGGTTTGGTTGGACTTGATTAATTAGTTCTCCAGGGAATGAGGCCGTGGGAAAAATGAATCAATTAGTTAATCAATTAATTACAGGGGTTTGGTCTCAGGTGTCTGGTTAAAAAATGGAGTTAATTAATTAATTAGAAGGTCTCCAGGGAAGACATTGCAGCTGTGTGGGTTAATTAATTAATTATGGAGAGAGGCATGGCAAAAAGTAATGAAGAAATAAGTTAGTTAAGTAATTAAAGGGGGTCTATAGGGTGCCCACAGCAGACACACGGTGAAAGCAATTAAGAAATCTGTTAGTAATTAATTAAAGGGTGTCTCTAGGGAGCCCATGTCAGATGCACAGGAAAAGTAATTAAGAAATATATTAATTAATTCTTTTCAGGGGGTCTCTAGGGAAGCTCACAGCAGGCACACGGATAAAGTAATTATAGAATCAGTTAATTAATTAATTATATGGAGTCTCTGGGGAGCCCATGGCAGGTGCATGGCAAAAGCAATTAAGAAATTAGTTAATTAAGCAATGAAAGGGGGTCTCCACAGAGCCCACGGCAGATGCACAGCAAAAGTAATTAGCAAATCTGTTAATTAAGTAATTATAGGGGTTGTCTGGGGAGCCCATGGCAGACACACAGTGAAAGTAATTAAGAAATCTGTTATTTAATTAATTATTGGAGGTCTGTGGGGAGCCCATGACAGATGCATGTCAAAAATTACTAATAAATCAGTTAATTAATTAATTGCAGGTGGTCTCTGGAGAAAAACAATTAGTCAATTATATAATTAAATGATTCCTCTGGCAGGAAACAGATGGAATTAATTAAATAATTCACAAGTATATGTGTGTGTGTTTGTGTGTCTCAGGAGAATCTGTCAGGCTAATTAATTAATTAATTATCAGACCTGAGAGTTTCCCCCAGGGAACCTGCAGCAGGTGTACAGCCAAAAAACAATCAGTTAATTAATTAATTACAGGGGTCTCTTGGGAAGCCAGCAGCCAGATGTACAGCCAAAACAAGTAATGAATACATTAATTAACGAAGGGGGGTATCTCTCTGGGGAAGCAGCCGTTCAGCAAAACAACCAATTAATTAATTAATTCCAGGTCTCTGGGGAGCTCATGGGTGGGCGAGTTAATTAGTTAAGCTGGGGTGCTCTGGTGAGCCCTGATCACTTCTGAAACCTTAATTAACACATTGCAAGTCCTGATCTCTTGTGTGCCCAGAATTAATTAATTACAAGCTCTGATCACTTCTTCACCCTCAATTAATTAATTACCAGCTCTATCTGGATCGTTTCTTTGCCCCTAATTAATTAATGACAAGCTCTGCAGTGCCTTGATCACTTGCCTTTAATCAGTGGCAAGTGATCTGTCTTTAATCAGTGGCTCTGCCTGATCACTTATTTGCCCTTCATTGATTAATTGCAAGCTCTGATCATACTTTTACCCCAATTAATTGATTAACTGCCAGCCCATATCATGTCTTCAACCCAGTTAATTAATTAATTAACTGCCAGCCCTGATAGCCCCAGTTAATTAATTAATTACTAGCTCTGATCCCTTCTTTCTTCTTAATTAATTAATTACAACTTCATCACCTGGTCGGGAAGCAACCGCTGCCCTGTGTCACCAAACCAGGATTTGGGGGAAATCGGGGTGATTTGGGGAAAAAGGGGGAATTGGAAGAGGGGAGATGGAATTTTATAGGGAAATGTGGGCAAATTGGAGGAGAATGAGGGAATTTGGGGGAAATTGTGGAAAGTTTGGGGGAATTAGGGAATTTGGGGCAGATAATATGAGGATTTGGGGGGAAATGAGGGGATTTAGGGGTAATTAGGGAATTTGCCTGAGAAATTAGGGTATTTGGGGGAAATTAGGGAATTTTTGAGGAATATGAAGGAATTTAGGGGGAATATGAGGGAATGTGGGAAGAATGCAAGGGAATATAGGATTAAATTAGAGAATTTGGGGGCGAAATAGGGAATTTTGAGAAAAATGAGAGAATTAGAAGGGAAATGAAGGGAATTGGGGGGTATATGAAGGAATTAAGGGGAAATTAGGGAATTTTGGTAGAATATGAGAGAATTTGGGGGAAATGAGGGAATTTAGGGGAGAATGTGAGGGAATTTGGGGGGAAAACGTGGGAATTTGGGGCTGCAGACTGAAGTTTCTGGATTCTGAGCCAAGATTTTGAAATACAGGGTGTGCGTTTAGGGAAAAAGCTGGAATTTTGGGGGCAATAAGCAAGAATCTTGGGAAAACATGCGAATTTTGGAAGAAAAGTGAGGATTTTGGGGAAGATATGAGGATTTGAGGGAATTCCTGGTTCCTCGGGCATGGAGAACTTCCTGGAGCAACTGGAGGTGAAGCCGGATCAGTCACAGCCAGGATTCCGGGAAGAATTTGGGTGAAATTCCAAAGGTTTTGGGGTTTGTGCTTGGAACGAGACCTGGATCTGTGTGCCAGGACACCCAGGAGATACTGGGAGGTGGGGACATGGCAATGGGGTGGTGACCACCATCACCACCACCACCACCATCTCTCGCACAGTAGTAGGTGGCCGTGTCATCGTCGTTCACTGATGATGCGTATCAGGCATCACAACCATCTCCAGCCCCTTCCTGGGAACCCCCAACGCCCCGGGGTCTTTGATGGTTGGATAAAGAGTTGACACAGTTGACCCATCTCTTGGCCACTGGCCTCCAGCTTTGACCAGTTCCCTCCAACCTCAACCCTTTTCACCCCAAACATCCACTGATCACCCCATCCCTGGGGCCCAGTTGAGACTGGTCACCACAACTTTCAATTGGTTACCCAAACCCTCAACTGGTCACCCCAACCCTTGGCCCTTGTAGTGACACGTCACTCAAGGCTTTGCCATCGTGCCCCAGCTCGGCCTCCTCCAGCTCTGTCCCAGTTCTGGGTCGCTGGGTGCTGGGAGAGAACAGGGGCTGCAGCAAAGGGCTGCTGCAGGGAGCAGCCAGAAGCTCTCTGCAGCCCCACAGAGCAACATCAGCCGGTTCAAGGCCGGAGTCGCTGCTGACCAAGGCCGAGCCCATCAGCGATGGTCACAGCACCTCTGGGAACCACATTTAGGGGGGAACAACCTCCAAGCAGCCGCTTTGTGCCCCAGAGAAGGCGGTGAGGAGGTGTGAGGAGCCATATGGACACCAAGGCCTGGGAACAAGAAGGTGGGTGGGGAAGAATGTGGCCCTACAGGTTACCAGAGAGAGAGATTCCCCTGCAGCCCGTGGAGAAGCCCACGGTGCAGCGGGTGTCCCCTCGCAGCCCATGGATAAGGACGGGGAGCAGAGACCATCTACAGCCTGTGCAGAGACCGACCCAGCCCGCAGCAGGTTTGCTGGGGACTTGTGACTCTGGGGGGGACCAGGCTGGAGCAGTCTGGGCCCCAAGGTCAGCACCCCATGGAAGGAGCCGCGCTGAGGCCCGTGGTGAGGAGATGACTCCCTGACAGAGAGGACTTAGGCTGCAGAAGTTGGTGGAGGTCTGTCTGCCGTGGGTGGGACCCCACGGTGCCGCAGGGGAAGGGGGTGCAGAATTCCCCCCCTCCAGCTAAGAAGGAAAAGAAGTTGGGAGGAACTGACTGGAACCCCATTCCCCAGTCCCTGCCCCTCCCCATGACACAATGTGAGGCGATTACCAAGGCGAGGTAATGAGCCCCAACCTCCCTCCCCATCTACCCGGCCTCAATATGCAAATCACCCCCCACCCCTCCAACCTATATGAACCCCCTGTCCCTTATATGGCGCCATCACCCCCCTCCCCAAACCCACCACCCATCCCCATGGGCACCCGCTGGGCCTCCCCCATCCTCCTCTTCCTTGTCGCCCTCCCAGGTAACGAGGGGGTGGTGAGGACGTGGCAAAGGAGATGATGATGATGATGGTGATGATGATGGTGGTGGGAGCGGGCGACTCACTGGTGTCCTTCCTCCTTCCCCAGGGCTGCAGGCGGCCGTGACGCTGGTTGAGTCCGGAGGGGCCTCCAGACACCCGGGGGGTCCCTGCGCCTCCTCTGCAAGGGCTCTGGCTTTGATTTCAGGAACTACAACATGTTGTGGGTGCGCCAGGTGCCTGGGAAGGGGCTGGAGTACGTTGCGCAGATCAACTTTGGTGATAGTTGGACAGACTACGCGCCATCGGTCCAGGGCCGGTTCAGCATCTCCAGGGACGACTCCCAGAGCACGGTGACGCTGCAGATGAACAGCCTCAGGGACGGTGACACGGCCACCTACTACTGCGCCAGAGCTCCTGCTGGTGGTTTTTTTCATCGTGCTGTTACTGGTGCTGGTGTGTCTGACCCCATCACCATGTCCCCACCTCCCTGGAGAACAGTTCTGGCCCATTATCAACACTTTTTTCCAAAAAAAAAAAAAGATATTTTCAGCTCAAATCTCACCCACTGTTGTTCAGAACCTGCCTGTGGTGCCCAGCAACACCTTGATCCCTTTGCCCAGCCCTTGGCCATTGGCCACATGGAGCCAAACATGGTCAGCTCTTGGCCTGAATCTGCCCAAGCTGGGGGCAGAATGGCAAAGCCGGGCAAGGCGTCGCTCCAATGGCCGTGGGTTGGGGTCACTAGATGTTGTTTGGGGTGAACAGTTGAGATTTGGGGTGACCAGTTGAAGGACTGGCTCATCGGCTGAGTTTTGCAGGGAAAAGTGTTGAGGTTAGGAGGACTGGTCAAAGCTGGAGGCCAGTGGCCAAGAGATGGGTCAGCTGGGTCAACTCTTGATCCCACCATCAAAGACCCTGGGGAGTTGGGGATTCCCTTGGAAATGGGCTGCTCATCTGTAGCCCAGACTTGATCCTGTTGAAGGATGAGGACACGGACGTGGAGGCGACTTCCTGCATCTCTCTCCTCAGCCAAGCTGGCTTCCTTCCTGGCCCACTCCTCTCCCCACAGCCTGGGACAGCCTGTTCTTGTGCCGCCAAGATTTCCTTCTGGAGCAGCATCCACCCCTCCTGGGCTCCTTTGCCCTCAAGGGCTGCCTCCCCTGGCATCTTCTCCAGCAGCTGGCTGAGCAGCCCAAAGGCAGCCCTAGGGCAGCCTGAGGTGCCTGTTCTGCTCTCTCCCTTCCTGCCTTCTCCCAGCACTGAGAATTCTCTCAGCTCATGGTCACTGTGCCCCAGGCGTCCTCCACCCTTCCCATCCCCCACTGGGCCTTCTCTGGGTACAAACAACAAGCCCAGCAGGGCCCCTGCAGAGGCACTTTTGCTGGGCATCTGCCTGGGGCTCTGTGCAGACCCCCTTTAATTGCTTCATTAACTGATATCTTAATTGCTTTCACTGTGCACCTTCCATGGGTTATCCAGAGACACCATGTAATTAAATAATTAACTGATTTCTACATTACTTTCACTGTTTGTCTGCCATGGACGCTGTATACATCCCCTTTAATTATATAATTACCTGATTTCTTAATTACTTTTGCCATGTATCTAACATGGGCTCCCTGGATACACACTTTTATGACTTAATTAACTTATTTCTTGATTTCTTTCCTCCATATCTGTCCCCATAAATACTTAATTAACCTGCACAACTTCCCCATAAATTTTATGATTGATTAACTCCTTGTTTCAACCACCCACCTCAGGCCAAACCCTTGTAATTCATTAAGTTATTAATTAGTTAAAGAAATTAATTAATTTCTTTATTAATTTTCCCCCTACCCTCATTCCCTGGAGAACTATTTAATTAAGTCAAACCAAACCAATTGGGTGTGCTCATTAGTGATCCGACATCCCGTGGGAGGTAACGAGCCACCTCAACCATCCCCACCTCGTTATGCAAATCACCCCTCACCCCTCCACCCTATAAGAATCCCCCGACCCTGTTGTGGTTCCAATATCCCCCTCCCCAAACCCACCACCCATCACAATGGGCACCCACTGGGCCTCAACCATCCACCTCTTCCTCGTGGACCTCCCAGGTAACAAGGGGGTGGTGAGGACGTGGAGATGGAGATGATGATGATGATGATGATGATGATGATGATGATGATGATGATGATGGTGGTGGTGGGAGCGGGCGACTCACTGGTGTCCTTCCTCTTTCCCCAGGGCTGCGGGCGGCCGTGACGCTGGTGGAGTCCGGAGGGGTCTCCAGACACCCAGGGGGTCCCTGCGCCTCCTCTCCAAGGGCTCTGGCTTCACCTTTGGCAGCGTGCAAATGGGATGGATGCGCCAGGCGCCTGGGAAGGGGCTGGAGTACGTTGCACAGATTAACAGCGGTGGTGGTTGGACAGACTATGTGGCATCGGTCCAGGGCCGGTTCAGCATCTCCAGGGACGACTCCCAGAGCACGGTGACGCTGCAGATGAACAGCCTCAGGGACGGTGACACGGCCACCTACTACTGTGCCAGAGCTGCTTATGGTGCTGGTGGTGATTTCAATGCTGGTGACCCCGACCCCGTCCCCGGTTCCCCACCTCCATGGAGAACACCCTTGTCCTCTTATGAGCCTTTTCTGACCCATCTTTGAATGTTTTTGGCTCACATTGTTTCCAACTTTTGTTCAAACCTGCCTGTGGTGCCCTCAAGCCCCTTGAGCCCTTTGCCCAACCCTTGGCCATTGGCCTCCAGCTTTGACAGTTTCTCTCCAACTACAACGGTCTTCACCCCAAAACCTCAACTGGTCACCCCAACCCTCGCTCACTGGAGCCATGTCCAAGGCCTGGCCCAGACTTTCTCCCCCTGAGGGCCACGGCCGTAGCCGTAGGTGGTGGTTTGGCCCTGGCTGGAGGCCAGACGCCCACCAAAGCCGCTCTCCCACTCTGCTGCGGGGTGGGTCGGTCTCTGCACAGGCTGTAGATGGTCTCTGCTCCCCGTCCTTTTCCATGGGCTGCGAGGGGACACCCGCTGCACCATGGGCTTCTCCACGGGCTGCAGGGGAATCTCTCTCTCTGGCACCTCATTCCTCCCCCCCTCCTCTCCTTCAGGCCTGGCTGTGGTGTCTGTGCAGCTCGTTACATCCTCTCACTCCCTTCTCGGGGGTAAAATGCTCCTACCTGCAGGGTTTCTCCTCCTAATTGTGATTCCCAGAGGCGCTGTGACCATCTCCCATTGGCTCAGCCCTGCTCAGCAGCAATTAGACCTTGAACTGGCTGATGTTCACTGTCTGGGGCTTGCAGAGAGCTGTAGCTGCTGCTGGCAAAAGCCACCTCAGCAGCACAGCCACACCAAACTGCAACAGCTCCTTAGTGATCCGATACCCAGGGGGAGGTAACAAGCCCACCCCCCTCTCTCCTGCCCCACCTCGTTATGCAAATCACCTCCCACCCAAAAGGAACTCCCTGACCCGGTCATGGCGTCATAACCCCCTCCCCAAACCCACCACCCATCACCACGGGCACCCACTGGGCCTCCCCCATCCTCCTCTTCCTCGTCGCCCTCCCAGGTAACGAGGGGGTGGTGAGGACGTGGCGATGGAGATGATGATTGATGATGATGATGATGATGATGATGATGATGATGATGATGATGATGATGATGATGATGATGATGATGATGATGATGATGATGATGATGGTGGTGGTGGGAGCGGGCGACTCACTGGTGTCCTTCCTCCTTCCCCAGGGCTGCGGGCGGCCGTAATGCTGGTGGAGTCTGGAGGGTCCTCCAGACACCTGGGGGGTCCCTGCGCCTCCTCTGCAAGGGCTCTGGCTTCACCTTCAGCAGCGCCTACATAGACTGGGTGCGCCAGGCGCCCGGGAAGGGGCTGGAGTGGGTTGCAACTATTTACCCCACTGGTGCTGACACCTACTATGCCCCATCAGTCAAGGGCCGGTTCAGCATCTCCAGGGACAACTCCCAGAGCACGGTGACGCTGCAGATGAACAGCCTCAGGGACGGTGACACGGCCACCTACTACTGTGCCAAACAGTCTCGTAGTGGTGGTCTTCAGAATGTTGGTGACCCCGACCCCTTCCCTGTGTCCCCACATCCCTGGAGAAAAATTTTGAGCTCCAACATCAACTGGTTTTGACCCACTGAGTCACCCGGTCACTGCCCTTGACTGAGGATGCGTAGCTGGTGTAACTACCATCGCTTCTAATTCTCACAATGTACTCCAGACACTTCCCAGGCACCTGACGTGCCCAAACAATGTCGGTGCTGCTGAAGGTGTAGCCAGAGCCCTTGCAGACAAGGGTCAGGGTCCGTCTGGGTTTCTGGAGGCCCCTCCGTACTCCACCAGCCTCACCCCTAATTTACCCCCAAATTCTCTCAATTTTTTTCCCATAATTCCCTCATTTTCCTCCAAAATTCCTTAATTTTCCCCAAAATTCTCTAGTTTTCCTCCAAAATTTCTTGATTTCCCTCCAAATTCCCTCATATTTCTCCTAAACCCCCTATCTTTTCCAGCCATGACGCTGGTGGAGTCCGGAGGGGCCTCCAGACACCCGGGGGGTCCCTGATCCTCCTCTGCACGGGCTCTGGCTTCACCCTCAGCAGCTACGGCATGAACTGGGTGCGCCAGGCGCCCGGGAAGGGGCTGGAATTCATCGCAGGTATTACCAGAACTGATGGTTACACAGAATACGCGCCATCAGTCCAGGGCCAGTTCAGCATCTCCAGGGACAACTCCCAGAGCACGGTGACGCTGCAGATGAACAGCCTCAGGGACGGTGACACGGCCACCTACTACTGCGCCAAATATGCTTATGGTGCTGGTGGTAATTGGTGTGGTTTGGGCCTCAAGCGTGTGGCCTGAGACCCCTGAGCCTGTTCCCCCCACCCCTCAGCCTCCATGTTCTGCCTCCCTGGCAAATGGCGCCCGGTTCTCCTCAGCCTCAGCCCTCAGCACCCGGCCTGGGACAGGGGCCCAAGTGACGAGGGGATGGGGTGACCAGTTGAGTGTTGGGGTGAAGATCATTGAGGTTGGAGGGAAACGGTCACAGCTGGAGGCCAATGGCCAAGGGTTGGGCAAAGGCTTCAAGGGGTCGGTAGGCCCCACAGTTGGGTTCTGAAGGAACTGTTGGAGATTTGAGCCAGAAACACTCCAAGTTGGGTCAAAATAGGTTGAGAATGCGGCAGACTTGTTCTCCAGGGAGGTGGGGAAACTGTGACGGGGTCGGGGCCACCACTACCATAACCAGCAGCACCAGCTTCTCTGGCGCAGTAGTAGGTGGCCGTGTCGTCATCCCTGAGGCTGTTCATCTGCAGCGTCACCGTGCTCTGGGAGTTGTCCCTGGAGATGCTGAACCGGCCCTGGACTGATGACAAGTACCATGTGCTCCCACCGCTGTTAATACTTGCGACCCACACAAGGGTCTTCCCATGCTCCTGGCGAACCCATGCCATGGGGAAGCTGCTGAAGGTGAAGCCAGGGCCCTGGCAGAGGAGGCGCAGGGACCCCCCGGGTGTCTGGAGGCCCCTCCGGACTCCACCAGTGTCACGGCCGCCCGCAGCTCTGGGGAAGGAGGAAGGACACCAGTGAGTCGCCCGCTCCCACCATCATCATCATCACCATCATCTCCATTGCCACATCCTCACCACCCCGTCGTTACCCTGGGGGAACTCTCAGTTTTGTTAATTAATTAATTAATTAGCCCAATGGACTCCCTGAAGACACACACATGTGTAATTAATCAATTTGAACATTTTGCCACCAGGGAAATTAATTAATTGATTAAGTGGAGGGAGACACCCTATAATTAATTAATTAATGTATTTCTTAATTACTTTTGCCATGTGTCTGCCACAAACTCCCAGAGCACGGTGACGCTGCAGATGAGCAGCCTCAGGGACGGTGACACAGCCACCTATTACTGTGTGAAGCGCGTTGATACTGCTGAAGCTTCTAATCCTGGTGGGCCCAACCCCATCACTGTGTCTCCACTTCCCTGGGAACAATTCTGGCCCTTTATCAGCCTTTTCTGACCCACCTTTGAGTGGTTTTCGCCCAAATAATGACTGTTCTTGGTCAACCCCGTGACCTTGTGGCCTGAGTCCCCTGACCCATTTGCCTGACCCCTCGGCCTCGAACTTCTCCCTCCCTCACCCCTTTCTCCTCAGTCTCAGCTCTCATCAACTGGCTGTGACAGTGCCCAAGGGCCGAGGGTTGGGGTGACCAGTTGAGAGTTGGGGTGACCATTTGTGCATTGGGTGGAACGGTCACATCTGAATGGGGCTGGGGAAAGCTGGAGGCCAATGGGCAAGGGTTGGGCAAAGGCCTCAAGGGGTTGGTAGGCACCACAGGCAGGGTTTGAACCAAAGTGGTCAATGTTTAGGGCAAAAATAATAATGTTGGGTCAAAAAAATCAATTTTGGAGCAAATATTGTTATCCAGGGTACACAGTGACAGGCTCGTGGCCACCTTCAGCATAATTAGCAGCACTACGAGCAGTTGATTTGGCGCAGTAGTAGGTGGCCGTGTCACTGTCCCTGAGGCTGTTCATCTGCAGCATCACCGTGCTCTGGGAGTTGTCCCTGGAGATGGTGAAGCGCCCCTGGACTGACGACCCATAGGCTGTTCTGATACCAAAGATGTCAACACTTGCGATGAACTCCAGCCCCTTTCCGGGCTCCTGGCGCACCCATCCCATGAAGGTGCTGCTGAAGTCAAAGCCAGAGCCCTTGCAGAGGAGGCGCAGGGACCCCCCGGGTGTCTGGAGGCCCCTCCGGACTCCACCAGCGTCACGGCCGCCTGCAGCCCTGGGGAAGGAGGAAGGACACCAGTGAGTCGCCCACTCCCACCACCATCACCCTCCATGTCCGTGTGCTTGTCCTTCAAGGGGAGCAAGTCTGGGCCCAGCCTTTGCCGTGGCTCCAGGGGTCAAGGTTTGGGGTGATAAGCTGGGGTTTGTGGCAAAAGCAGTGAAGAGTTGAGCAAGTCTGACTGCACGACACTCTAAAACCACCCTAACTAAGACCCCCCAAAATTCACCAACATTCCCCAAATTCTCTCCAAAAATCAAATTTCTCACCTCAAAATGGAATTTCCCCCTCCCCCCAAAAACCCCAAATTTTGACCCAACGACGGCCTCGGGGGTGGAATTTAGGAATGGGGGGTCGACTCTTGTCACCTCCCCCACCCGACCCTGCCCTGGGATGGTGAAATTTTGGGGCTAAAAAGGTCAAAATTGGTCCTGGGTTGATGATGGTGACAAGGACTTACCGGAGGAGACGGTGACGACGGCTCCGGTGCCCCAATTATCAATACGACCAGGAATACTACTATGATTCTGTCGTGGTTTCACCCCGGCTGCCGAGATCCACGCAGCTGCCTGCTGCTTAAAGGAAAAGAGCAGGGAAAAGGGAAGGGGGGGGGGGTGGGGGGGTGGGGGGGTGGGGGGGTGGTGAGAAGTAAGAGAAGGGAAAAAGGAAGAGAAAGGGGCAAATAACCCCAAAATCAAGAAATTAAGAGGCCTGTGGGTTGGGATAAGGACACTTTACTAAGATAACAGAAAGATACAATATAACAATGCTGACAGGACTTTAGAGCAGAAATACATGAAGCTGTTGATCCCCAATGCAGTTTCTCACCAAACCCACAGCTCAGGCTGTGCCACCCAGAGCCGTCCCAGAACCCGACCGTCCCCCCAAGAACCGCGCGTCCCAGAGCCACCCCAGGCCTTCCTCCCGTCACCCCCCGACATCCTGGGCAGGACGTAACTGGCTGGAATACTCTCTTTGGTCAGCTCGGTCACCTGTCCTGGCTTCGCCCCTCCTGTCTCATGAAGAGCTGAGAAAGTCCTTGACTGGCAGTAATTAACAACATCAGGGTGTTATCAGCACTATTCCCATTGTAACTCCCAAACACAGCATCCCATCCGCTGCTGCAAATGAAATTAACTCCATCCTGACCAAAACCAGGACAACTGGTTATATTGAATCGTGGGGCACCTGGATTGTTGTCACCGTCTCCTCCGGTAAGTCCTCGTCACCATCATCTCACCGGGACAGATTTTGGTCATTTTTGACCCAAAATTTCACCTTCCCAGGGCAGGAGCTAACAAGGCCCCCCTCCCCTCATCTCAGCCGCCGAGCCTCGTTATGCAAATCACCACCCAACCCTCCACCCCATAAGAACCCCCCGATCCCTCATGGCGCCATCACCCCCCTCCCCAAACCCGCCACCCATCCCCATGGGCACCCGCTGGGCCTCCCCCATCCTCCTCTTCCTCATCGCCCTCCCAGGTAACGCGAGTGTGGTGAGGACATGGCGATGGAGATGATGATGATGATGATGAATATGATGATGATGATGATGATGATGATGATGATGATGATGATGATGATGATGGTGGGAGCGGGCGACTCACTGGTGTCCTTCCTCCTTCCCCAGGGCTGCGGGCGGCCGTGACGCTGGTGGAGTCCGGAGGGGCCTCCAGACACCCGGGGGGTCCCTGCACCTCCTCTGCAAGGGCTCTGGCTTCACCATCAGCAGCTATGCCATGGTTTGGGCTCACCAGGCTCCTGGGAAGGGGCTGGAGTGGGTCGCAGCTATTTGGAGCAACGGTAGACTACGCTCTGTCAGTCAAGGGCTGGTTCAGCATCTCCAGGGACAACTCCCAGAGCACGGTGAGGCTGCAGATGAACAGCCTCAGGGACAGTGACACGGCCACCTACTACTGTGCCAAACGTGCTTATAGTGGTGGTGCTTGTAGTATTGGTGGCCCAAACCCTGTCCCCATGTACCCATCTGCCTGAAGAACAATTTACGCTTATCACTAACAGTTTTTTACCCAACTTTCCATATTTTCAGCCCAAATCCTGACCAGTTATATTCAAACTCTTCCTGTGGTGCCCACCAACCCTTGAAGCCCTTTCCCCAACCCCTTGCCATTGGCCACATGGAGCCTAACACAGTCAGTGCTTGGCCTGAAGCAGCTCAAGCTGGGGGGAGAATGGCCAAGCCAGGCAAGACGTTTCTCAAAGGGCCGAGTGTTGGGCTGACCAGTTGAGGGTTGGGGTGAATAGAGTTGAGATTTGAAGGAAACAGTCAAAGCTGGAGGACAATGGCCAAGGGTTGGGCACAGGGCTCAAGGGGTTGGTGGGCACCACAGTCATGTTTTGGCCAAAGTGATCGAGTTTTGGGAAAAAAAACATCCAATGGAATGTCCTCATCATATCAGCACTGCGGGGCTGTCAGGAGGTACCAAATCCCCACTGCCAGGGCACTGCTGGGAGCAGCTCCTTCTCCCTCCCTGACAATGTCTCTGCTGCCTGGAGCTCTCCCTGCAGCTGCTTCTCTCTGCCCATCTCACCTCCTGCTCTGTGCTCACAGACCTCATCCAACCTGCCCTGTGCTCAGCTCTGCTCTGCAGAGCCCTCCTGGCATCAGGGCACTGCCCCAGGGAACCTCTGTGTGTGCAGGGCTCAGGAGATGCTCTGATGTGGACATTCTAGAGGGGAGAACTAAGTTCTCATCTCCCACAGTCAGCACAGCCCACAGGAGAGGAAAAGTCAAAGCAAAGACTCTGCCTGGCAGGAAAAAGCTTCCTTGATGTTGTTCCTCAAAGTTCCTTCTCTCAGGGATCAGCTGGAGCTGGGAGCAAAGCTGACCCAGGCAGCACTTTCTTCCAGCAGAAGGACCTTATGCTGCTCTAGCCTGGGTCACATCTCCAGCCACAGCTGCTGTCTACATCCCTGTGGAAAGCCCACGAGTGCTGACCCCAGCAGCAGCAGAGTCCCTGCCCCAGCACACAGCCCCCAGGGTGCAGGGATGGGGTCGGGGCCACCACCAATGTGATAACTACTATCAGATGCAGTAGCAGCTCTGGCACAGTAGTAGGTGGCCGTGTCACCATCCCTGAGGCTGTTCATCTGCAGCGTCACCGTGCTCTGGGAGTTGTCCCTGGAGATGCTGAACCGGCCCTGGACCGAGGATGCGTACCATGAGCCACTACCATCCTCATTAATACTCCCGATGTATTCCAGCCCCCTCCTGGGCACCTGGCGCACCCAGTACATTCCGCTGCTGCCAAAGGTGAAGCCAGAGCCCTTGCAGAGGAGGCGCAGGGACCCCCCGGGTGTCTGGAGGCCCCTCCGGACTCCACCAGTGTCACGACCGCCCGCAGCCCTGGGGAAGGAGGAAGGACAACAGTGAGTCGCCTGCTCCCAACATCATCATCATCATCATCATCTCCATCGCCACGTCCTCACCACCCTCTCGTTACCTGGGAGGGCAACGAGGAAGAGGAGGATGGGGGAGGCCCAGCGGGTGCCCATGGTGATGGGTGGTGGGTTTGGGGAGGGGGGTGATGGCGCCATGACGGGGTCGGGGGTTCTTATGGGTCAGAGGTGTGGGGGCAGATTTGCATAATGAGGCCGGGCTGATGGGGAGGGAGATTGGGGCTCCTTACCTCGCCTTGAGTGTCGGAATGCTAATGAGAGCACCCAGTTTGTGTGTGTGTGTCTCCAGGGAATCCATTTTGGTAATTAATTAATTAATTAATTAGTTAATTAACAGACCTGAGATTTACCCCAGGGAACCCACAGCAGCTGTGCAGCCAAAAACCAATCAGTCAATAATTAATTAGAGGGGTACTTTGGGAAGCCGGCGATCAGGTGTACGGCCAGAACAATTAATGAATTCATTCATTAATGAAGGGCGGTATCTCTCTGGGGAAGCGGCCATTTGGCCAAACAACCAATTAATTAATTAATTCCAGGTGCCCCAGAGAGCTCGACAATGGGCAAATTAATCAATTAATTAAGCGAGGGTGGTATGGTGAACCCTGATCACTTCTGTGCCCTTAGTTAATTACAAGCCCTGATCGCTTCTTTACCCTCAATTAATTAATCACCAGCTCTACCTGGATTGCTTCTTTGCCACAAATTAATTAATTGCAAGCTCTGCAGTGCCTCGATCACTTGCCTTTAATTAATTAATTGCAAGCTCTGCCTGATCACTTCTTCACCCCAATTAATTAATGAAAGCCTCTACATTGATCGCTTATTTGCCATTAATTAATTGTAAGGCATGATCACACGTTTACCCCAATTAATTAATTAACTGCCAGCTGTGCTTGATACCTTCTTTTCCTTTTAATTAATTATGACCTCATCACCGAGGCCAGAATTGAGCTTTGCCCTGTGTCTCCCCCCTCCATGTTAGGGAGAAATCATGGGCATTTGGGGAAAAAATGGTATTGGGAGGGGGGAGGGGATTTTATAGGGAAAAGTGGGAAAATTTGGGTGGAGTGAGGGAATTTCAGGGGAAATGGGGGAATTAGGGAATTTTGCCAGAAATTATGGAGCTTTGTGAGGAAAATGAGGGGATTTCAGTGAGAAAATGGGCAAATTTGGGGCAATTAGGTAATTTTGTGGGGAAATGAGGGAATTTGTGGGGAGATATGACTGAATTCTGACAGGAAGGGGAAAATTTTGAGCAAAATGAGGGTGGGTTTGGGGAAGGGGGTGATGGCGCCACGACAGGGTCGGAGGGTTCTTATAGGGCGGAGGGGTGGGAGGTGATTTGTATAACGAGGTAGGTAAAGAGGGGAGGGAGGCCAAATGCCCGGCAAGCTGCTTGCTCACACCCCTTTTCAGCCGAAAAGGGAGCAAACAGCTATCAGGAGGGTCAGGATCCAAGCTCAGGACAGAGGGATCACTCTGCAATTAGTGCAACGAGCAAAACAGACTCAGCACAAAATAAAGGAAAGAAAAGGGATTTATTACACTACAACTACACTCCCAGTGACACCAGAGTCAGGTGATGAGAAGTGTGGCCATGTCTTAAAGCACCTTCCCCCCACCCCTCCCTCCTTAGCAGACTGCACTTTAGCCATGACTTTACCCCCTTCTTCCCCCCGTCGTGGCACAGGGAAGGGCAGGGACTGGGGGAATGGGATTCCAGTCCGTTCCTCCCAACATCTGTTCCTTCTAAGCTGGAGGGGGGGGAATTCTGCACCCCCTTCCCCTGCGGCACCGTGGGGTCCCACCCACGGCAGACAGACCTCCACCAACTTCTGCAGCCTGAGTCCTCTCTGTCAGGGAGTCATCTCCTCACCACGGGCCTCAGCGCGGCTCCTTCCATGGGGTTCTGACCTTGGGGCCCAGACTGCTCCAGCCTGGTCCCTCCCAGAGTCACAAGTCCCCAGCAAACCTGCTGCGGGCTGGGTCGGTCTCTGCACAGGCTGTAGATGGTCTCTGCTCCCCGTCCTTATCCATGGGCTGCGAGGGGACACCCGCTGCACCATGGGCTTCTCCACGGGCTGCAGGGGAATCTCTCTCTCTGGTAACCTGTAGGGCCCCATGCTCCCCCCCCCCTCCACCTACTTCCCTGGCCTTGGTGTCCATATGGCTCCTCAGACCTTCTCACCCCCTTCTCTTCGTGCACAAAGTGGCTGCTTGGGGGGGTTTTCCCTCTAAATGTGATTCCCAGAGGCGCTGTGACCATCGCTGATGGGCTCGGCCTTGGTCAGCAGCAACTCCGGCCTTGAACTGGCCGATGTTGCTCTGTGGGGCTGCAGAGAGCTTCTGGCTGCTCCCTGCAGCAGCCCTTTGCTGCAGCCCCTGTTCTCTCCCAGCACCCAGCGACCCAGAACTGGGACAGAGCTGGAGGAGGCCAAGCTGGGGGCTGGACGGCAAAGGTAGGCGACGTGTCGCTCCAAGGGCAAAAGGTTGGTGTGACCAGTTCAGGGTTGGAGTGGAATGGTCATGGCTGGGTCCTTGGATCGTTACCCTCATGGCTCGGCTGTGTTTTCCCCAAACCCCAACCCAAACCTAGACCCCTGGAGCCTCATTCCCTGGAGAACTAATTAATAAAGTCAAAACAAACCACCCTATGGGTGTGCTCATTAGTGATCTGACACCCACAGGTGGTGTTTTTAACGAGGCCCCCTCCTCCTCTCACCTGCAACGCCTCAATCTGGAAATCACTCCCAACCCCTCTGCTGTATAAGAACCCCTTGTCCCCGTCCTGGCACCATAACCCCCTCCTCAAACCCACCACCCGTAACCATGGGCACCCGCTGCGCCTCCCTCATCATCTTCTTCCTCGTTGCCCTCCCAGGTAACCAGGGGGTGGTGAGGACGTGGCAATGGAGATTGATGATGATGATGATGATGATGATGATGATGATGATGATGATGATGATGATGTTGGGAGCGGGTGACTCACTGGTGTCCTTCCTCCTTCCCCAGGGCTGCGGGCGGCCGTGACACTGGTGGAGCCTGGAGGGGCCTCCAGACACCCGGGGGGTCCCTGCGCCTCCTCTGCAAGGGCTCTGGCTTTGACTTCAGCACCAAGGGTATGGAGTGGGTGCGCCAGGAGCCCAGGAAGGGGCTCGAGTACGTCGCGGGTCCAGAGGGGCCTCCAGACACACAGGGGGTCCCTGCGCCTCCTCTGCAAGTCCTCTGGCTTCACCGTCAGCAGCTTCCCCATGGTTTGGGCTCGCCAGGCACCCGGGAAGGGGCTTGAAAACATCGCAGCTATTATCTACAATGGTGGTTGGGCAGGCTACGCACCGTCAGTCAAGGGCCGGTTCAGCATCTCCAGGGACAACTCCCAGAGCACGGTGACGCTGCAGATGAACAGCCTCAGGGACGGTGACACAGCCACCTACTACTGCGCCAAGGGTGCTACGGCAGCAGAAGGTAGTGGTAAAAATTGGTGGTGGCCCCGACCCCGTCCCTGCACCCCTGGGTGCTGTGTGCTGGGGCAGGGACTCTGCTGCTGCTGGGGTCAGCACTCAGCCTGGCTCGTGGGCTTTCCACAGGGATGTAGACAGCAGCTGTGGCTGGAGATGTGACCCAGGGAAGAGCAGCATAAGGTCCTTCTGCTGGAAGAAAGTGCTGCCTGGGTCAGCTTTGCTCCCAGCTCCAGCTGATCCCTGAGAGAAGGAACTTTGAGGAACAACATCAAGGAAGCATTTTCCTGCCAGGCAGAGTCTTTGCTTTGACTTTCCTCTCCTGTGGGCTGTGCTGACTGTGGGAGATGAGAACTTAGTTCTCCCCTCTAGAATGTCCACATCAGAGCATCTCCTGAGCCCTGCAGACACCGAGGTTCCCCGGGGCAGTGCCCTGGTGCCAGGAGGGGTCTGCAGAGCAGAGCTGAGCACAGGGCAGGTTGGATGAGGTCTGTGAGCACAGAGCAGGAGGTGAGATGGGCAAAGAGAAGCAGCTGCAGGGAGAGCTCCAGGCAGCAGAGACCTTGTCAGGGAGGGAGAAGGAGCTGCTCCCAGCAGTGCCCTGGCAGTGGGGATTTGGTACCTCCTGACAGCCCCGCAGTGCTGATATGATGAGGGCATTCCATGAGAAGCAGAAGGGCTTTTCCTCAAAGAAGAGTTCCCTCACTTCTCACTGCCTTTTCCGACTCTCACAGCTGGTTTTGGTCACACTGACCCTGTCACCAGTCTGGCCCAACCCCTGACCACGTCTGACTGTTTCTTCCCAAACCCCCCCGGACGTTCCTGCCCCACAGCCCAGCTCCTCCCCCACACCGGGACCTCTCTGGCTCCGGCCTGGACAGGTTTGCCCCAGGCCCTGACGGCTTCTGGCCCCAACTCTGACCCTGGAGCTTTGGGCCCTGAAGGATGGAGGTTTGGGGCAGTGGGGTCAGGGATGTCCCCTCCCAGGTGGGGTAGGAGGAGAAATGGCCACGGGTTGCTCCCAGAACACTCAAGGTCAGGGAAACATGATCAGTGCTGGGAGCTGGAGGAGGCCGAGCAGGGGCAGGATGGCAAAGCCAGGTGAGGTGTCGCTCCAAGGACCGAGGTCCAAAATACTGAAAGATGGGTCAGAAAAGGCTGATAATGGGTCAAGATTGATCTCCAGGTACGTGGGGAAATGGGGACTGTGTCAGGGCCACCAGCATCAGCATAATAACCAGTACCAAAACTTTTGGCACAGTAGTAGGTGGCCGTGTCACCCTCCCTGAGGCTGTTCATCTGCAGTGTCACCGTGCTCTGGGAGTTGTCCCTGGAGATGATGAACCGGCCCTTGACCGAGGGCGCGTAGGCTGTGCCACCACTACCAGTGTAAATACTCCCGACCCACTCCAGCCCCTTCCCAGGCGCCTGACGCATCCAGTACATGGCATAGCTGCTGAGGGTGAAGCCAGAGGCCTTGCAGAGGAGGCGCAGGGACCCCCCGGGTGTCTGGAGCCCCCTCCGGACTCCACCAGCGTCACGGCCGGCCGCAGCCCTGGGGAAGGAGGAAGGACACCAGTGAGTCGCCCGCTCCCACCATCATCATCATCATCATCACCATCATCATCATCATCATCATCATCATCTCCATTGCCACATCCTCGCCACCCCCTCACTACATATGAGGGCGACGAGGAAGAGGAGGATGGTGGAGGCCCAGCAGGTGCCCATGGTGATGGGTGGTGGGTTTGGGGAGGGGGTGATGGCACCACGGCAGGGTCAGGTGTGATTATAGGGCAGTTGGGTCGGGTGTGATTTGCATAATGAGGTGTTGCACATGAGAGGAGGATGGGGCCTTGGTATCAACCCTTCCATGTGTATCAGATAGCTAACGAGCACACCATAGGGTGGTTTGTTTTAAAAAATTTTTAATCCCAAAAATATTGGGAGGGGAAGCACCAGGCGTGAATCACAGTGGTTATACTGGTAGTATTGAGTTTTGAGGCTCTGGGATCATTACCTTCTCCTCCAGTAAGTCCTCATCACCATCATCTCACCGGGACCAATTTTGGCCTTTTTTGCCCCAAAATTTCACCTTCCCGTGGCGGGGACGTGTGGGTGAGGGGACGAGGGTCGACACTCTCCACCGAAAATTCCACCCTCCAGGCCGTCGTTGGGTCTAAATGTGGGGTTGGGGGGTGGGGGGTGGTTTGGCCCTGGCTAGAGATCAAATGCCCACCCAGCCACTCGCTCACTCCCCCTCTCAGCCAGAAAGGGGAGACAATCTCTCTTGGGAGGCTTGGGACTGGAGAGAAGGACAGAGGGATCACTCTCCAGGGAGTGCAACGGGCAGAAGAGACTCAGCACAGAATCAAGGAAAGAAAAGGGATTTATTACACTGCAACTGCTACACCCAGAGACCCGGAATGGAGAGAAGAATGGGAAGCGGCCAGGTCTGAAGGCACCTTCCCCCACCCCTCCCCTGCTCAGCAGACTGAAACTCCATCACCATTTGACTCCCTTCCTCCCCCCAACATGGCCTGGGGAGGGGCAGGGAATGGGCACTGGGGTTCTGGGGGTTCCTCACCAGCTGCTTTCTTGCCCCAGATCTCAACGCTTCTCCTTCCCCCCACCCCTCGTCTCTTCGCACACTTGACTTTAATCAGACCCCAAATTAGAACAATTTTCCCATCGAGTTCCCCCCAGATTCAATATTCCCACAGCAATTTGCCTGCGGATTATTTTTCACTTGAAGAAAATCATTAAAAATTCATTTTTCTGTCAATTTTGGTCTCCAAAATTCTATTTTTCCCTCAAAAAACAACTTCCTTCACTAAAGTTTTCATTTCCAAAATAAAAAAAAATACAAATTCCCCAAATTTGACTTTTTTCCCCTTTGTCTACGATTCAATTGCATTGGCATGTACTTTTGTGTTGGAAATCACTAAAACACCCTAAAAATTGGAATTTTTGGGACAGCAGATTGCCCCGTCCTAATTAAAAACCCACAAAATTCAAAAAATTCCCCAAATTCTACACCAAAATCAAATTTCTCACCTCAATATTGAGTTCCCCTCCAAAGAAACCCCATAATTTGACCCAATGATGTCATCGAGGGTGGGATTTTGGAGGGAGTGTGTCGACCCTCATCCCATTCCCCACCTGCCCCCTCCATGGGAGGGTGAAATTTTGGGGCAAATATGGCCAAAACTGGTCCTGGAGAGATGACGGTGACGAGGACTTACTGGAGGAGACGGTGATGACGATTCTGGAGCCCCACACATCAATCTCTTCAGCACAACATTTGTGATTCACACCCGGCACATCCTCTCCAAAATATTTTGGAGTTTAAAAATCCAAATTTGGGGGGAAAAAAAATAACATAAAAAAAATCCAGAATTCTCAAAATTTCTTTGAAAATTCTTTGAAATTCTTTGAAACCCAGATGGGATGGGTACACCAGGTGCCTGGGAAGGGGCTGGAGTTCATCGCACAGATTAACAGCGGTGGTGGCAGCACCTACTATGCGCCATCAGTCAAGGGCCGGTTCAGCAGCTCCAGGGACAACTCCCAGAGCACGGTGATGCTGCAGATGAACAGCCTCAGGGACGGTGACACGGCCACCTACTACTGCGCCAAAGAATATGATGATGTTTGTGATGGCGGTGGCCCCAACCCCGTCTCTGTGTCCCCATCTCCCTGGAGAATAATTTTGGCCCATTATCAAATTTTTTTGACCCATCTTTGCCTATCTTCAGCTCAAAACTCAACCCATTTTGTTCAGAACCTGCCTGTGGTGCCCACCAACCCCTTGAGGCCTTTGCTCAACCCTTGTCCTTTGGCCTCCAGCTTTCCCCAGCCCCATTCAGACGTGAATGTTCCACCCAACCCACAACTGGTCAACCCAACTCTCAACTGGTCACCCTGACCCTTGGCCCTTGGGGCACTGTCAGAGATGGGTGCTGAGGGCTGAGACTGAGGAGAAAGGGGTGACATTGGGCCAGGGAGGGAGAAGATCGAGGCCGAGGCGTGGGGCAGTGGGGTCAGGGGACTCAGGCTACACGGTCAAGGGGTATACCAAGAAGAGGCAGGATTTGGGTCAAACCCACCCCAGGTTAGGGAAACCCGGTCACTGTCGGGTCCAAAGAAGTTTCTGGGCCTGGAGCTCCCAAAATATTCTGGGTGAAAGAGTCAGGACTGGGAAAAAACCCAAGTGAGCTGAGGTCACCAAGGGTGGGGGTTGGGCCTGAGAGGGACAGTGATGAGACTGGGAATGTCCTTTGGTGAGGTAGGGACACGGTGACGGGTTCGGGGCCACCACAATTATAAACACCAGCACTACGACCATCTCCAGCCTTGAACCGGCCGATGTTGCTCTGTGGGACAGCAGAGAGCTTCTGGCTGCCCCCTGCAGCAGCCCTTTGCTGCAGCCCCTGTTCTCTCCCAGCACCCAGCGACCCAGAACTGGGACAGAGCTGGAGGAGGCCGAGCTGGGGGCTGGATGTCAAAGCTGGGTGAGGCATCGCTCCAAGGGCTGAGGTGCAAACCACTAGAAAGATGGGTCAGAAAAGGCTGATAACGGGCCAGAATTGTTCTCCAGGGAAGTGGAGACACAGTGATGGGGTTGGGCCCACCAGGATTAGAAGCTCCAGCACTATCAACACGCTTCACACAGTAGTAGGTGGCAGTGTCACCGTCCCTGAGGCTGTTCATCTGCAGCGTCACCGTGCTCTGGGAGTTGTCCCTGGAGATGCTGAACTGGCCCTTGACTGACGGCGTGTAGTAGGTGCTGCCACCAGTGCTGGAGATACCAGCAACGTATTCGAGCCCCTTCCCAGGCGCCTGACGCATCCAGCCCATGGCAAAGCTGCTGAGGATGAAGCCAGAGGCCTTGCAGAGGAGGCACAGGGACCCCCCGGGTGTCTGGAGGCCCCTCCGGACTCCACCAGAGTCATGGCCGCCCACAGCCCTGGGGAAGGAGGAAGGACACCAGTGAGTCTCCTGGTCCCACCATCACCCTCCATGTCCGTGTCCTCATTCTTCAAGGGGAACAAATCTGGGCTGAGCCTTTTCCATGGCTCCAGGGGTCAAGGTTTAGGGGGATTGGTTGGGGTTTGGGGCAACTGTGGCTGAGACCTGAAGTGAATAGTCAGAGGACCCAGACATGACCATTCATGGCCAAACCTCAACTGCTCACCTCATCTCTCAGCCCTTGGAGCAATGTCTTGACACGTCTCTTTGAACCTCACCCAGTTGTGCCCCAAACCCTGCTGAGCTCCCACCCTGGAGCCACCCAGACCCTTCCCAGCCCTGACCCACCAAGACCCAGATTAGTTCACCCCAAGGGGTGATGATGTGGACACGGAGGTGATGGAGGGAGCAGGCGACTCACTGGTGTCCTTCCTCCTTCCCCAGGGCTGCGGGCGGCCGTGACACTGGTGGAGTCTGGAGGGGCCTCCAGACACCCGGGGGGTCCCTGCGCCTCCTCTGCAAGGCCTCTGGCTTCACCTGGGGGGAGCAATTCTGATTCTGGGGGGATCATGGTGCGGGAAGGGTCTGGGTGGCTCCAGGGTGGGAGCTCGGGGGGTTCGGGTCAGAACTCAGTGAGGTTGGCAGGGACGGGTCACATGTGGGTGGGACGGTCACGAGGTGGGGCCATCGTTGGGGGTTTGTGTCAGATATGGTCACTGCTGTGAGCACAACGAGGTGATGGGCTGAATCTCAGGGCCCAGAGCTCCATCCCCAGGGCAGAGGTTCTTGGCCAACAGCGGGGGGCAGTTTGGGCAATCGCAGGGGTGGTTTTGGGGCAAAGAGTTGGGATTTGGCTCCAGTGGCTCAAGGGTTGGGGAACAGATCAGAGCTTGGGTTAGGCTGTCAGGTTATGGACAGAGATGCTGATGGTGGTGGTGGTGATCCCGACCCTGTTACCACGTCCCCACCTCCCTGGAAAACAGTCTTGGCCCTGACATTGTCCCTCCCTGACCCAAGTTGTACTCCATAAGGATGGGAGCTGCGGGCACGTGGTTGGGGCGGGATGGAGGAGGTTGAAACCTTGGGCAGCCGGCCACGAGATTGGCCACAGCCCTGGGGGTTGGAGCAAAGAGAGACAATATTTGGGGTACGTGGGGTGATGACCAGAAAACTGGTCCAGGTTTGGGACTAAACACTCAAAGATGGGTCAAAAAAGGCTGATAATGGGCCAGAATTGTTCTCTAGGGAGGTGGGGACACAGGGAAAGGGTTGGGGGTACCACCACCGGTAGAACCATAACCACTTCCAGCACTTTTGGTGCAGTAGTAGGTGGCCGTGTCACCGTCCCTGAGGCTGTTCATCTGCAGCGTCACCGTGCTCTGGGAGTTGTCCCTGGAGATGCTGAACTGGCCGTGGACCCATGGCCCATAGTAGGTGCCACCATCGCTGGTAATAAGTGCGACGTATTCAAATCCCTTCCCAGGTGCCTGACGCACCCAGTACATGCCAAAGCTGCTGAAGGTGAAGCCAGAGCCCTTGCAGAGGAGGCGCAGGGACCCCCCGGGTGTCTGGAGGCCCCTCCGGACTCCACCAGCGTCACGGCCGCCCGCAGCCCTGGGGAAGGAGGAAGGACACCAGTGAGTCACCTGCTCCCACCAGCACCCTCCACGTCTGTGTCCTTGTCCTTTTGGGGATCAAGTCTGGGCTGAGCCTTTGCCGTGGCTCCAGGGGTCCAAGTTTGGGGTGATAAGTTGAGGTTTGTGGCAAAAGCAGTCAAGGTTTGGGCAAGTAGGAGTGGGTGACAGTCTATAACCACCCTGAATAAAACCCCCCAAAATTCACCAACATTCCCCAACTTCTCTCCAAAAATCAAATTTCTCACCTCAAAATGGAATTTCCCTCCTCCCCCCAAAAACCCCACATTTTGACCCAACGACGGCCTCTAGGGTGGAATTTTGGGAATGGGGGGTCGACCCTCATCACCTCCCCCACCCGCCCCCGCCCTGACATGGTGAATTTTTGGGGCAAAAAAGGCCAAAATTGATCCTGGGGAGATGATGTTGATGAGGACTTACCGGAGGAGACGGTGACGACGGCTCCGGCGCCCCAATTATCAATACGACTAGTATAATTACTATGATTCACACCTGGCACTTCCCCTCACACAATTTTTTGGGGTCAAAAAGATAAATTTTGGGAAAAAGCTTCTAAGAATTCCAAACATTTCCAGATTTCTAAATAATTCTCTGAAAATTTGAAATATTTTAAAATTTTCACATTGTTTTGTAAATTCATGGGATTTTTTTAGGTGCATGGAGGAAATTGGGAGAGTAAAGTGATGGATTTGTGGAAAAATTGGTTAAAAAATGATGGGAAAAGGGAAACATTACCAAAAAACAGTGAAAAAATTCCCCCAAATAAGAAAAAATGGGGTAAAAAGGGGACAAAAAGGGCGGACTTAGGGTCATCCTAGTGAGGTGGAGAAATTGGAATGGGAATGCCCTAAAATGTCACGTTTCCCAAATTTGGATGGAAATGGGGCAAAAAGAGGTAAAAAATTGCTACTTTGGAGCCAAACTATTTTTTTGGCTATAGAAGGCCATACTTGGGGTAAAAATTTAAACAATTGGTAAAATAATGTGAAGATTTTGGGGAAAATGGGCAAAAGTTAGAAAAGACTTGAAATATTTGGGTCAAAAAATGGGTTTAATATAAAAAAATCCCCGATTATACGTCAAAATGGCAATTTTAGGTTGAAAAATGCCCATATTTGAGGCAAAATATGTACAAAGGGTCAATTAGAGGGCAAAAAGTGACAATTTTAGGCACACAAAAGCTGAATTTGGGGGAAAAGTGCCATAAATGGGAAATTAATGTGAAGATATGGGCAAAAATAGGTCAAAATTTGGAGAAGAGTTGAAATATTTTGATAGAAAATGGATAATTCCCCAACTTTAGGTCCAAAAATGACCAGGACTGGGTCAAAATCCTGGAAAATTGGGAAAACCAGCCCAAATTTGCCAAAAACCTCAATAGAACGAGGAAGGACCTGTTTTTTGTCACCACCCGTGTCACTGTGAGTAGCACCCTAACTGCCAGCAGCACCACGGTGACACAGCAGGGAGCAATTCTCCCTCAATCAGCATAGCTGCCTCCACTCACCTGGTGAATTTTGGTCAAAATTGGGCAAAAAAGGGAAAGGAAGAGCAGATGTGGGTCCAAATTGGCCCCAAACCCCAAAGTTATTCAAGATTGGGGTAAAAATTGGCCCAAGGAACCAACGGAACCCCAGATTTGGGTCAAAATGGACCAGAAGAAGCCAAAGGAAGAGCAGGTTTGGGTCATGATGGACTGGCAGACCCAAAGCTTGGTGAGATCTGGGTCCAAAGTGACCAGAGAAGCCACGGGAAGAGCAGCTTTGGGTCCAAAAAAGGAGGTGAGGAGGCCAAGTTCTTCTCCCCTGGACCAAAGCTGCCCACGCCCCCACTCAGGGTGGGTGCCAAAGCCTCCAGGAAGGGGAAGAGGGACCAAGCGGGGGCTGGACCCATGGGAAAGGCCCCCTGAGCATAGACACCCCCTATAGTTACTTAATTAACAGATTTCTTCATTACTTTTGCTGGGCATCTGCCTTGGGCTCTGTGCAGACCCCCTTTAATGGCTTCATTAACCGTTTTCTCAATTGCTTTCACTGTGCACATGGATGGGTTATCTAGAGACACCCTGTAATTAATTAATTAACTGATTTCTTCATTACTTTCACTGTTTGTCTGCTGTGAGCACCCTATAGACTCCCTTTAATTACTTAACTGATTTATTGATTACTTTTGTTGTGCATATGTCTTGGACTCCCTGATTACCCCTTATAATGAGTTAATTAACTTATTTCTTGATTGCCTTCCGCTGTGTCTCTCCGCATAATTAATTATTTACCCCAGACCTCTGCCACATCTTCCCTGGAGATTTTATAATTAATTTATTAACTCCTTGTTTTGACCAGACACCTGAGACCAGACCCTCGTAATTCACCCCTCTGCCGAACCCTGTCATGGCACCATCACCCCTCTCCTAAAACGTACCACCCATCCCCATGGGCACCCACTGGGCCTCCCCCATCCTCCTTTTCCTCGTCGCCCTCCCAGGTAACGAGGGGGTGGTGAGGAGGTGGCGATGGAGATGATGATGATGATGATGATGATGGTGGGAGAGGGCGACTCACTGGTGTCCTTCCTCCTTCCCCAGGGCTGTGGGCGGCCGTGACGCTGGTGGAGTCCGGAGGGGCCTCCAGACACCCGGGGGGTCCCTGCGCCTCCTCTGCAAGGGCTCTGGCTTTGACCTCAGCAGCACCGGCATGAACTGGGTGCGCCAGGTGCCCGGGAAGGGGCTGGAGTCTGTCGCATATATTGGCATCGGTGGTGTCACCTACTACCCGCCGTCGGTCCAGGTCCGGTTCAGCATCTCCAGGGACAACTCCCAGAGCACGGTGACGCTGCAGATGAACAGCCTCAGGGACGGTGACACGGCCACCTACTACTGCGCCAAATATGCTGGTAGTTATGCTGGTTATGTTGGTGGAGGCCCCAACACCATCCCCGTGTCCTCACCTCAATGGAGAAAAATTTTGCCCCATTCTCAGCCTTTTCTGACCCATTTTTGAGTGTTTCTGCCCAAATCTCCCCCAGTTCCTTCAGAACCCAACTGTGGGGCCTACCGACCCCTTGAGGCCTTTGCCCAACCCTTGGCCATTGGCCTCCAGCTGTGACCGTTTCCCTCCAACCTCAACGTTCTTCAACCCAACACTCAACTGGTCCCCCCAACACTCAGCTGGTCCCCCCAACACTTGTGCCTTGAGACCCTGTCCCAGGCCGGGTGCCGAGGGCTGAGGCTGAGGAGAACCGGGTGCCATTGGGCCAGGGAGGGAGAAGATGGAGGCCGAGGGGTGGGGGGAACAGGCTCAGGGGACTCAGGCCACATGCTTGAGGCCCAAACCGCTCCGACCACGGGGAGGTGGGAGGGAAACGGTCACAGCTGGAAAATGTGAGGGTAATTGGGAGGCAAAGGAGGGAATTTTTGGGGGGAAATGAGGGAATTTTGTGGAAATGAGGGAATTTTGGAGGAATATGAGGGATTTTGGAGGGAAATGGGGGAGTGAATTTGTGGTGAAATGAAGGAATTTTGGGAAGTATGAGAGAATTTGAGGGAAGATGAGGGAATTGTGTGAAAATATGAGGGAATTTGAGCAGAAATTAAGGAATTTTAATGGAAAGATGAGGGCATTTGGGGGAAAATGAAGGAATTTGGAGGAATATGAGGGAATTTTGGGGATTAATTAGGGAATGTAGGAGAAATGAGTGATTTTTTGAGGAATACGGAGGAATTTCAGGGGGAAATTAGAGTATTTGGGGGAAATGAGCTAATATTGACAATATAAGGAATTTCCCAGGATTATGAGGGAATTTTAGGAGGAAATGAGACAGTTTGGGGAAAATAATGGAATTTGAGGGGATTATTTGTGAATTTGGGGGGAAATTAGTGGATTTTGGATGAAATATTGGGGAATTTGGGGGGAAATAAAGGAAATTGGGTTAAATATGAGGTAATTTGGTGGGAAAAATAGAGATTATGTGGGGAAATTAGGGGTGAGATTGGTGGAGTCTGGAGGGCCCTGCCAACAACCAGGGGGTCCCTGAGCCTCCTCTGCAAGGCCTCTGGCTTCACCTTCAGCAGCACCCACATGGTTTGGGCACGTCAGGCACCTGGGAAGGGGCTGGAGTTCGTCGCGAGTATTAACAAGGATGGTAGTTACACCAACTACGCGTCCTCAGTCAAGGGCCGGTTCAGCATCAAGAAGGACAACTCCCAGAGCACGGTGACACTGCAGATGAACAGCCTCAGGGACGGTGACACGGCCACCTACTACCGACCCTGGACCGACGGCGCTGTGGCGGTTTGGCCCTGGCTGGAGATCAAATGCCCACCCAGCCGCTCGCTCACTCCCCCTCTCAGCCAGAAAGGGGAGACAATCTCTCTTGGGAGGCTTGGGACTGGAGAGAAGGACAGAGGGATCACTCTCCAGGGAGTGCAACGGGCAGAAGAGACTCAGCACAGAATCAAGGACAGAAAAGGGATTTATTACACTGCAACTGCTGCACCCAGAGACCCGGAACGGAGAGAAGAAGGGGAAGCGGCCAGGTCTGAAGGCACCTTCCCCCCACCCCTCCCCTGCTCAGCAGACTGAAACTCCATCACCACTTGACTCCCTTCCTCCCCCCAACATGGCCTGGGGAAGGGCAGGGAATGGGCACTGGGGTTCTGGGGGTTCCTCACCAGCTGCTTTCTTGCCCCAGATCTCAACGCTTATCCTTCCCCCCACCCCTCATCTCTTCGCACACTTGACTTTAATCAGACCCCAAATTAGAACAATTTTCCCATCCAATTCCCCCCAGATTCAACATTCCCACAGCAATTTGCCTGCGGATTATTTTTCACTCAAAAAAACCATTAAACATTCATTTTGGGGCCAATTTTGGTCTCCAAAATTCTATTTTTCCCTCCAAAATCTAATTTCTTCACCAAAATTTTCAATTCCAAAATAAAAAAAATATCCAAATTCCCCAAATTTGACTTTTTCGCCCTTTTTCTACCCTTCAGTTGCCTTGGCATGAATTTTTGGGTTGGAAATCACCAAAACACCCTAAAAATTGTCATTTTTGGCCCAGCAGATTGCCCCAGCCTAAATAAAACCCCACAAAATTCCAAAAAAATTCCCCAAATTCTTCCTAAAAATCAATTTTCTCACCTCAAAATGGAGTTTCTCCCCCCAAACCCCATAATTTGACCCAACGATGGCTTCGAGGGTGGGATTTTGGGGGAGTGTGTTTACCTTCGTCCCCTTCCCTACCTGCCCTCGCCATGGGAAGGTGAAATTTTGGGGCAAAAAAGCCAAAACTGGTTCTGGCGAGATGATGGTGACGAGGACTTACCAGAGGAGACAGTGACAATGATCCTCGTGTCCCAAACATCAATTTCATCAGCACAACGTCTGTGATTCTCGCCCAGCGCTTCCTCTCCAAAATTTTTTTGGGGTTTAAAAAGCCTAATTTTGAGGAAAAAAATATCCAGAATTCTCAAATATTCTTTGAAATTCTTTGAAAATCTTTGAAACACGGATGGGATGGGTCTGCCAGTCTCCTGGGAAGGGGCTGGAGTTCATCGCGCAGATTAACAGCGGTGGTGGCAGCACCTACTACGCGGTGTCGGGTCACGTCAGGCGGCGGGTCAGGTCAGTCCGTGGGTCAGGTCAGGTGGTGGTTCACGTCAGGCGGCCGGTAACACCAGGAGCCCAGTCAGGTCAGGCAGCAGCTCAGGTCAGGCGGGGGGTCTTGTCAGGCACCCCCTCCGGACTCGACAAGCGTCACGTTCCCTGCGCCTCCTCTGCCAGGCCTCCGGCTTCTCCCCCAGCAGCCTCCCCATGCCCTGGGTGCTCCAGGTGCCCGGGAAGGGGGGACCAGCTGAGTGTTCAGGGGACCAGTTGAGGGGTTGGGGTGACCAGTTGAGTGTTGGGATGAAGAATGTTGAGGTTGGAGGAAGAAGGTCAGAGCTGGAGGCCAATGGCCAAGGGTTGGGCAAAGGCTTCAAGGGGTCGGTAAGCCCCACAGTTGGGTTCTGAAGGAAACTGGGGGACATTTGGGCCAAAACACTCAAAAATGGTTCAAAAGAGTTTGAGAATGGGCCAAACTGGTTCTCCAGGGAGGTGGCAACGTGGGGATGGGGTCAGGGCCTCCACCAGCAGCACCAGCATAATCACTATAAAATCTGGCGCAGTAGTAGGTGGCCGTGTCACCGTCCCTGAGGCTGTTCATCTGCAGCGTCACCGTGCTCTGGGAGTTGTCCCTGGAGATGCTGAACCGGCCCTTGACTGACGGCGCGTACTCAGTGCTGCCAAAGATGTCAATCCTTGCGACGAACTCGAGCCCCTTCCCGGGTGCCTGGCGAGCCCAGGACATGTCGGTGCTGCTGAAGGTGAAGCCAGAGCCCTTGCAGAGGAGGCGCAGGGACCCCCCGGGTGTCTGGAGGCCCCTCCGGACTCCACCAGCGTCACGGCCGCCCGCAGCCCTGGGGAAGGAGGAAGGACACCAGTGAGTCGCCCGCTCCCACCATCATCATCATCATCATCATCATCATCATCATCATCATCATCATCATCATCATCATCTCCATCTCCACGTCCTCACCACCCCCTCGTATCTGGGAGGGTGACGAGGAAGAGGAGGATGGGGGAGGCCCAGTGGGTGCCCATGGAGATGGATGGTGGGTTTGGGGTGATGGCGCCATGATAGGTCCGGGTGGGGGTTTATAGGGCAGAGGGGTGGGGGGTGATTTGCATAATGAAGCAGGAGGGCGGGAGGGGCTCGTTACATCCCCCTGGGTATCAGATCGCTATTCCCTGAGTGCTCATCCTCAGGAAGGGGCTGACAGGAAGGTGAAGCAGAACAAAGCTCCCATGGGTCAGGAGGAAATGATGAGTGACCTGCTTGCCCAGTTAGACACCCACAAGTCACTCGGGCCAGGTGGGATCCACCCCAGCGTGCTGAGAGAGCTGGCAGGTGTGCTTGCCAAACCCCTTCCCATCATCTCCCAGCAATCCTGGCAGACTGGGGAAGTTCCACTCGACTGGAGCCTGGCAGGTGTGACACCCACAGACAAGAAGGGCTGGAAGGAGGATCCAGGGAGCTCCAGGCCTGTCAGCCTGACCTCAGTCCCGGGGAAGATCCTGGAGAGGCTCATCTTGGCAGCTGTCCTGCAGCACATGCGTGATGGCCAGGGGATCAGGCCCAGTCAACAGGGGTTTACAGAAGGCAGATCCTGTCAAACTCACCTGATCCCCTTCTGTGACAAGGTGACCCGCTGAATGGACGAGGGGAAGGCTGTGGATGTGTCTGCCTGGCCTTCAGTAAAGCCTTTGGCAGGGTTTCTCCCAGCATTCTGAGTGAGAAACTGGCTGCCACTGGGCTGGACAGGGGCACCTGGACAGGTCTTGGAGAACAGGAGAGGTGCCATGAGCCAGCAGTGTGGGACACAGGGGCCATGGGCAGCCTCTGCTCAGTGTCTGTGGGGACAGGACAAGGGGCGATGGGCTCAAGTTGGAGCACAGGGAGTTCAGCACCAACCTGGGGAAGAACTTCTTCCCGGTGAGGGTGAGGGAGCCCTGGGACAGGCTGCCCAGGGGGTGTGGAGTCTCCTTCTCTGGAGAGATTCCAGCCCCGTCTGGACACCGACCTGTGTGCCCTGTCCTAGGGACCCTGCTTGGGCAGGGGGTTGGACCCCATGGGCTCTGGAGGTCCCTTCCAACCCCTGGGACTCTGTGATAATTAATTAATTAAATCTTACAGCTGCCACGGCTTCCCTGGACACCTTCTAATTAATTAATTTACCCCTTGTTTAAATTGGACATCTCAGACCTGACCCTCATAACCTGTTAATTAATTACTTCGATAACTAATATAAACTAATGAATTAATTTTTCCCTGTGCCTCATTCCATGCAGAGCTAATCAAATATGTCAAAAGAAACCACCCTATGGGTGTGCTCATTAGCAATCTGATACCCACAGGAGGTGTTGCTAACGAGTCCACCCCTTCTTTCCCCCTCCCTGCCTCATTATGCAAATCACCCCCACCCCTTCACTCTATAAGAACCCACTGACCCCTCTCACGGTGTCATCACCCCCCTCCCCAAACCCACCACCCATCACCATGGGCACCCGCTGGGCCTCCTCTTCCTTCTCTTCCTTGGTTGTTTTGCCAAACGACCTCTTCCCCAGAGATATTTGTTAATTAATTAATTCTTTAACTGTTTTGGCTGTACACCTGGCCAGCAGCTTCCCAAGGGACCCCTACATTAATTAATTAATTAACTGATAATTTTTTTTTGGCTGTACACCTGGTGCGGGTTCCCCTCAGGGGAAATCTCACTTCTGTTAATTAATGAATTAATTAGGTAGCCTGGCTGGTTCCCCAGAGACAAACACGCCCCTGTGCAATTAATTACTTCATTTGATCACTTTCCCGCCAGGGGAATCAATTAATTAATTGTCACTTGTTTTTCCCCGCGACCCACAAAATTCCCTAATTTCATCCAAATTCCTTCATATTCCACCGAAATTACCTCATATTCATCCCAAATTCCTTACCCCAAATCCCTCATTTTGCCCAAAATTTCTGCAGTCCTCCTGAAATTGTCTTGTCTTCCCCCAAATTCCATCATTACAACTCAAATTCCCTCATTTCCACCCAGGCTCCTTCTTCCCTGCTCTTGGTCCATATGGCTCCTCACACTTTCTCACCCCCTTCTCTGGGGGCACAAAGCTTTTGCTTTCAGGTTTTTCCCCTCTAAATGTGGTTCCCAGAGGCGCTGTGACCATCACTGATGGGCTCGGCCTTGGTCAGCAGCGACTCCTGCCTTGAACCGGCCGATGTTGCTCTGTGGGGCTGCAGAGAGCTTCTGGCTGCTCCCTGCAGCAGCCCTTTGCTGCAGCCCCTGTTCTCTCCCAGCACCCAGCGACCCAGAACTGGGGCAGAGCTGGAGGAGCCTTGAGGTGGGGGCAATATGGCAAAGCTGGGCGAGGCGTTGCTCCAACGGCTGAATTTTGGGGTGACAAATTGGGGCTTGGGGTGACCAGTTTAGTGTTGGGGTTACCAGTTGATGGTTGGGTGGAACGGTCAGGTCTGGGTCCTTGGACCGTTCCCCTCATGTCTCATCTGTGTTTGCCCCAAACCCCAACTGATCACCCCAATCCTTGACCCCTGGAGCCATGGCAAAGGCTCAGCCCAGACTTGCTCCCCTTGAAGGACAAGGACATGGGCACGGAGGGTGCTAGTGGGACTTGCACTTACTTACACCGTAGTTGGTGTAACTAATTAATTAATATTTCCCTGTGCCTCATTCGCTGGAGAACTAATTAGTACAGACAAAACAAACCACCCTATGGGTGCGCTCGTTAGTGATCTGATGCCCACAGGAGGTGTTAACGAGGCTCTCCCATCACCCTCCTCACCTCGTTGTGCAAATCACCCCCACCCCTGTGCCCTATAAGAACCCCCAGACCCTGTCATGGCACCATCACCCCCCCCCCCAAACCCACCACCCATCACCATGGGCACCCGCTGGGCCTCCCCCATCCTCCTCTTCCTCGTCGCCCTCCCAGGTAATGAGGGGGTGGTGAGGACGTGGCGATGGAGGGGATGATGATGATGATGATGATGATGGTGATGATGATGATGGTGGGACTATGCGACTCACTGGTGTCCTTCCTCCTTCCCCAGGGCTGCGGGCGGCCGTGACGCTGGTGGAGTCTGGAGGGGCCTCCAGACACCCGGGGGGTCCCTGCGCCTCCTCTGCAAGGGCTCTGGCTTTACCTTCGGCAGCACCGACATGGTTTGAGTGCGTCAGGCACCTGGGAAGGGGCTCAAATCCATCACAGGTATTAACTGGAATGGTGGTTGGTCTGGCTATTCCACATCGGTCAAGGGCCGGTTCAGCATCTCCAGGGACAACTCCCAGAGCACGGTGACGCTGCAGATGAACAGCCTCAGGGACGGTGACACGGCCACCTACTACTGTGCCAAAGCTGTTAGTAGTTATGCTGCTGCTGGTGGTGGCCCCAATGCCGTCCCCAGGTCCCCACCTCCCTGGAGAACAATTTTAACACATTATCAGCCTTTTCTGACCCATCTTTCAGTGTTTTGGACCTCGGCCTTTGGAGCGACGCTTCACCCGGCTTTGCCATCCTGCCCCAGCTCGGCCTCCTCCAGCTCCCAGCACTGAACATGTTTCCCCAACCTTGAGTGTTCTGGGACCAACCCGTGCCCATTTCTGCTCCAACCCCAACTGGGAGGGGACATCCCTGACCCCACTGCCCCAACCCTCCATCCTTCGGGGCCCAAAGCTCCAGGGTCAGAGTTGGGGCCAGAAGCCGTCAGGGCCTGGGGCAAACCTGTCCAGGCCGGAGCCAGAGGAGGAAGAAGTACATGGGAGTGTGGAGGGGGTGGTCACAGGCTATGGTGATGATGATGATGAGGCCATTGCCCAGGAGAGCGGCACAGTAGATGTCCAGGAAGAGCCAGAAGTGCAAGAGCTGCAGCTCCCGTGTGTCTGCAAAGGGCAGGAGGAGGAACTGGCTGATGCAGCTACTGCTGTTGGACATCTGCTGCTGTCAAGTGGGGAGACCTGTCCAAGGAGGGATAGACAGTGAGAAGTTAGGGAATGATTCTTTGAGGAAAACCCCTTCTGCTTCTCATGGAATGCCCTCATCATATCAGCACTGCGGGGCTGTCAGGGAGGTACCAAATCCCCACTGCCAGGGCACTGCTGGGAGCAGCTCCTTCTCCCTCCCTGACAATGTCTCTGCTGCCTGCAGCTGTCCCTGCAGCTGCTTCTCTTTACCCATCTCACCTCCTGCTCTGTGCTCACAGACCTCATCCAACCTGCCCTGTGCTCAGGTCTGCTCTGCAGACCCCTCCTGGCATCAGGGCACTGCCCCGGGGAACCTCTGTGTGTGCAGGGCTCAGGAGATGCTCTGATGTGGACATTCTAGAGGGGAGAACTAAGTTCTCATCTCCCACAGTCAGCACAGCCCACAGGAGAGGAAAAGTCAAAGCAAAGACTCTGCCTGGCAGGAAAGTGCTTCCTTGATGTTGTTCCTCAAAGTTCCTTCTCTCAGGGATCAGCTGGAGCTGGGAGCAAAGCTGACCCAGGCAGCACCTTCTTCCAGCAGAAGGACCTTATGCTGCTCTTCCCTGGGTCACATCTCCAGCCACAGCTGCTGTCTACAACCCTGTGGAAAGCTCATGAGCCAGGCTGAGTGCTGACCCCAGCAGCAGCAGAGTCCCTGCCCCAGCACACAGCCCCCAGGGTGCAGGGATGGGGTCGGGGCCACCACCAATGTGATAACTACCATCAGCTGCAGTATCAGCTCTGGCACAGTAGTAGGTGGCTGTGTCACCGTCCCTGAGGCTGTTCATCTGCAGCGTCACTGTGCTCTGGGAGTTGTCCCTCGAGATGCTGAACCGGCCCTCGACCGAGGGCGCGTACCATGTGCCGCTACCACCCTTGGTAATACTCCCGACCCACTCCAGCCCCTTCCCAGGCGCCTGGCGCACCCACTGCATGGCAAAGATGCTGAAGGTGAAGCCAGAGCCCTTGCAGAGGAGGCGCAGGGACCCCCAGGGTGTCTGGAGGCCCCTCCGGACTCCACCAGCATCACGGCCGCCCGCAGCCCTGGGGAAGGAGGAAGGACACCAGTGAGTTGCCCGCTCCCACCATCATGACCCAAATCTGCTCTTCCTTTGGCTTCTTCTCGTCCATTTTGACCCAATTTGGGTTCCTTTGGTTCCTTGGGCCAATATTGACCCAAATCTCATCCAGCTTTGCGTCTCCTGGCCAATTTTTACCCCAATCTTGAATAACTTTGGGGTTTGGGGGTAATTTGGACCCAAATCTGCTCTTTCTTTCCCTTTTTTGCCCAATTTTGACCCAAATCCGCAGGGTGAGAGTAGACAGCTCTGCTGGTAAAAGGGGAATTTGTCTCCCCCTCTGTCACTGTGGTGCTGCTGGTGGTTGGGGTGCTGCTCATGGTGACATTGGTGGTGACCAAAAAACAGTGCTTGCTCTTTCCTCCAAGTTTCTCGATAAATTTGGGCTGATTTTCCCAATTTTCCAGGGTTTTGACCCAGTTCTGGTCATTTTTTCACCAAAATTGGGGAATTTTCCACTTTATACCCATTTTTCACCTATTTTACATATTTTGTCCCAAATATGGGCATTTTTCAGCCTAAAATTTCCATTTTTGACCCTAAATTGGGGAACTATTTACTTTAAACCCATTTTTGACCAAACTCTTTTGACTCTTTTCCCACTTTTGCCACATTTCCCCCCAAATCTTACATTCTTTTACCAATTATGTCACTTTTTTCTTCAAATATGGTCTTTTATTGCCAAAATTCAACATTTAAACCTCAAAATCTCACTTTTTTTACTCTTTTTGCCCCATTTACCCCCATATTTGGGCAACTGTGGAGTGTTTTAGGGCATTTCCCCCCCATCTTTCCACCTCACTACAATGAACCCAAACCCCGATTTGTCCCTTTTTCTATTCCAATTTTTGATGATTTCAGAGAGTTTTTCATCATTTTTGGTTTTTTCCCTTGTCTCACCATTTTTCACACAATTGTTGCGCAAATCCATTACATTTCTTTCCCAGTTTCCACCATACAAACCAAATAATCCAGGAAATTTTGGAAATCATTTGAAAAATTGTAAAAAATTGAAAATTTCAAAGAATTTTTTAAATTTCATTGGATTTAAAAAAAAATAATTGTTTTTCCCAAAATTTGGCTTTTTAAACCCAAAAAATGTTGGGAGAGGAAGCACCAGGCATGAATCACAGTTGTTAAACTGGTTGGATTGAGTTTTGGGGTGCCGGAGCTGTAGTCACCGTCTCCTCCGGTAAGTCCTCGTCACCATCATCTCACCGGGACCAATTTTGGCCTTTTTTAACCCAAAATTTCACCTTCCCGGGGTGGGGACGTGTGGGTGAGTGGACGAGGGTTGACACACTCCCCCCAAAATTCCACCCTCGAGGCCGTCGTTGGGTCTAAATGTGGGGTTGGGGGGTGGGGGGTGGTTTGGCCCTGGCCAGAGGCCAAATGCCCACCAAGCCGCTCGCTCACTCCCCCGGGACAGACAGACAGACAGACGGAGCCTCCGTGGGGTGGGACAGGGCCAGTTCCTGACAGAAATCCCTGTGAGTGTAGAACAAGAATGGGCAGTTCCACTCCCCCCCAGTGCTGACACAGAGTCCCTGACTGACCCGACGGTTCCAGAGGGCTGCCTGACAGCCAGGACCGACTGAGCGGCCCCACACCCCGGCCACACTCAGCCTGTTCTGGAGGCAAACAGCCCCTCCCCTTTCTCCCCCAGCTGCTTTCATGGGGCAGTGGTGTCAGGGGGTGTGGAAAACAGCCCAGGCAAACTCAGCTCAGCTGTGCTGGTTGCTTGGGGAGCTGAGCTCTGGCCTGGCCATGACCAGCACAGGTCTGAAACACTTCTTGGAGCAGAAGCAGTCGGTGGTGGGGCCAGAAAAGTCCCGAGAGGAGATGGGGACATGGGGACGGGGTTGAGGCCACCAGCAATATAACCACCAGTACCAGCACATTTGGCACAGTAGTAGGTGGCCGTGTCACCATCCCTGAGGCTGTTCATCTGCAGCGTCACCGTGCTCTGGGAGTTGTCCCTGGAGATGCTGAACCAGCCCTTGACTGATGGTGTGTACCATGTGCTGCCACCACTACTACTGATCTCCGCGACCTCCTTGAGACCCTTCCTGGGTGTCTGGAGAACAAACATGATGTGGCTGCTGAAGTCGAAGCCAGAGCCCTTGCAGAGGAGGCGCAGGGACCCCCCGGGTGTCTGGAGGCCCCTGCGGACTCCACCAGCGTCACGGCCGCCCGCAGCCCTGGGGAAGGAGGAAGGACACCAGTGAGTCGCCCGCTCCAACCATCATCATCATCATCATCTCCATTGCCACATCCTCACCACCCCCTCGTTACCTGGGAGGGCGACGAGGAAGAGGAGGATGGAGGAGGCCCAGCAGGTGCCCATGGTGATGTGTGGTGGGTTTCAGGAGGGGGTTATGGTGCCAGGACGGGGACGAGGGGTTCTTATACAGCAGAGGGGTGGGGGATGATTTGCATAATGAGGCGCTGCAGGTGAGAGGAGGAGGGGGCCTCATTAACAACACCTTCTAAGGGTAACAGATCAGTAACGAGCGCACCCATAGGGTGGTTTGTTTTGACTTTATTAATTAGTTCTCAAGGGAATGAGGCACGGGGAAAAAATTAATTAATTAGTTACACCGACTACGGTGTAAGTAAGTGCAAGTCTCACTAGCACCCTCCGTGCCCATGTCCTTGTCCTTCAAAGGGAGCAAGTCTGGGCTGAGCCTTTGCCATGGCTCCAGGGGTCAAGGTTTGGGTTGGGGTTTGGGGCAAACACGGCCGAGCCATGAGGGGAACGGTCCAAGGACCCAGCCATGACCATTCCACCCCAACCCTCAACTGGTCACCACAACCATCTGCCCTTAGAGCACCACGTCGCCTACCTTTGCTGTCCTGCCCCCAGCTCGCCCTCCTCCAGTGCTGTCCCAGTTCTGGGTCGCTGGGTGCTGGGAGAGAACAGGGGCTGCAGCAAAGGGCTGCTGCAGGGAGCAGCCAGAAGCTCTCTGCAGCCCCACAGAGCAACATCAGCCGGTTCAAGGCCGGAGTCACTGCTGACCAAGGCCGAGCCCATCAGCGATGGTCACAGCACCTCTGGAATAACATTTACGGGGTAAACCCCCCAAGCAGCAGCTTTGTGCCCCCAGAGAAGGGGGTGAGAAGGTGTGAGAAGCCATATGGACACCAAGGCCAGGGAAGAAGAAGGTGGGGGGAAGAATGAGGTAATCTGGGTGCCAGAGAGAGAGATTCCCCTGCAGCCCGTGGAGAATCCCATGGAGGAGCGGCGGGTGTCCCCTCGCAGCCCATGGATAAGGACGGGGAGCAGAGACCATCTACAGGCTGTGCAGAGACCGACCCAGCCCGCAGCAGAGTGGGAGAGCGGCTTTGGTGGGCGTCTGGCCTCCAGCCAGGGACAAACCACCACCCATGGCCACGGCCTTGGCCCTCAGGGGGAGCAAGTCTGGGCTGAGCCTTGGACATGACTCCAGTGTTCAGGGGTTGGGGTGACCAGTTGATGTCTGGAAGAAAATCAATGGAGGTTGGAGGGAAACGGTCAGAGCTGGAGGCCAATGGCCAATGGTTGGGCAAAGTGCTCCAGGGGTTGGTGGGCACCAGAGGCAGGGGTTGAAGCAAAGTGGTCAACATTTTGGAGATCATCATCACCATCATCATCATCATCATCTCCATCGCCACGTCCTCACCACCCCCTCGTTACCTGGATTGCTTTGCAAGTATTTATCCCACTGCTGGCAGAACCTACTATGGGTCATTTAATCCATCTTTGGCCCAAATCTCAACCAGATTCCTTCAGAACCTGCCTGTGCTGCCCACCAACCCCTTGAGCCCTTTGCCCAAACCTTGTCCATTGGCCACATGGAGCCAAACTTAGTCCACTTTTGGGGCAGAACAGCGCTATAAGAACCCCTCTGCCCTATAATAACCCCCCGAGCCTGTCATGGTCCCATCACCCCCCTCCCCAAACCCACCACCCATCACCATGGGCACCCGCTGGGCTTCCGCCATCCTCCTCTTCCTCGTCGCCCTCCCAGGTAACGAGGGGGTGGTGAGGACGTGGCGATGGAGATGACGACGACGATGATGATGATGATGATGATGATGATGATGATGATGATGATGGTGGGAGCGGGTGACTCACTGGTGTCCTTCCTCCTTCCCCAGGGCTGTGGGCGGCCGTGACGCTGGTGGAGTCCGCAGGGGCCTCCAGACACCCGGGGGGTCCCTGCGCCTCCTCTGCAAGGGCTCTGGCTTCGACTTCAGCAGGACCCACATGCAGTGGGTGCGCCAGGCGCCCGGGAAGGGGTTCGAGTGGGTCGCAGTGATTAACAGCACCGGTACCGGCATATGGTACAAGTCATCAATCAAGGGCCGGTTCAGCATCTCCAGGGACAACTCCCAGAGCACGGTGACACTGCAGATGAACAGCCTCAGGGACGGTGACACGGCCACCTACTACTGCGCCAAAATTATTCCTGGTGCTGCTGGTGGTGGCCACGACCCCATCACGGTGTCCCCACCTCACTATAGAGCAATGTTGGACCAATTTTGACCCTGGCTGGAGGCCAAATGCCCACCAAAGCTAGTCTGTCACGCCTCTTGTCAGCTGGTCAGGGGAGAAAATAGATACTAAGAGGCTCAGGAGTGGAGACAAGGACAGGGTGATATCATTCCACTGTCAGCGTCACAGGCAAAACAGACCCAATAGGGAATAAAGTTCTCTCTGTTCTGTTAAAAAAGTGATTTATTACAACTACACCCCGAGTGACACCAGAGTCGGGTGATGAGAAGTGTGGCCAGGTCTTAAAGCACCTTCCTCCCAGCCCTCCCTCCTTAGCAGACTAAACTTGAGTCTTTAGTTTACCCCCTTCTTCCCCCACATTGCATCATGGGGAGGGGCAGGGACGGGGGGATGGGGTTCAAGTCAGTTCCTCCCAACTTCTTTTCCTTCTTAGCTGGAGGGGGGGAATTCTGCACCCCCTTCCCCTGCGGCACCGTGGGGTCCCACCCACGGCAGACAGACCTCCACCAACTTCTGCAGCCTGAGTCCTCTCTGTCAGGGAGTCATCTCCTCACCACGGGCCTCAGCGCGGCTCCTTCCATGGGGTGCTGACCTTGGGGCCCAGACTGCTCCAGCCTGGTCCCCCCCAGAGTCACAAGTCCCCAGCAAACCTGCTGCAGGCTGGGTCGGTCTCTGCACAGGCTGTAGATGGTCTCTGCTCCCCGTCCTTATCCATGGGCTGCGAGGGGACACCCGCTGCACCATGGGCTTCTCCACGGGCTGCAGGGGAATCTCTCTCTCTGGTATCCTGTAGGGCCCCATTCTTCCCCCCTCCTCCTTCTTCCCTGGCCTTGGTGTCCATATGGCTCCTCACACTTCCTCACCCCCTTCTCTGGGGGCACAAAGCATTTTCTTTCGGGTTTTTCCCCCCTAAATGTGATTCCCAGAGGTGCTGTGACCATCGCTGATGGGCTCGGCCTTGGTCAGCAGCGAGTCCAGCCTTGAAGCGGCCGAAGTTGCTCTGTGGGGCTGCAGAGAGCTTCTGGCTGCTCCCTGCAGCAGCCCTTTGCTGCAGCCCCTATTCTCTCCCAGCACCCATCGGCCCAGAACTGGGACAGAGCTGGAGGAGGCCGAGCTGGGGCAGGATGGGACAGCTGGGCCACACGTCGCTCCAAGGCCCGAGGGTTGGGGTGACAAATTGGGGCTTGGGGTGACCAGTTGAGTTTTGGGGTGACCAGTGGAGTTTTGGGTGGAACAGTCAGGTCTGGGTCTTTTGACCGTTCCCCTCATGGCTCATCCGTGTTTGCCCCAAACCGCAACTAATCATCCCAAAGCTTGACCCCTGGAGCCACGGCAAAGGCTCAGCCCAGACTTGCTCCCCTTGAAGGACGAGGACACGGACATGGAAGGTGATGATGGGAGCACGTGCCTGGGAAGGGGCTGGAGTTCCTTTCAGATATTGTCAACTATGGCACCACCTACTACGCGGTGGCGGGTCACGTCAGGTGGCACGTCAGGTCAGCTAGCAGCCCACATCAGGTGGTGATTCCGGTCAGGTGCCTGGAGACCCCTATAATTATTTAATTAACAGATTACATAATTCCATTCTGCCACCAATCCCCCATAATTACTTAATTAAATCCTACAGCTGCCCCAGCTTCCCTGAAAAACTTCTAAATAATTAATTAATCACAGAATCACAGAATCGTAGGGGTTGGAAGGGACCTCAAGAGATCATCGGGTCCAACCCCCCTGCCAAAGCAGGCTCCCTATCTCACATTACACAGATAGGCATCCAGACGAGACTTGAATATCTCCAGAGAAGGAGACTCCACCACCTCCCTGGGCAGCCTGTCCCAGGGCTCTGTCACCCTCACTGTGAAAAAGTTCTTCCGCATGTTGGTGCGGAACTCCCTGTTCTCCAACTTGCAGCCATTGCCCCTTGTCCTGTCCCCACAGACACTGAAAAGGGGCTGCCTGATTCCCCCTGCATCCCAAGTCTAAGATATTTATAAACACTAATTAGGTCCCCCCTAATCCCTTCTTTTGACTGGGCACCTGACACCAGAGACTCGTAATTAATCAATTCATTAATTAACTAAGTATTTAATTTTTCCCTATGCCTCATTCTCTGTAGAACTAATTTATTAAGTCAAAAAAAACCCACCCTATGGGTGCGCTCGACAGCTATCTGATATCCACAGGAGGGTTGCTACCGAGGCCCCATGCTCCCCTCACCTGCAACACCTCATTATGCAAATAACCCCCCCACCCCTCCGCCCTATAAGAACCCCCCGACCCCAATATGGTGCCATCACCCCCCTCCCCAAACACACCACCCATCACCATGGGCACCCACTGGGTCTCCACCATCCTCCTCTTCCTCATCGCCCTCCCAGGTAACGAGGGGGTGGTGAGGACGTGGCAATGGAGATGATGATGATGATGATGATGATGATGATGATGATGATGATGATGATGATGATGATGATGGTGGGAGCGGGCGACTCACTGGTGTCCTTCCTCCTTCCCCAGGGCTGCGGGCGGCCGTGACGCTGGTGGAGTCTGGAGGGGCCTCCAGACACCCGGGGGGGTCCCTGCGCCTCCTCTGCAAGGGCTCTGGCTTCGACTTCAGCAGCCCCTACATGCAGTGGGTGTGCCAGGTGCCCGGGAAGACCCTTGAGTGGGTCGCACAGATTAAAAGTGCTGGGAGCAGCACATGGTACAGGTCATCAGTCAAGGGCTGGTTCAGCATCTCCAGGGACAACTCCCAGAGCACGGTGACGCTGCAGATGAACAGCCTCAGGGACGGTGACACGGCCACCTACTACTGCGCCAAAATTGCTACTGGTGCTGCTGGTGCTTTACTGGTGGTGACCCCATCCACCCTGATTTTGGAGAACACAGCCATAGTTGGGTGTGAAGCAGCCTCCCAGGGGGTGTGGAGTCTCTTTCTCTGGCGATATTCCAGACCCATCTGGATGCCGACCTCTGTGACCTGTTGTAGGGACCCTGCTCTGGCAGGGGGTTGGACACACTGGGCTCTACGGGTCCCTTCACACCCCTGTGATTCTGTGAGTCTGTGATTGATGGGCGCCACAGGCAGGGTTTGAACCAAAGTGGTGGAGATTTGGGCTGAAAATACTCAAGGATGGATCATAAAAGACTGATAATGGGGACAAAACTGTTCCCTCAGGAAGTGGGGACATGGTGACTGGGTGGGGACCACAAGCACCAGCACCATAAGCAGTTTTGGCGCAGCAGTAGGTGGAGTGATCAGGTGAGGTTTTGTTTGAATGGTCAGCAAGGTGTCCGGTCAGTGAGGCACCAGTCACTAAGGCAGCAGGTCACTCAGGTGGCCGGTTGGGCAAGGCGACCGGTCAGGCCAGGCAGCCGGTGTGCATGGTGGCCACCTGACCCGCTGCCTGACGTGACCTGTCACCTGATGTGACCCCCTGTCTGACGTGATCAGATGACCTACCTGATGGGGCTGCCTGACCTAACTGGCCCCCTGACCTCACCAGCCACTTGACCTGACCCACCACTTGACCCCACCTCCCTTAAGGACATTCCTGGTTTCCCCCTTGTCCCTCTCTGCACCTCAGTTCCCTGAACTATCTTGGGTTTCAACCAAACCTTGGGTTTTTCTTCAAACTCTTGACTGTGGTGCTCAAACCCCTGACCCTCTGCCCCAAGCTTTGACCCTCTGCATCCCAGCTGTGACCAGCTCCCTGCAACCTAAACGCTCCTCAGCCCAAACATCAACTGGTCACCAAATCCTCAGCCCTTTGAGTGATGCTTTGCCTGGATTTGCCATTCTGCCCCCAGCTCGGGCTGCTCCGGGCCAAGTGCTGACCAAGTTTGGCTTCATGTGAACAATGGCCAAGGGTTGGGCAAAGGGTTCAAAGGGTTGGTGGTAACCACAGGCAGGTTCTGAAAAACAGTGGGTGAGATTTTGGCTGAAAATAGCCAGAATGGATCAGAAAGTGTTGATAATGGGCCAGAAATGTTCTCCAGGGAGGTGGGGACATGGTGATGGGGTCAGGGCCACCAGCACCAGTAACAGCACGAAGAGAAAAAACACCAGCAGCAGCTCTGGCGCAGTAGTAGGTGGCCGTGTCACCATCCCTGAGGCTGTTCATCTGCAGCGTCACCGTGCTCTGGGAGTTGTCCCTGGAGATGCTGAACCGGCCCCGGACAGATGGCGCGTAGCCAGTGCCACTACCAGTGCTGCCAATCCCCGCCACGTACTCCAGCCCCTTCCCTGGTGCTTGACGCAACCATCCCATGCCAGTGTCACTGACGTCTAAGCCAGAGTCCTTGCAGAGGAGGCGCAGGGACCCCCCGGGGGTCTGGAGGCCCCTCCGGACTCCACCAGCGTCACAGCCGCCCGCAGCCCTGGGGAAGGAGGAAGGACACCAGTGAGTCGCCCGCTCCCACCATCATCATCATCATCATCATCATCATCATCATCATCATCATCATCATCATCATCATCATCATCATCTCCATCGCCACGTCCTCACCACCCCCTCGTCACCTTCAGCAGCTACACCATGGTTTGGGCTCACCAGGCACCCAGGAAGGGGCTCGAGTACATCGGGAGTATTAATAGTGCTGGTAGTGGCACAGCCTACGCGCCGTCGGTCCAGGGCCGGTTCAGCATCTCCAGGGACAACTCCCAGAGCACGGTGACGCTGCAGATGAACAGCCTCAGGGATGGTTACACGGCCACCTACTACCGACCCTGGAATGACGGCGCTGTGGCGGTTTGGCCCTGGCTAGAGATCAAATGCCCACCCAGCCACTCGCTCACTCCCCCTCTCAGCCAAAAAGGGGAGACAATCTCTCTTGGGAGGCTTGGGACTGGAGATAAGGAGGGGAGTGTGTCGATCCTCATCCCCTTCCCCACCTGCTGCCACAGTGGGAGGGTGAAATTTTGGGGCAAAAAAGGCCAAAACTGGTCCCGGTGAGATGATGGTGATGAGGACTTACCGGAGGAGACGGTGACAATGATCCTGGTGCCCCACACATCAATGTCATCAAGACAACGTCTGTGATTCACGCCCGGTGCTTCCTCTCAAAAATATTTTGGGGTTTAAAAAGCCTAATTTTGGGGAAGAAAAAAAATTTAAAAAATAAAAAAAATTCCACAATTCTCAAAATTTTTTGAAATTCTTTGAAATTCTTTGAAACCCGGATGGGATGGGTCTGCCAGTCTCCTGGGAAGGGGCTGGAGATCATCGCACAGATTAACAGCGGTGGTGGCAGCACCTACTACGCGGTGTCGGGTCACGTCAGGCGGCGGGTCAGGTCAGTCAGTGGGTCAGGTCAGGTGGTGGTTCACGTCAGGCGGCCGGTAACACCAGGAGCCCAGTCAGGTCAGGCGGCAGCTCAGGTCAGGCGGGGGGTCTTGTCAGGCACCCCCTCCAGACTCGACCAGCGTCACGTTCCCTGCGCCTCCTCTGCCAGGCCTCCGGCTTCTCCCCAGCAGCCTCCCCATGCCCTGGGTGCTCCAGGTGCCCGGGAAGGGGCTTGAGGGCGTCGCCAGTATCAGGAACCATGGTGGGTACCAAATCTACGTGCCGTCGGTCCACGGGCACCACAGGCTCCCCAGAGATCTCATATCATTAATTAATTAACTTATATTTTTAATTGTTTTCCCATCTGTCTGCCATGGGCTCCCCCACAGACACCGTATAATTAATTAATTAACAGATTTCTTAATTACTTTTGCCCTGCATCTGACATGGGGTCCCCCAGAGACATCCTATAATCAATCAATTAAAAGATTTCTTAATTGCTTTCAGCATATGCCTGCCACTGGCTCCCCCAGAGAACCACTTTAATGAATTAATAGATGGATTTCTTAATTACTTTTGCCATGCATATGATATGGACTGCCTGGAGACCCCCTATAATTATTTAATTAACAGATTTCCTAATTCCATTCTGCCACCCATCTCCCCATAATTACTTAATTAAATCCTACAGATGCCCCAGCTTCCCTGGAAATCTTCTAATTAATTAATTAATCCCTTCTTTTGCCTGGGCACCTGACACCAGACACTCGTAATTAATCAATTCATTAATTAACTAAATGTTTACTTTTCCCCATACCTCATTCTCTGTAGAACTAATTAATTAAATCAAAACAAACCACCCTATGGGTGCACTCATTAGCTATATGGTAACCAAGGGAGGGTTGCTACTGAGGCACCCTCCTCCTCTCACCTGCAACGCCTCATTATGCAAATCACCACCCACTCCTCCGGCCTATAAGTACCCCCCAAAGCCATCATGGCGCCATCACCCCCCTCCCCAAACCCATCACCCTTCCCCATGGGCACCCACTGGGCCTCCCCCATCCTCCTCTTCCTCGTCGCCCTCCCAGGTAACGAGGGGGTGGTGAGGATGTGGTGATGGAGATGATGATGATGATGATGATGATGATGATGATGATGATGATGATGATGATGATGATGATGATGATGATGATGATGATGATGGTGGGAGCGGGCGACTCACTGGTGTCCTTCCATCTTCCCCAGGGCTGCGGGCGGCCGAGAAGCTGGTGGAGTCTGGAGGAGGCTCCAGACAGCTGGGGGGTCCCTGCGCCTCCTCTGCAAGGGCTCTGGCTTCACCTTCAGCAGCTTCGGAATGGGATGGATGTGCCAGGCGCCCAGGAAGGGGCTGGAGTGGGTAGTGAGGATTAACAAGGATGGTGGCACAAAATACGCATCATTGGGCCAGACCCAGTTCAGCATCTCCAAGGACAACTCCCAGAGCACGGTGACGCTGCAGATGAACAGCCTCAGGGACGGCGACACGGCCACCTACTACTGCGACAGAGCTGCTACTGGTTATTATGCTGATGCTGGTGGCCCCGACACCGTCCACATTTCCCCACCTCCCTGGAGAACAATCTTGACCCATTATCCTCCTTTTCTGATCCATCTTTCAGTGTTTTGTTTCTCAGCCCTTGGATTGACACCTCACCCGGCTTTGCCATCCTGCCCCAGCTCGGCCTCCTCCAGCTCCCAGCACTGACCATGTTTCCCTGACCTTGAGTGTTCTGGGACCAACCCGTGCCCGTTTCTGCTCCAACCCCACCTGGGAGGGGACATCCCTGACCCCACTGCCCCAAACCTCCATCCTTCGGGGCCCAAAGCTCCAGGGTCAGAGTTGGGGCCAGAAGCAATCAGGGCCTGGGGCAAACCTGCCCAGGCCAGAGCCAGAGAGGTCCCGGTGTGGGGGAGGAGCTGGGCTGTGGGGCAGGAACGTCCGGGGGGTTCGGGAAGAAACGGTCAGAGGTGGTCAGGGGTTGGGCCAGACTGGTGACGGGGTCAGTGTGACCAAAACCAGGTGTGAGAGTCAGAAAAGGCAGTGAGAAGTGAGGGAACTCTTCTTTGAGGAAAACCCCTTCTACTTCTCATGGAATGCCCTCATCGTATCATCACTGCGGGGTGTCAGGAGGTACCAAATCCCCACTGCCAGGGCACTGTTGGGAGCAGCTCCTTCTCCCTCCCTGACAATGTCTCTGCCAACTGCAGCTGTCCCTGCAGCTGCTTCTCTTTGCCCATCTCACCTCCTGCTCTGTGCTCACAGACCTCATCCAGCCTGCCCTGCACTCAGCTCTGCGCTGCAGACCCCTCCTGGCATCAGGGCACTGCCCTGGGAACCTCTGTGTGTGCAGGGCTCAGGAGATGCTCTGATGTGGACATTCTAGAGGGGAGAACTAGGTTCTCATCTCCCACAGTCAGCACAGCCCACAGGAGAGGAAAAGTCAAAGCAAAGACTCTGCCTGGCAGGAAAATGCTTCCTTGATGTTGTTCATCAAAGTTTCTTCTCTCAGGGATCAGCTGGAGCTGGGAGCAAAGCTGACCCAGGCAGCACTTTCTTCCAGCAGAAGGACCTTATGCTGCTCTTCCCTGGGTCACATCTCCAGCCACAGCTGCTGTCTACATCCCTGTGGAAAGCCCAGGAGCCAGGCTGAGTGCTGACCCCAGCAGCAGCAGAGTCCCTGAGACAGCACCCAGCCCCCAGGGTGCAGGGACGGGGTCGGGGCCACCATCATTATTATAACTACCATCAGCTGCAGTATCAGCTCTGGCGCAGTAGTAGGTGGCCGTGTCACCGTCCCTGAGGCTGTTCATCTGCAGCGTCACCGTGCTCTGGGAGTTGTCCCTGGAGATGCTGAACCGGCCCTTGAACAACGGCGCGTACCATGTGCCGCTACCATCCTTGTTAATCCTCGCGACCAACTCCAGCCCCTTCCCGGGTGCCTGGCGCACCCATCCCATTCCAAAGCTGCCTAAGGTGAAGCCAGAGGCCTTGCAGAGGAGGCGCAGGGACCCCCCGGGTGTCTGGAGGCCCCTCCAGACTCCACCAGCATCACGGCCGCCCGCAGCCCTGGGGAAGGAGGAAGGACACCAGTGAGTCGCCCGCTCCCACCATCATCATCATCATCATCATCATCATCATCATCATCACCATCATCATCATCATCATCATCATCATCATCATCATCATCATCATCATCATCATCATCATCATCTCCATCGCGACGTCCTCACCACCCCCTCATTACCTGGTAGGGCAACAAGGAAGAGGAGGATGGGGGAGGCCCAGCGGGTACCCATGGTGATGGGTGGTGGCTTTGGGGAGGGGGTAATGACGCCTTGACAGGGGTCGGGGGGTTCTTATAGGGTGGAGGGGTGGGAAGTGATTTGCATAATGAGGCCAGGCAGATGGGAAGGGAGATTGGGGCTCATTACCTCGCCTTGGGAATCGGAATGCTAATGAGAGCACCCAGTTTGTGTGTGTGTGTCTCCAGGGAATCCATTTGGCTAATTAATTAATTAATTAGTTAGTTAACAGACCTGAAAGTTACCCCAGGGATCCCGCAGCAGCTGTACAGCCAAAAAACAAACATCAGTTAATAATTAATTACAGGGGTACTTTGGGAAGCCGGCGATCAGGTGTACGGCCAGAACAATTAATGAATTCATTAACTAATGAAGGGCGGTATCTCTCTGGGGAAGCGGCCATTTGGTAAAACAACCAAGTAATTAATTAATTAATTCCAGGTCCCCCAGGGAGCTTGAGAACTGGCGAATTAATCAATTAACTAAGCAGGGGCGGTATGGTGAACCCTGATCACTTCTGTGCCCTTAGTTACTTAGAAGCCCTGATCGCTTCTTTACCCTCAATTAATTAATTACCTTATCTACCTGGTTTGCTTCTTTGCCCCTAATTAATTAATTGCAAGCTGTGCCATATCACTTCTTAACCCCAATTACTTAATGAAAGCCTCTACCTTGATCGCTTATTTGCCATTAATTAATTAATTGCAAGGCATGATCACACATTTACCCCAATTAATTAATTAACTTCCAGCTGTGCTTGATACCTTCTTTTCCTTTTAATTAATTATGACCTCATCACTGAGGCCAGAATTGAGCTTTGCCCTGTGTCTCCCCCCTCCGTATTTGGGGGAAATCTGGGGCATTTGAAGAAAAAGTGGGAATTGGGAGGGGGGAGGGAATTTTATTGGGAAAAGTGGGAAAACTTGGGGTAGCAAAGGAATTTTGCTGGAAATGGGGGAATTTGGGGGGAATTAGGGAATTTTGGCCAGAAATTAAGGCGCTTTGAGGAAAAAATGAGGGGATTTAGAGGAGAAAATTTAAAAAATTGGGGGCAATTAGGGAATTTTGTAGGGAAATGAGGGAATTTAGGGGAAATCAGGGAATTTTGGGAGGAATATGAAGGAATTTGGGGAGAAATGTGGGAATTTGTTGGGGGATATGAGAGAATTCCTGGAGGAAGAGGGAAATTTGGGGCAAAATGAGGAAATTGTGGGGAATATAAGGGAATTTGGGAGGAATACGAGGGAATTAGGGATTAAATTAGGGAATTTAATGGGAAAAACAGGGAATTCTATGTAAAATGACAGAATTAGAAAGGAAAGGAGGGGATTTGAGAGGAATATGAGGGAATTTAGAGGAAATTCGGGAATTTGGATAGAATATGAGAGATTTTAGGGGGAAATGAGGGAATTTAGAGGAGAATGTGTTGGAATTTGGGGGAAAACATGGATTTTGGGGGAAATGTGAGGATTTGGGGGAAGATACGAGGATTTGGAAGAATTCCCAGTTTCTTGGGCACAGAGAACATCCTTGAGCTACTGGAGGTGAAACCAGATGAGTCACAGACAGGAATCCAGAGAGGATTTTGGGTGAAATTCCAAAGGTTTTGGGTTTTGTGCCTGGAACGAGACCTGGATCTTTGTGCCAGGACACCAGGGAGATGCTGGGAGGTGGGGACATGGCGATGGGGTGGTGACCACCATCACCACCACCACCACCATCTCTGGCACAGTAGTAGGTGGCCGTGTCATTGTCCTTCACTGATGATGCTTATCGGGCGTGGAAACCATCTCCAGCCCCTTCCTGGGAACCCCCAACACCCCGGGATCTTTCATGGTTGGATCAAGAGTTGACTCTGTTGAACCATCTCTTGGCCACTGGCCTCCAGCTTTGACCAGTTCCCTCCAAACTCAACTCTTTTCACCCCAACCCTCAACTGGTCACCCCAAACCTCGGCCCTTGGAGCAACGCCTCCCCCAGCTTTGCCGTTCTGCCCCCAGCTCGGGCTGCTTCGGGCCAAGCGCTGACCCTGTGGCCAAAGGTTGGGCACAGGGCTCAAGGGGTTGCTGGGCACCACAGGCAGGTTCTGAATGACAGTGGGCAAGATTTGAGCTAAAAATACTCAAAGGTGAGTCAGAAAGTATTGATGATGGGCCAGAATGGTTCTCCTGGGAGGTGAGGATACGGGGATGGGGTTGTGACCACCAGCAGCATAATTACCATCAGCACTTTTGCCGCAGAAGTAGGTGGCCGTGTCACCGTCCCTGAGGCTGTTCATCTGCAGCGTCACCGTGCTCTGGGAGTTGTCCCTGGAGATAGTGAACCGGTCCCAGACATATGGTGCATAGCTGGTGCCACTACCAGTGCTGCTGATCCCCGCCACGTACTCCAGTCCCTTCCCAGGTGATTCACGCAACCATCCCATGCCGGTGTCACTGAAGTCAAAGCCAAAGCCCTTGCAGAGGAGGCGCAGGGACCCCCCGGGTGTCTGGAGGCCCCTCCGGACTCCACCAGCGTCACGGCCGCCCGCAGCCCTGGGGGAGGAGGAAGGACACCAGTGAGTCGCCCGCTCCCACCATCATCATCATCATCATCATCATCATCATCATCATCATCATCATCATCATCATCATCATCATCATCATCATCATCTCCATCTCCATCGCCACGTCCTCACCACCCCCTCGTTACCTGGGAGGGCGACGAGGAAGAGGAGGATGGTGGAGGCCCAGCAGGTGCCCATGATGATGCATAGTGGGTTTGGGGAGGGGGGTGATGACACCATGACAGGCGTTGGGGGTTCTTATAGGGCAGAGGGTGGGGTTTTATTTGCATAATGAAGCAGGAGCCCAAGAGGAGCTCGTTCCCTCACCATGGGTATCAGATCGCTATTCCCTGAGTGCTCATCCTCAGGAAGGGGCTGACAGGGAGGGGAAGCAGAACACAGCTCCCATGGGTCAGGAGGAAATGATGAGTGACCTGCTTGGCCAGTTAGAGACCCACAAGTCACTGGGGCCAGATGGGATCCACCCCAGGGTGCTGAGAGAGCTGGCAGGTGTGCTTGCCAAACCCCTTTCCATCATCTCCCACAAATCCTGGCTGAGGGGGCAGAGTCTCCCCGCAGAGCTGGAGAAGTGGCTCCCCCATCTCAGACTGAATCCAAGGGGTTTTATTCCATTGTTTGGCTGAGGTTGGTGTCAGTGGGCAGGACTGTGTCCCAGGGGACAATGCCACCTCCCATGTCTGTCATTAGCAGTCATCCCCCTTATCTCATGCCCTATCTGCTGCATCTCTCTGCACTGCAGACCCCCTGGCTGCCTTTATCTCCCTGCCAGGCAGCTGGATAGTGGCTGGGTTGGGGCTCAGGGCATATTGTTTGCTGGAGGAATCCCAGGGCTCAGCCCAGGTTTGGGTTCCCCATTCAGTCTGGTTGTGCAGGACAGCTCCTGTCTGAGCTCTGGACACAGCTCCCCAGGGGCTGTCTCTGCTGAGATGGGGCCTCAGGGCCATTCCAGGCTGAGTGCCATGACAACCCCCCGTGAGTCGCCTGATGGGCATCGCCCAGACCTGTGTGTGGAGCTCAGAGCCAGATGATCCTTCCAACCATGAGCCCACAGCTCCCATCCTTGTTGGCTCCAGCTTGGATCAGGGGACAGGCTCAGGGCCACCAGGAACAGCATCAGTACCATAACCACCATCAGCAGGTTTGGCGCAGTAGTAGGTGGCCGTGTCACTGTCCCTGAGGCTGTTCATCTGCAGCATCACCGTGCTCTGGGAGTTGTCCCTGGAGATGCTGAACTGCTCCTGGACTGACAACAAATTGCCAGTGTAACTAAATAATAAATTTAATTCCATGCCTTATTCCCTGGAGAACTGATTAATTGAGTCAATATAAACCAAGTGGGTACGATCATTAGCGATCCGATATCCAGAGGGAGGTAATGAGCCCCATCTGCTTCTCTCCCTCATCATGCAAATCACCCCACACCCCTCCGTCCTATAAGAACCCCCGACCCCGTCGTGGTGCCATCACCCCCCTCCCCAAGCCAACCACACATCACCATGGGCACCTGCTGGGCTTCCGCCATCCTCCTCTTCCTCGTCGCCCTCCCAGGTAAAGAGGGGGTGGTGAGGATGTGGTGATGGAGATGATGATGATGATGATGATGATGATGATGGTGGTGGGAGCGGACAACTCACTGGTGTCCTTCCTCCTTCCCCAGGGCTGCGGGCGGCCGTGACGCTGGTGGAGTCCGGAGGGGCCTCCAGACACCCAGGGGGTCCCTGCGCCTCCTCTGCAAGGGCTCTGGCTTCACCTTCAGTGACACTGGCATGGGATGGTTGCGTCAAGCACCTGGGAAGGGTCTGGAGTACGTGGCGGGGATTGGCAGCACTGGTAGCGGCACTGGCTATGCACCATCTGTCCGGGGCCGGTTCAGCATCTCCAGGGACAACTCCCAGAGCACGGTGACGCTGCAGATGAACAGCCTCAGGGATGGTGACACAGCCACCTACTACTGTGCCAGAGCTGCTGCTGCTGGTTTTTTTCATTCGTGCTCTTACTGGTGCTGGTGGCCCTGACCCCATCACCATGTCCCCACCTCCCTGGAGAACATTTCTGGCCCATTATCAACACTTTCTGACCCATTCTGGGTAGTTTCAGCCAAAATCTCATCCACTGTTATTCAGAACCTGCCTGTGGTGACCACCAACCCTTTGAACCCTTTGCCCAACCCTTGGCCATTGTTCACATGAAGCCAAACTTGGTCAGCACTTGGCCCGGAGCAGCCCGAGCTGGGGGCAGAATGGCAAATCCAGGCAAAGCATCACTCAAAGGGCTGAGGATTTGGTGACAAGTTGATGTTTGGGCTGAGGAGCATTGAGGTTGCAGGGAGCTGGTCACAGCTGGGATGCAGAGGGTCAAAGCTTGGGGCAGAGGGTCAGGGGTTTGAGCACCACAGTCAAGAGTTTGAAGAAGAAAACCCAAGGTTTGGTTGAAACCCAACATAGTTCAGGGAACTGAGTGGCAGAGAGGGACAAGGGGCAAACCAGGAATGTCCTTAAGGGAGGTGGGGTCAAGTGGTGGGTCAGGTGAAGCGGCTGGTGAGGTCAGGGGGCCAGTTAGGTCAGGCAGCCCCATCATGTAAGTCGATCGACCTGCTGCCTTAGTGACTGGTGCCTCACTGACCGGACACCTTGCTGACCATTCAACCAAAACCTTACCTGATCACTCCACCTACTGCTGCACCAAAACTGCTTATGGTGCTGGTGCTGGTGGTCCCCACCCAGTCACCATGTCCCCACTTCCTGAGGGAACAGTTTTGTCCCCATTATCAGCCTTTTATGATCCATCCTTGAGAATTTTCAGCCCAAATCTCCATCACTTTGGTTCAAACCCTGCCTGTGGTGCCCACCAATCACAGAGTCACAGAATCACAGGAGTGTGAAGGGACCCTAAGAGGACATTGTGTCCAACCCCCTGCCAAAGCAGGGTCCCTACAACAGGTCACAAAGATCAACATCCAGACGGGTCTGGAATATCGCCAGAGAAAGAGACTCCACACCCCCTGGGAGGCTACTTCACGCCCGACTGTGGCTGTGTTCTCCCAAATCAGGGTGGCTGGGGTCACCACTAGTAAAAGCAGCACCAGTAGCAATTTTGGCGCAGTAGTAGGTGGCCGTGTCACCGTCCCTGAGGCTGTTCATCTGCAGCGTCACCGTGCTCTGGGAGTTGTCCCTGGAGATGCTGAACCGGCCCTTGACTGATGACGGGTACCATGTGCTGCTCCCAGCACTGTTAATCTGTGCGACCCACTCAAGGGTCTTCCCGGGCGCCTGGCGCACCCACTGCATGTAGGGGCTGCTGAAATCAAAGCCAGAGCCCTTGCAGAGGAGGCGCAGGGACCCCCCGGGTGTCCCTGGAGGCCCCTCCAGACTCCACCAGCGTCACAGCCGCCCGCAGCCCTGGGGAAGGAGGAAGGACACCAGTGAGTTGAGTGCTCCCACCATCATCATCATCATCATCATCATCATCATCATCATCATCATCATCATCATCATCATCATCTCCATCGCCACGTCCTCACCACCCCCTCGTTACCTGGGAGGGCGACGAGGAAGAGGAGGATGGGGGAGGCCCAGCGGGTGCCCATGGGGATGGGTGGTGGGTCTGGGGAGGGGGGTGATGGCACCCTGAAACCGTCAGGGTTTTTTTATAAGGTGGAGGGGTAGGAGGTGATTTGCATAACGAGGTGGGGAGGGTGATGGCAGAGCCTCGTTAGCAACACCTCCCTTGAGTATCGGATTACTAACGAGCACACCCATAGGGTGGTTTGTTTAGACTTTATTAATTAGTTCTCAAGGGAATGAGGCACGGGGAAAAATAATTAATCAGTTAATTAATTAGTTACTTAATTATGAAGTTCCTGTCTCAGGTATCCAGTCACAAGAAGGGATTAATTAATTAATTAATTAAAAGCTCTCCAGGGAAGCCAGGGCAGCTGTAGGATTTAATTAAGTAATTATGGGGTGAATGGTTGCAGAAGTCAATTAGGAAATCTGTTAATTAAGTAACTATAATGGCTCTCCAGGGAGCCCATGTCATATGCACAGTAAAAGTATTTAAGAAATTCATTAATTAATTCATTAAAAGGGGTCTCGGGGGGAGCCTGTGGTCAGGACATGTTGAAAGCAATTAAGAAATCTGTTAATTAATTAATTATCTGGGGGAGTCCATGTCAGATGCACAACAAAAGTAATTAAGAATTCCGTTAATTAGGTAAGTATATGAAGTCTCTGGGGAGCCTGTAGCAGATATATGGAAAAGTATTTAAGAAATACGTTAATTAATTAATTATAAGGGTCTCACTCCACTTAATTAATTAATTAATTAATTTTCCTGGCAGGAATCTGATCTAATTAATTAATTTATTACACAAGTGTGTCTGTCTCTACCGGGAATCCACCAGGCTTATTAATTAATTAATTAATTAACAGAACTGAGAGTTCCCCCAGGGGAACCCGCAGCAGGTGTACAGTCAAAAAACAATCAAACTCTTAATTAATTAATTAATTAATTAACTGTCGTGTCTGTCCCTGGGGATGCCCATGGCCAGGTGTGTGGCCAAAACAATTAATGAATTCATTCATTAACAGGTGTCTCTGGGGAAGAGGTTGTTTGGCAAAAGGAACAATTTAATTAATTAATTTAGGGTCCCCCGGGGAGCTCGTGGACGAGTGAGTTAATTAATTAAGCAGAGATCCTATGCTGATACCCAATCGCTTCTGTGTCCTTAATTAATTAATTGCAAGCCCTGATCACTTCTCAACTCCAGTTAATTAATTAAAAGCTCTGATCACTTCTTTATCCCAATTAATTAATTAGAAGCCGGGATCTCTTCTTTACCCTCAACCTTGATTGCTTCATTCCACCTAATTAATTAATCGCAAGCTCTGCAGTTCCTTTAATTAATTAATTACAAACTCTGCCTGATCACTTCTTCATCCCAATTAATTAATTTACTACAAGCCCTGATCCCTTCTTTGCCCTTAATTAATTAATTACAAGCCATGATTACTTCACCCCAATTAATTACCAGCTCTGCCTAATTAATTACTTACCATACCCCCATTACCATACCCCTTCTTTCCCCTTAATTAATGAACTATGACCCCATCTCCGGGGCTGGAGCTGAGCTCTGCCCTTCGCCAGGATGGGGTCGGGGGTTCTTATAGGGTGGGGATGTGGGGGGTGATTTGCATAACGAGGTGGGCGGGGAGTGGGGGGGCTCGTTACCTCCCCCTGGGTATCAGATCGCTAACGAGCACACCCACTGGGTTTGGTTGGAGTTGATTAATTAGTTCTCCAGGGAACGAAGTGTGAGTAAAAATGAAGTAAGGAATCAGTTAATTAATTAATTACAGGGGGTCTCCAGGGAGCCCATGTCAGATGCATGTCAAAAGTAATTAAGCAATCCGTTAATTAATTAATTATCGGGGGTCTCCGGGAAAAAACAAGCATCAATTAATTAATTGATTCCCCTGGTGGGAAAGTGATCAAATGAAGTAATTAATTACACAGGGGTGTGTTTGTCTCTGGGGAGAACCAGTCAGGCTACCTAATTATTTCATTAATTAACAGAACTGAGAGTTCCCCTGAGGGGAACCCGCAGCAGGTGTACAGCCAAAAAAAATAGTCAGTTAATTAATTAATTAATGTGGGGGTCCCTTGGGAAGCTGCCGGCCAGGTGTACAGCCAAAACAGTTAAAGAATTGATTAATTAACAGATGTCTCTGGGGAAGAGGTCGTTTGGCAAAACAACCAATTAATTAATTAGTTCTGTGTCCTCACTCAATTAATTAATTAATTACAAGTCCTCATTTCCCCCTTAATTAATTATTTGCCAGTTCTGCCTGAACCCTTCTTTCCCCTTAATTAATTAATTACAACCACAGCACTGGGGTGGAAACTAAGATCTGCCCCTTGCCTCACCCCTCCCCCCCAGATTTGGGGGGAGTAGAAGGATTTGGGGAAAAAAAGGGAATTGGGAGGGGGGAGGGAATTTTATAGTGAAAAGTGGGAAAATTGGGGGGAATGAGAGAATTTGGGGGGAATTAGGGAATTTAGGGGAAAATAGGGGAAATTAAAGGATTTGGGAGAAAAGGAGGGGGTTTGGGTAGGAATTAGGGATTTTGGTGGAAATGAGGGAATTAGCAGTGTAATTTGGGAATTTGGGGGGGAATTTGAGGGATTTGAGCGGGAAAAATAGGGGATTTGTGAGGAATTTAAAGGAATTGGGGGGGAATTAGGGAATTTAAGTGGGAAATGGGGAATTTGGGGAAAAAAACCCAGAGAAGGGAGTGACAAGGTGTGAGGAGGAGTATGGACACTCATCCCCCATTCCCTGCCCCTCCCCGTGCCACCATGGGGGGAAGAAGGGACCAAAATCATGAATACACCCTTTCCCATGACACTAATTGCAGGGGGATCCCCCCCCGTCTTATCTCCACTCCTGAGCCTCCCAGTAGGAAAAGGGTCTCCAGACACCAGGGGCGTCCCTGCGCCTCCTCTGCAAGGCCTGTGGCTTTGACTTCAGCAGCACTGACATGGGATGGATGCGCCAGGCGCCCGGGAAGGGGCTGGAGTTGCTTGTGGTGCTGGGTCAGGTCAGGTGTCAGGTCAGGTCAGGTGTCAGGTCAGGTCAGGCAGCCAGTCAGACCAGGTGGCAAGTCAGGTCAGCTGCTGGGTCAAGTCAGGCGTCGGGACAGGTCAGGCAACTGGTGACATGAGGTGGCCAGTCAGGCAAGGAGGCCCATCAGGTTAGGAGACCAGTCACGTCAGACAGCAGATCATGTCAGGTGGTGGGGCAATCAGGTGGTGGGTCAGGTCAGTCAGTGGGTCAGGTCAAGTGGTGACATCGTGACGTCATAACCCCCCTCCCCAAACCCACCACCCATCACCACGGGCACCCGCTGGGCCTCCACCATCCTCCTCTTCTTCGTCACCCTCCCAGGTAACGAGGGGGTGGTGAGGACGTGGCGATGGAGATGATGATGATGATGATGATGATGATGATGATGATGATGATGATGATGATGATGATGGTGGGAGCGGGAGACTCCCTGGTGTCCTTCCTCCTGACACGGCCACCTACTACTGTGCCAGATATGCTGTTGCTACTGGTGGCAATGCGTATATTGGTGGTGGCCCCGACCCCGTCCCTGTGTCCCCACCTCAGCAGAAAACAATTCTGGCCAAATGTCAGCATTTTCTGTCCCATCTTTGAGTATTTTTGCCCCCAAAGGTTCAGCAGTTTCCTTCAAAGCTGCCTGTGGTGCCCACCAACCCATTGAGCCCTCTGCCCAACCCTTTGCCATTGGCCAAGCTTTGACCATTTCCCTCCAACCTCAACACTCTTCACCCAAACCCTCATTGGGCCACCCCAACCCTCAACTGGTCACCCCAAACCTCGGCCCTTGGGGCACTGTTAATACCTCAGACTTGTTCCCGGGAGGGATGATGATGTGGATGAGGAGGGTGATGGTGGGACCGGGCGACTCAATGGGTCAAAATAAGTCAATCTTGGAGCATGAAATTGTTCTCCAGGGAGGTGGGGACACAGGGACAGGTTGGAGCTACCAGGATAACTACCCTCATCACCAGCTCTGGTGCATTAGTTGGTGGCCATGTCAGGGGGCATCAGCAGGAGTGTAGCCAGCAGGTCAAAGGAGGTGATCCTCCCCCTCTACTCTGCCCTTGTCAGGCCCCACCTGGAGTATTGTGTCCAGTTTTGGGCTCCCTGTGATCAAACAGCCAGGGATCTCCTGGAGAGAATCCAGAGAAGGTCTACGAAGATGATGAAGGGCCTGAAGCATCTCCCCTGTGAGGAGAGGCTGAGTAGGTTGGTACTGTTCAGCCTTGAGAAGAGAAGACTAAGGGGGGACCTAATTAAAGTCTATAATTATCTGAAGCAGGGGATGCAGGGGGAATCAGCCAGCCCCTTTTCAGTGTCTGTGGGGACAGGACAAGGGGCAATGGCTGCAAGTTGGAGCACAGGAAGTTCCACACCAACATGCAGAAGAGCTTTTTCACAGTGAGGGTGCCAGAGCCCTGGGACAGGCTGCCCAGGGAGGTGGTGGAGTCTCCATCTCTGGAGATATTGAAGACCTGCCTGACCGGCCGCCTTGCCCGACTTGACCGTCATGCAGCCGGTCAGGTCAGGTCAGGTGGCCGGACAGGTCAGGTGGCCAGTCGGGCAGGCGGCCGGTCATGTTGGGCAAGGCGGCCGGTCAGGCTGGTGGCCGGTCAGGTCAAGTCAGGTCAGGCCGCCAGTTAGTTCAGGTCAGGCAAGGCTGCCTGTCAGGTCAGGCATCCAGTCGGTTAGGCCGTCGGTCAGCTCAGGCAAGGTGGCAGATCAGGTAAGTTGTCCAGTCATGTCCGATGGCTGGTCGGGCAAGGTGGCCATTCAGGTCGGGCAGGCGGCCGGTCAGATCAAGTCTTGCTGCCGGTCAGGTCAGGTCAGGTGGCCAGTCGGGCATGGCGGCTGGTCAGACTGGCGGCCAGTCAGGTCAGGTCAGGCGGCCAGTCGGGAAGTGCAGCCGGTCAGGTCAGGCAGCTGTTCGGGTAAGGCGGCAGGTCAGGTCAGGCAAGGTGGCCGGTCAAGTCAGGCATCCGGTTAAGCAGGCGGCCGTTCAGGCAAGTCGGCTGGTCAGGTCAGGCGACTGGTCAGGTCTGGTCAGGTCAGGTCAGGTCAAGTGGCCAGTCGGGCAAGGCGACTGGTCAGGTCGTGCAGCCCAAAAGCAGCCCCTAGCATTGTGGCTCTGAGGGCTTTCCTTTGCCAGGGAACCTTGGAGCTATACCAATAGGTGCTGTTCACGGCCGCAGAACTGTTCCATAGTTGCTGTTAACGGCGTGTCAGGGGAGCTTACAGGTCATGTCAGGCGGCGGGTCAGGTGGCCACCATGCACACTGGCTGCCTGGCCTGACTGGTTCCCTTGCCCAACCGGCCACCTGAGTGACCTGCTGCCTTAGTGACTGGCTGCCTCACTGACTGGCCACCTGCCTCACTGGCCACCTTCACTGACCGTCTGCCTCGGTGACCGATCGCCTTGCCTGACCTGCCATCTGCCTGACCAGATGCTTATCCTGACCAGAGGCCGTGCCTGACCGGCCGCATGTGGGGAGATCACGTGGGGAGAAAGTCAGAAGGGCTGAAGCCCAACTGGGACTCAGCCTGGCCAGTTCTGTACCAGAGAATCCAAGTCCTTCTCTAGGGAGATGAACAGGAACAGGAGGGTCAAGGGGAATCTCCAACCCTGACTGGACGCAGGGGGAACAGGAGTGAAAAGGGATGAGGACAAGGCTGAGCTCCTGAATTCCTTATTTCCCTCAGCCTTTACTACTCAAGTTCTTTGCGGGAGGCTGCAGGTGCTGCGCTGACAGTGCCTTCCTCCTCCTCCTCCTCCTCCTCTGCATGGGGGTGCAGCAGCGCAGGACAGAGCGGCGCCCTGGGGAAAAAGGGAATCTGTGAGTCCCCTGCCTCACTCCCTGCTGCCCGGCCGCCCTTGCGTCACCCACCGCCCGCAGCCCCAGGACGTCCCACGGCGCCTGGGGATGGTCCCCGGTTGCCATGGCCTCCCTTGGCGTTGCTGCCTGTGGCTGGCAGCTGGCTGCCTCCCCCTTCTCTGGCTGTGTGTCTGCCGGGGAGCCGGCAGAGGCTGCCCATGGCCCCCTGTGTCCCACACTGCTGGCTCATGGCCAACCTGTCACCCACCAGGACCATCTACCCAGCCGGTGATGATGACGTCACAGAAGGCTACGGGATTGGTGGAACACGATCTGCCCTTGGTGAATCCCTGCTGACTGCTCCTCATCACCTTCTTCTCTTCCAGCTGCTTGGAGATGGCATCCAGCACAAGCTGCTCCATCCCCTTTCCAGGGACAGAGCTGAGGCTGACTGGCCTGTAGTCAGACCAGAGTGACACTGCTCATCCTCCAGTGTTCAGGCACCTGTCCTGATCGCCAAGACCTGTCCAGGCCTTGACCCTCCTGTTCCTATTATCTCCCTAGAGAAGGACTTGGGTTCTCCTGTACAGAACTGGCCAGGCTGAGTCCCAGTTGGGCTTCAGCCCTTCTGACTTTCTACCCATGTGATCTCACCACATCCCTAGAGTCAGCAGAAGCTGGCAGCCCGTGGCTTGGATGGGTACACCCTCGGCTGGGTAAGGAGCTGGCTGGAGGGCCGGGCTCAGAGAGTGGTAGTAAATGGAGTTAAATCCAGCTGGCGACCGGTCACGAGTGGTGTTCCCCAGGGGTCGGTGCTGGGGCCTGTCCTCTTCAATATCTTTATTGATGACCTAGATGAGGGCATTGAGTGCACCCTCAGTAAGTTTGCAGATGACACTAAATTGGCTGGGAGTGTGGATCTGCCTGGGGGTAGCGAGGCCCTACAGAGGGATCTGGACAGGCTGGAGAGCTGGGCTGAAGCCAATGGCATGAGGTTCAACAAGAGCAAATGCCGAGTCCTGCACTTTGGCCACAACAACCCCAGGCAGCGCTATAGGCTTGGGGTGGAGTGGCTGGAGGACTGTGTGGAGGAAATGGACCTGGGGGTACTGATTAATGCCCGGCTGAACATGAGCCGACAGTGTGCGCGGGTGGCCAAGAGGGCCAACGGCATCCTGGCTTGCATCAAAAATAGTGTTACTAGTAGGAACAGGGAGGTAATTGTCCCCCTGTACTCAGCACTTGTGAGGCCGCATCTCGAGTACTGTGTTCAGTTTTGGGCCCCTCACTACAGGAAAGACATTGAGGCCCTGGAACGCGTTCAGAGGGGGGCTACTAAGCTGGTGAGGGGTCTGGAACACAGGCCTTACGAGGAGCGGCTGAGGGAGCTGGGATTGTTCAGCCTGGAGAAGAGGAGGCTCAGAGGAGACCTTATGGCTCTCTATAGCTTCCTTAAGGGGGGTTGTAGTGAGCTAGGGGTCGGCCTCTTCTCCCGTGTAGACAGCGACAAACTAGAGGGAATGGTATCAAGCTGCGGCAGGGGAGGTTCAGGCTGGACATTAGGAAGCACTACTTCTCTGAAAGGGTAGTCAGGCACTGGAATGCACTGCCCAGGGAGGTGGTGGAGTCACCGACCCTGGGGGTGTTCAGAGAAAGACTGGACGTTGTATTGAGGGACATGGTTTAGTGGGAGCTAGTAGTAATAGGTGAATGGTTGGACTGGATGATCTTTTAGGTCTTTTCCAACCTTGATAATTCTGTGATTCTGTGATTCTGTGAAATCGTGCTTGACCAATCTCACAGCCTTCTACAATCTCATAACAGGCTGGGTAGATGGAGGGAGAGCAGTTGGTGTCATTTACCTTGACTTCAGCAGGGCCTTTGATACTGTCTCCCATGACACCCTGATAGCAAAGCTGAGAGAGCAGGGGATAGATGAGTGGACGGTGAGGTGGGTTGAGAACTGGCTGTCGGACCGAGCCCAGAGGGTTGTGATTCGAGGAGCAGAATCTGACTGGAGGCCTGTTACTAGCCGTGTTCCCCAGGGCTTGGTGCTGGGTCCAGTCCTGTTTAATATCTTCATTGACGACCTTGATGAGGGAATGGCATCCACCCTCAGCCAGTACCCGATGATCCAGAGCTGGGAGGAGTGGCTGACAGGCAGGACACTGCGCTGCCATCCAGAGAGACCTGGACAGGCTGGAGAGCTGGGCAGGGAGAGACCAGATGAGGGTCAACCAAAGCAAGTGGAGAGTCTGGCACCTGGGAAGGAACAACTGCTGGAATCAGGACAGGCTGGGGGTGACCTGCTGGAGAAGAGCTCAGTGGAGAAGGACCTGGGGGTCCTGGTAGATGACAGGTTGGCCATGAGCCAGCAGTGTGCCCTGGGGGCTGAGAGAGACAATGGGATCCTGGGGGCATCAGGAGGAGTGTGGGCAGCAGGTCAAAGGAGGTGATCCTCCACCTCTGCTCTGCCCTGGTCAGGCCCCACCTGGAGTATTGTGTCCAGTTTTGGGCTCCCTGGGATCAAACAGCCAGGGATCTCCTGGAGAGAGTCCAGAGAAGGGCTACGAAGATGATGAAGGGCCTGAAGCATCTCCCCTGTGAGGAAAGGCTGAGTGAGCTGGGGCTGTTCAGCCTGGAGAAAAGAAGACTAAGGGGGGACCTAATTAAAGTTTATAATTATCTTAAGCAGGGGATGCAGGGGAAATGGGCAGCCCCTTTTCAGTGTCTGTGGGGACAGGACAAGGGGCAATGGCTGCAAGTTGGAACATAGGAAGTTCTGCACCAACATGTGGAAGAACTTTTCCCCAGTGAGGCTGAGGGAGCCCTGGGACAGGCTGCCCAGGGGGTGTGGAGTCACCATCTCTGGAGAGATTCCAGCCCCGTCTGGACGCCACCCTGTGCAGTATGAGCTGGGGAGCTGCTCTGGCAGGGGGGTTGGACCCAATGAGCTCTCCAGGTCCCTTCCAACCTCTATGATTCTGTGATTCTGTGTAGGAAATGGCCCGGGTGTCCCACAAGGAATTGGCTGTGGATTTGGGAACAGTGGTGGAGATGCAGCAAAGGTCAGTAAGGGAGAGGTGAAAGAGGAAAAAGTATATGGGGGCAGTTGGATTTTGGCCACAGCGTTGACCGTTATGCCCCAACTTCAATGAGTTTTGGCCCAAATCTCAACTACTTTGGTTCAGAACCTGCCTGTGGTGCCCACCAACCCCTTGAGCCCTTTGCCCAACCATGGATCATTGGCCTCAAGACTTGACTGTTTCCCTCCACCCTCAACACTCTTCACCCCAAACCCTCAACTGGTCACCCCAAACCCTCAACTGGTCAGCCAAGCCCTTGGTCCTTGGAGTGACGCCTTGCCCAGCTTTGCTGTTCTGCCCCGAGCTCGAGCTGCTTCAGGCCAAGAGCTGACCATGTTTGGCTCCATGTGGCCAATGGCCAAGGGTTGGGCAAAGGGCTCCAGGGGTTGGTGGGCACCACAGGCAGGTTCTGACCAACAGAGGGTGAGGTGTGACCTGAAAACAGCCAAATTTGGGTCAGAGAAGGCTGATACTGGGCCAGAATTGTTCTCCAGGGTGGTGGTGAAATGGGGATGGGGTCAGGGCCACCATAACCAGCACCACCACCATCTTCTTTGCCACAGAAGTAGGTGGCCGTGTCACCGTCCCTGAGGCTGTTCATCTGCAGCGTCACCGTGCTCTGGGAGTTGTCCCTGGAGATGCTGAACCGGCCCTGGACTGACGGTGCGTACCATTTGCTGCTACCAGTGTTGCTAATACCCGCGACGTACTCGAGCCCCTTCCCAGGCGCCTGGCGCACCCACTCCATGCCCTTGGTGCTGAAGTCAAAGCCAGAGCCCTTGCAGAGGAGGCACAGGGACCCCCCGGGTGTCTGGAGGCCCCTCTGGACTCCACCAGTGTCACGGCCGCCCGCAGCCCTGGGGAAGGAGGAAGGACACAAGTGAGTCGCCCGCTCCCACCATCATCATCATCATCATCATCATCATCCCCTCCATTGCCACGTCCTCACCACCCCCTTATTACCTGGGAGGGTGACGAGGAAGAGGAGGATGGTGGAGGCCCAGTGGGTGCCCATGGTGATGGGTGGTGGGTTTGGGGAGGGGGGTGATGGAGCCATGATGGAATTGGGGGGTTCTTATAGGGCAGAGGGGTGGCGGGTGATTTGCAGAACGAGGCGGGGATGGTGGAAGTGGCTCGTTACCTCCCCCTGGGTATCAGATTTCTAACAAGCACACCCACTTGGTTTGGTTTGGACTTAATTAATTAGTTCTCCAGGGAATGAGGGTAGGGGAATAATTAATAAATTAGCTAATTAGTTAATGAATGAATTACAAACATCTGGTCTCAGGTGCCTGGTCAAAACAAGGATTTAATAAATTAATTATAAAATCTCCAGGGAAGATGTGGCAGCTGTGTGGGTTAATTAATTAATTATGAGGAGAGACACGGCGGAAGACAATCAAGAAATAATTTAATTAAATCATTAAAAGGGGTATCCAGGGAGCCCAAGTCATATGCACAACAAAAGTAATCAGGAAATCAGTTAATCAAGTAATTAAAGGGAGTCTATATGCTGCCCATAGCAGACAAGCAGTGAAAGTAATGAAGAAATCAGTTAATTAATTAATTACAGGGGGTATCTAGAGAACCCATGGCAGGTGCACGGTGAAACTGCGAAATCTGTTAATGAAGCCATTAAAGGGGGTCTGCACAGAGCCCAAGGCAGATTAGGAAGGCAGCTGGTCTGGTAGGGCAAGGCGGCCGGTCAGGTCAGGTGGCTGGATGGGCAGGGGGCCGGTCTGGTCAGGTGTCCAGTCAGGTCAGGTCAGGCAGCCAGTCAGGAAGGGCAGCTGGTCAAGTCAGGCATCCGGTTGGGCAATGAGGCTGGTCAGGTCGGGCTGGTGGCCAGACAGGTCAAGCGGCCGGTCAGGTCAGGTCAGGTCAGGTCAAGTCAGGCGGCCGGTCAGGTCAGGCGGATGGTCAGGTGAAGCATCCCTTCGGTCAGGCAGCTGGTCAGGTTGGGCAAGGCTGCTGGTAAGGTGAGGCAGCCAGTTAGGTTGGTCAAGGCGGCTGGTCGGACAGGCATCTGGTCAATTCGGGTAAGGTGGCCAGTCAGATCAAGTCAGGTCGGGCGGCTGGTCAGGTCAGGTCAGGTCAGGTCAGGTCAGGCAGCCGGTCAGGTCAGGTGGAAGGTCAGATCGGGCGAGGTGGCCGGTCAGGTCAGGTGGCTGGTCTGGCAAAGCGGCCGGTCAGGTCAGGCAAGGAGGCCTGTCAGGCAGGTCAGGTAGGGGAAATCAGGGTTATGATAATTATTCCCAGGAAGTCATTCCCATTCCCTCCTCCCAGCTAGAGCGTGCTCAGTGGCACTCAGGGGCTCTGCTGCTGGGCTTTAGGGATGAAGGCTGGACGTCTTCCTCTCCCTCAGCTCATCCTCTTTATGTTTCTGCTCCATGGCTACCCAAGCTCAAACACACATTCCTGCACCGACTCGTTAGGAAGCCCTGTAACTGGAAACAAGATATACTCTGTCTCTTAATTGCTCGTTGGGCTCATTATTTATGACAAGGGGCGATGGGCTCAAGTTAGAGCACAGGGAGTTCAGCACCACTCTGGGGAATAACTTCTTCCCAGTGAGGGTGAGGGAGCCCTGGGACAGGCTGCCCAGGGGGTGTTGAGTCTCCATCTCTAGAGAGATTCCAGCCCCATCTGGACACCGCCCTGTGTGCCCTGTCCTAGGGACCCTGCATGGGCAGGGGGTTGGACCCCATGGGCTCCGGAGGTCCCTTCCAACCCCTGTGATTCTGAGATAATTAATTAATTAACTCTTAGAGCTACCCCGCTTCCCTGGACACCTTCTAATTAATTAATTTACCCCCGTTTTCACTGGACATCTCAGACCTGATCCTCGTAATGTATTAATTAATTACTTAGTTAACTAATAGAAAGTAATTAATTAATTTTTCCCTGTGCCTTATTCCCTGGAGAGCTAATCAAATAAGTCAAAAGAAACCACCCTATGGGTGTGCTCGTTAGCAATCTGATACCCACAGGAGGTGTTGCTAACGAGCCCACCCCTTCTTTCCCCCTCCCTGCCTCATTATGCAAATCACCCCCACCCCTCCGCCCTGGAAGAATCCCCTGACCCCTGTCATGGCGCCATCACCCCACCTCCCCAAACCCACCACCCATCACCATGGGCACTTGCTGGGCCTCCACCATCCTCCTCTTCCACGTCGCCCTCCCAGGTAACGAGGGGGTGGTGAGGACGTGGCGATGGAGATGATGATGATGATGATGATGATGATGATGATGATGATGATGATGATGATGATGATGAAGATGATGATGATGGTGGGAGTGGGCGACTCACTGGTGTCCTTCCTCCTTCCCCAGGGCTGCGGGCGGCCGTGACGCTGGTGGAGTCCGGAGGGGCCTCCAGACACCCGGGGGGTCCCTGCGCCTCCTCTGCAAGGGCTCTGGCTTCACCTTCAGCACCAAGGGCATGGAGTGGGAGCGCCAGGCACCTGGGAAGGGGCTTGAGCGGGTCGCGGGTATTAACAGGGATGGTGTCAGCACAGTCTACGTGCCGTCAGTCCAGGGGCTGAGTTGGAAAATGATAAAATTTTAATTTTCAGTATTTTAAAATTTATGCATGAAAAATTTTATATTTAAAAATTTTGAATTTAAAATTTTTAAGATCACATCAAGTGGAGAGGGTGGGAATCATTTCCAAAAATCACTATTTCTACTCCTCCCAGACCTGCCAAAATTCAATACTTCAAATTTTTACCCAAAATTAGAACAATTTTCCATCGAAAACTGTGTCAGGGAACCGGGGTCAGGGAGCTCAGGCCACACGCTCAAGGGCATGACCTGGAACCGTCACGATTTGGGCTGAAAACACTCAAGGTTGGGGCAAAAAAAGCTGATAATTGTCAAGAATTGTTATCTCAGAAGTTGGGACATGACGACGGGGTCGGAGCCACCAGCATAAACACCACCAGCACCATCTTCTTTGGCGCAGTAGTAGGTAACCGTGTCACCGTCCCTGAGGCTGTTCATCTGCAGCGTCACCGTGCTCTGGGAGTTGTCCCTGGAGATGCTGAACCGGCCCTGGACCGACGGCGCCTAGTAGGTGTTGCCATTACTGGTGTAAATAGTTGCAACCCATTGCAGCCTCCTCCCAGGCACCTGGCGCTCCCATCCCATGCCATGGTTGGTTCTGAAGGTGAAGCCAGAGCCCTTGCAGAGGAGGCGCAGGGACCCCCCGGATGTCTGGAGGCCCCTCCAGACTCCACCAGCGTCACGGCCGCCCGCAGCCCTGGGGAAGGAGGAAGGACACCAGTGAGTCGCCCGCTCCCACCATCACCCTCCATGTCCGTATCCTTGTCCTTCAAGTGGAGCAGGTCTGGGCCCAGCCTTTGCCGTGGCTCCAGGGGTCAAAGTCTGGGGTGATAAGTTGGGGTTTGTGGGCAAGTCCGACTGGGCGACACTCTAAAACTGCCCTAACTAAAACCTCCCAAAATTCACCAACATTCCCCAAATTCTCTCCAAAAATCAAATTTCTCACCTCAAAATAGAATTTCCCTCCTCCTCCCAAGAACCCCACATTTTGACCCAACGACGGCCTCCAGGGTGGAATTTTGGGGATGGGGGTCGACCCTCGTCAACTCCCCCACCCGCCCCCACTGTGGGATGGTGAAATTTTGGGGCCAAAAAGCCAAAATTGGTCCTGGGGAGATGATGGTGACAAGGACTTACCGGAGGAGATGGTGACGACGGCTCCGGTGCCCCACGAATCAATTAAACCAGTATAAACACTGTGATTCATGCTTGGCATTTCCCCTCCCAAAGCTTTTGGGGTTAAAAAGACACATTTTGGGAAAAAAATTCTAAAAATTTCCAAACGTTCAAAACATTTCCAGAAAATTCTCTGAAATTTACATTTTTTTAAAAAAAATCTATTTTGTTCAAAAATTTCCATGAATTTTTTTGGGTGCATGTTAGAAATTGGGAGAGGTAGGGGGAAATGCTCTGAAATGTTCAAGTATTGCCTAAATGTGAGGGGAATTGGCCAAAAAGTTTTAAAAAAGGCTTACTTTGGAGTGAAAATGCTGATTTATGGCAATTAAAGGCTATATTTGGGAAAAAAAAGAGACATAATTCGTAAAAAAAAAAAGATTTGTGGGAAAGGGGGCAAAATTGGGAAACCAATTGAAATATTTGTGTCAAAAATGGGTTTAAATTAGAAAATTCCCCAATTTTGTGTCAAAAATGGCAATTTTAGGCTGTAAAATGCCTCTATGTTGGGGAATAGTGGTAAAAAAGTGCAATTTGTGGGCAAAAAGTGATGACTTTAGGCACACAAGTCCCTAATTTGGGGGGGTAAATGTGGCATAAATGGTAAAAGAATATGAAGATTTGGACAAAATGGTCAAAGAGGGAGAAGAGTTTAAATATTTGAATTAAAAATGGGTATAAAGAGGGAAACTCCCCAATTTTGGGTCAAAAATGGTGATTTTTGGGTTGGGGCCACCAGTAACATAATCACCATAATAACCATAAGCAGCTCTGCCACAGTGAACCCACCCCAACACTTCCAGAACAATCCGAAGGGTGGTGGAGCTGCCGCAGGTGAAGCCACCGGTGGGTGAGCTTTTGGGTGGGGTGAGTTGCCCCATCTGACTTGCCCAACCCTTGGCCATGCTTGTCCAGACCCTGACTGCTGGCCCCGAGCTCTGACCCTTTCCCAAACCCTTGACCCTCTGCACTCAAATCCCAACTCTTTGCCCCAAAACCTCCCCAGCTGCTGCCCAAAGCACCCCGAGCTCCAACCCTGGTGATTCAATGAAGTGTAATGATGCTGAATAGATTGATGGAGATGCAGATTGAGACAAGTAATAGAAGTTTAATTGGAGTATTTTAAGAACAGATTTGGGTTGGATTTCAGTCGAATGTGGCTGTAACTGTGTGAGCTGTTGGGTGACAGCGGCTACCAAACTGAGCCATGAGAGTGCAACAGCCTTGGGGCTGCAGAAAGTGACGACCGGGGAGTCATAAATAATGAGCCCAACGAGCAATTAAGAGACAGAGTATATCTTGTTTCCAGTTACAGGGCTTCCTAACGAGTCGGTGCAGGAATGTGTGTTTGAGCTCAGGCAGCCAGGGAGCAGAAACATAAAGAGGATGAGCTGAGGGAGAGGAAGACGTCCAGCCTTCATCCCTGAAGCCCAGCGGCAGAGCCCCTGAGTGCCACTGAGCACGCTCTAGCTGGGAGGAGGGAATGGGAATGACTTCCTGGGAATAATTAGCACAACCCTGCCTTCTCTCAGCAACGACCCTGACTGTGTGTAGTTAATGTGTGTCAGGGTGAGAAATCTGGCTGTGATCAGCACACCCAGGGAGGAGCGATCGATCCCCTGTGTGCCCAGCGCTGCCATCAAGGATCCTGCTGCAGAGGCACCAAGGCCACTGAGTTTGGATTCCGGCTTCCTGAGGCATCACGGTCACCATGTCCCTGCCACAGGCTCCCCCAGACACCCTAAATCATCAATTAATTCATGGATTTCTTAATTACTTTTGCCCCAAACATGACACAGGCTCCCCAGAGGCCCCTATAATTACTTAATTAACAGACTTCTTAATTGAATTCTGCCACCCATCTCCCCATAATTAATTAATTAAATCCTACAACTGCCATTGCTTCCCTGGAGAATTTCTAATTAATTAATTAAACCCTTCTTGTGACTTGCGACCTGAGACCAGATGCAGGTAATCAATCAATTAATCAATTAATTAATTATTTTTTCAATGAGCCTCATTCCCTGGGGAACTGATTAATTAAGTCAAAACAAACTACTCTATTGGTGCGCTCATTAGTGATACGATACCTATTGGAGGTGTTCCTAACAGAACGCCTCCTTCTTATCACCATCCCTGACTCATTATGCAAATCACCTCCCACACCTCCGCCGTATAAGAACCCCCCAACCCCCGTTGTGGTGCCATCACGTCCTTCCCAAACCCACCACCCATCACCATGGGCACCCACTGGGCCTCCGCCATCCTCCTCTTCCTCGTCGCCCTCCCAGGTAACGAGGGGGTGGTGAGGACGTGGCGATGGAGATGATGATGATGGTGAGAGTGGGTGACTCACTGGTGTCCTTCCTCCTTCCCCAGGGCTGCGGGCGGCCGTGACGCTGGTGGAGTCCGGAGGGGCCTCCAGACACCCGGGGGGTCCCTGCGCCTCCTCTGCAAGGGCTCTGGCTTTGACTTCAGCAACACTGGCATGACTTGGGCTCGCCAGGCGCCCGGGAAGGGGCTCGAGTACGTCGCAGCTATTGGCTACAATGGTGTTTGGACCAGCTACGCACCGTCAGTCAAGGGCCGGTTCAGCATCTCCAGGGACAACTCCCAGAGCACGGTGACGCTGCAGATGAACAGCCTCAGGGACAGTGACACGGCCACCTACTACTGCGCCAAACCTGCTCATGGTGCTGGTGCTGGTGGAGGCCCCGGCCCTGTCCCCATGTCCCCACCGCCCCAAGAGAAAAATTCTGACCATTATCAGCCTTTTTTGACCCAACCCTGAGGGGTTTTGGCCCAAATCTTGACTCATTTTGTCAACTGTGGCCGTGTGGACTGAGTTCCATGTTCCTCCCACCCTTCAGCTTCAACCTTCTCCCTCCCTGGCCCAACGTCACCCGTTTCTCCTCAGTCTCAGCCCTCGGCACCCGGCTGTGACAGTGACCCAAGGGCCGAGGGTTGGGGTGACCAGTTGGGGGTTGAGTGACCAGCTGGGGGTTGGGTTTATGGGTTGGGGTTTGCAGCTAAGAGGGTTGAGGTGTGAAGGAAACAGCCAAAGCTGGAGACCCATGGCCAAGGGTTGGGCAAAGGGCTCAAGGGGTCGGTGGGCACCACAGGCAGGTTTGAACCAAAGTGGGCAAGATTTGGGCTGAAAATACTCACAGCTGAGTCAGAAAAGGCTGAGAATGGGCCAGAATTGTTTTCCATGGAGGTGAAGACATGGTGACATGGTCGGGGCCAGCATAACCACCACCACCTTCTTTGGCACATATTTCTAAATTCATATTTTACTCAATTTTTCAGAATTTGCTGAATTTTGGAAATATTTTCTTTATTTTAGATTTTCTCTATTATTTTTTCCTTTTTTTTGCTCATTTCTCTTAATTTTTCTCCTTCTTTTCTATATTTCTCCCAAATTTTCTCAAATTCTCACAAATCTTCTCAATTTTTCTCTGTTTTTCTTATATTTACTCAAATTTTATTCCATTTATCTCCATTTTTCTCAATTTCTCTCAAATTTCCTCTATTTTTTCCAAAATTTTCTTCTATTTCTATCAAGTGTTCTCAATTTCTTTCAGTTTTAAAGATTTTGCTTGATTTTTCTTATATTTCTCAAAAATTTTCTCACTTTCTCTTAAGTTTTCTCAATTTTACTCAGTTTTTCTTGTATTTGTCTCAGTTTCTCTTGCATTTAGAAAGCCTGGGAAATTGGGAGGGGGAAAATTCTACATATCAATAAAATTTACCAATAAAACCCACCCCCCCCAAATTCATCAAATCCCCTTCTGAAATTTGAAATTATTGTTATTTACCAAAAAAAGCGTATTTCTTTTCATAATAATCATGGGGTTGGGTCAAATTAAAAGTTCAGGAGGTGAAGTCCTCAAGTGATTAATTCTTAACTTGATTAATTTCTAGTTTTATCAATTCTTAATTCCATTAATTCCAAATTCTATCAATTGCTAATTTCATTAATTCTTCATTTTATCAATTTCAAATATATTTTTCCAATGTCATTGATTTCTGCTTAATTTCCCCTTAATTTTGCCTTAATTTATCTTTAATTACCCCTTAATTTCCCCTTAATTTCTCAATTTTGCTTATTTTCTTATTTCTAAATATCAGCTTATACATATTCTCTGAAAATATTAATAACATTAATTTACATTAAATTAATTTTAAATACATTTGAAAGAAGATTTTTACAGATTTTCATCTATTTTTTAACTTTCTATAGTGAAGTTTTTACGTCTCCAGCCAAAAAACACATAAAAATCCCCCCAAAAATCTGTGATCACCTTATATTTACCCTAAAATTTTGCCCAAGCAAAATTAAAATGTCATATTTTCATTTTATATTTTATTTTTTTTAAATTTATGCAAGAAAAAATTTAAATTCTAAATATTTAAGATCACATTTACTTGAGGGGGTTGGGAATTTTTTCAAAAAATCGCTAGTTCTACTCGACCCAAACCTTCTAAAATGTAATATTTCAAAGTATTTTTCCAATTAAATTCCCCTGCAATTCAATTTTCCACCAGCAACTCATCTATGGATGGTATTTCACAAAATAAAATCTGTATAAATTAATTTTTGAGCCAATTTTCATCTCCAAAATTCCATTTTTCCTCCAAGAATCAACTTAATTCACCAACATTTTCAATTCTGCCCTAAAAAATTTTCAAATTCCCCAAATTTGAAGTTTTTTCCCCATTTTCTACAATTAAATTGCCTTGGCGTGATATTTCTTTTTGGTGGAAATCACAAAAACACCCTAAGAATTGACATTTTTGGCCAGTTACATTGCCCTGCTCTAACTGTAAACAATCCAAATGCTCCCAAATTCCCCAAATTCTCCCTCAAAATCAAATTTCTCATCTCAAAATGTGATTTCCTCCCCCCCACACCCAACTACCCCACATTTTGACCCAATGATGGCCTCAAGGGTGGAATTTTGGGAGGGGGTTGGATTAACCCTCGTCACCTCCCCCTCCTCCCCCTGCCCTGGGAGGGTGGAATTTGGGGGCTAAAAAGGTCAAAATTGGTGCCGGGGAGATGATGGTGACGAGGACTTAACGGAGGAGACACTGACAACTACGCTGGTGCCCCAAAAATCAATTTGACAGAGATAACCACTGTGATTCCAAAAGGGTTTGGGGCTAAAAAACAAAATTATTGGTAAAAAAAATTTAAACATTCAAAAAGTTAAAGAAACTGTCAAGTGAGTTGCCCAGTTCCACCAGTGCCCTCCACATCCTTCAAGGGGAGCAAGTCTGGGCAGAGCCTTTGCCGTGGCTCCAGGGGTCAAGGTTTGGGGTGATGGGTTGGGGTTTGTGTCAAAAGCAGTCAAGGGTTGGGCAAGTCAGATGGGGCGACTCACTGGTGTCCTTCCTCCTTCCCCAGGGCTGCGGGCGGCCGTGACGCTGGTGGAGTCCGGAGGGGCCTCCAGACACCCGGGGGGTCCCTGCGCCTCCTCTGCAAGGGCTCTGGCTTCGACTTCAGCAACTACGACATGGGATGGGTGCGCCAGGCACCCGGGAAGGGGCTTGAGTGTGTCACGGGTATTAACAAGGATGGGAGCAGCACAGTCTACATGTCATCAGTCAAGGGGCGTTTCACCATCTCCAGGGACAACTCCCAGAGCACGGTGACGCTGCAGATGAACAGCCTCAGGGACGGTGACACAGCCACCTACTACTGCGCCAGAGCTGTTTATGGTGCTGGTGGTGCTTTTAATACTGGTGGCCCCGACCCCGTCCCCGGTTTCCCACCTCCATGGAGAACACTCTTGTCCTCCTATGAGCATTTTCTGACCCATCTTTGAATATTTTTGGCTCAAATTGTTTCCCACTGTTGTTCAAACCTGCCTGTGGTGCCCACCCGCCCCTTGAGCCCTTTGCCCAACCCTTGGCCATTGGCCTCCAGCTTTGACCATTTCTCTCCAACTACAACAGGCTTCACCCCAAACCTCAACTGGTCACCCCAACCCTCGCCCACTGGAGCCATGTCCAAGGCTCAGCCCAGACTTGCTCCCCCCGAGGGCCAAGGCCGTGGCCGTAGGTGGTGGTTTGGCCCTGGCTGGAGGCCAGACGCCCACCAAAGCCGCTCTCCCACTCTGCTGCGGGGTGGGTCGGTCTCTGCACAGGCTGTAGATGGTCTCTGCTCCCCGTCCTTATCCATGGGCTGCGAGGGGACACCCGCTGCACCATTGGCTTCTCCACGGGCTGCAGGGGAATCTCTCTCTGGCACCCTAAGGGCTTCATTCTTCCCCCTCCCTCCTTCTTCCCTGGCCTTGGTGTCTGCACGGCTTCTCACATCAGCTCACCCCCTTCTCTGGGGGCAAAATGCAGCGGCCTGCAGGGGTTTTTTTTCTACCAAACTGTGACTTCCAGAGGCGATGTGACCACCGCTGATGGGCTCAGCCTTGGTCAGCAGCTACATTGGCCTTGAATTGTCCAATATTTACAGTCCCTGACCCTAACCTTTAACTGAAGTCCAATGGTCAAGGTATTTTGCAAAGGGGCCAAGAGGTTGGTGGGCACCACAAAAACGTTTGAAAAAAGTGGGTAAGATTTGGGCCAAAAAGACTCAAAGTTGGGTCAAAAAGTGTTCAATAATGAGCCAGAATTGTTCACCAGGGAGGTGGGGAAACGGGTATGGGGTCAGGGCCACCAACATTAGTACCACCAGTGGCACTTATGGCGCAGTAGTAGGTGGCCGTGTCACCGTCCCTGAGGCTGTTCATCTGCAGCGTCACCGTGCTCTGGGAGTTGTCCCTGGAGATGCTGAACCGGCCCTGGACTGACAGGGAATAGCCGGACCAACCACGATTCCAGTTAATACCTGTGATGTATTCCAGCCCCTTCCCAGGTGCCTGGCACATCCATCCCATGCCAGTGTTGCTGAAATCAAAGCCAGAGCCCTTGCAGAGGAGGCGCAGGGACCCCCCAGGTGTCTGGAGGCCCCTCCGGACTCCACCAGCGTCACGGCCGCCCGCAGCCCTGGGGAAGGGGGAAGGACACCAGTGAGTTGCCTGGTCCCACCTTTGCCCTCCACGGCCATGTCCCAGCCATTGGTGCGAGCAAGTCTGGCTCTGGGGGGATCAGGGCTCAGGAAGGGTCTGGGTGGTGCCAGGGTTGGACCTGGGCCAAACATTCAAGGTCTTGGCCAAGCCATTTGAGTTCTGGAGCACAAACGGTCGATGCTGGGGCAGGTGGTCAGGGCGGGACGGAGGCGGTTGAGTCCTTGGGTGCCTGGCCAAGGGCTGGGCCAACACTGCTGGGGGTTGGAGCAGGAACTGTCAAAGTTTGGGATATGTGGGGTGGGGTTTTGGGCAAGAGGGTCAAGGGACTGAGGCCACAAGGTCCAGGGGCTGAGAAGAAGGGTCTTGGTTTGGACTGAAGCTGGTGAGTGTTGAGTTGACAAGGTTGCGTCGAGAGGTGGTTCCAAGGGCCGAGGTTTGGGGTGATGGGTTGGAGTTCAGGGTAAAACAGGTCGCATTTTGGGCAAGTCAGATGGGGCGACTCACTGGTGTCCTTCCTCCTTCCCCAGGGCTGCGGGTGACCGTGACGCTGGTGGAGTCCGGAGGGGCCTCCAGACACCCAGGGGGTCCCTGCGCCTCCTCTGCAAGGCCTCTGGCTTTGACCTCAGCAGCACCAATATGAACTGGGTGCGCCAGGCAGCTGGGAAGGGGCTGGAGTGGGTTGCAAGTATTGACAGAACTGGTGGCACATGGTACGCAGCATCGGTCATGGGGCGCTTCAGGATCTCCAGGGACAACTCCCAGAGCACGGTGACGCTGCAGATGAACAGCCTCAGGGACGGTGACACGGCCACCTACTACTGCGCCAAAGAAGATGATGATGCTGGTTGTGGCGGTTGCCCTGACCCCGTCTCCGTGTCCCCACCTCCCTGGAGAAGAATTTTGGCCCATTATCAAACGCTTTTAACCCATCCTTGCCTATCTTCAGCTCAAATCTTGACCTTTTTGGTTCAAACATGCCTGTGGTGCCCACCAACCCCTTGAGGCCTTTGCTCAACCCTTGCACACTGGCCTCCAGCTTTCCCCAGCCCCATTCAGACGTGACCGTTCCACCCAACCCACAACTGGTCACCCCAACTCTCAACTGGTCACCCTGACCCTCGGCCCTTGGGGCACTGTCACAGCTGGATGATGAGGGCTGAGACTGAGGAGAAAGGGGTGACATTGGGCAGGGAGGGAGAATATTGAGGCCGAGGGGTGGGGCAAAGGCGTCAGGGTACTCAGACCCTGATGGCAGCATGATGGGGTCAGGGGGTCCTTATAAAGCAGAGGGGTGGGAGATGATTTGTATAACGAGGTGGGGAGGGAGGGGAGGGAGGCCAAATGCCCAGCAAACCGCTCGCTCACACCTGTTCTCTGCTGAAAAGGGGAGCAAACAGCGGTCAGGAGGGTGAGGATCCAAGCTCAGGACAGAGGGATCACTCTGCAATTAGTGCAACGAGCAAAACAGACTCAGCACAGAGTAAAGGAAAGAAAAGTGATGTATTACACTACAACTGCACCCCCAGTGACACCAGAGTCGGGTGATGAGAAGTGTGGCCAGGTCTTAAAGCACCTTCCCCCACCCCTCCCTCCTTAGCAGACTGCACTTTAGTCATGACTTTACCCCCTTCTTCCCCCTATTGTGGCACAGGGAGGGGCAGGGACTGGGGAATGGGGTTCCAGTCAGTTTCTCCCAACTTCTTTTCCTTCTTAGCTGGAGGGGGGGAATTCTGCACCCCCTTCCCCTGCGGCACCGTGGGGTCCCACCCACGGCAGACAGACCTCCACCAGCTTCTGCAGCCTGAGTCCTCTCTGTCAGGGAGTCATCTCCTCACCACGGGCCTCAGCGCGGCTCCTTCCATGGGGTGCTGACCTTGGGGCCCAGACTGCTCCAGCCTGGTCCCCCCCAGAGCCACAAGTCCCCAGCAAACCTGCTGCGGGCTGGGTCGGTCTCTGCACAGGCTGTAGATGGTCTCTGCTCCCCGTCCTTATCCATGGGCTGCGAGGGGACACCCGCTGCACCATGGGCTTCTCCACGGGCTGCAGGGGAATCTCTCTCACTGGTAACCTGTAGGGCCCCATTCTTCCCCCCCTCCTCCTTCTTCCCTGTCCTTGGTGTCAATATGGCTCCTCACACCTCCTCACCCCCTTCTCTGGGGGCAAAATGCAGCTGCCTGCAGGGTCTTTTTCTACCAAACTGTGATTCCCAGAGGTGATGTGACCATCACTGATAAGCTCAGCCTTGGTCAGTAGAGACTTTGGCCTTGAATTGGACAATATTTACAGTCCCTAACCCTAACCTTAAGCTGAGGGCCAATATTCAAGGGTTTTCCAAAGGGCCCAAGCGGTTGGTGGGCACCACAAGAAATTTGAACAAAAGTGGGTAAGATTTGGGATAAAAATACTAAAGGATGGGTCAAAAAGTGTCAATAATGGGCCAGAATTTTTCATCAGGGAGGTAGGGACACGGGTATGGGGTCAGCGCCACCAACATTAGTAACACCAGTAGCAGTTTTGGCACAGTAGTAGGTGGCCGTGTCACCGTCCCTGAGGCTGTTCATCTGCAGCGTCACCGTGCTCTGGGAGTTGTCCCTGGAGATGCTGAACTGGTCCTGGACCGACGGCGCGTACCATTTGCTGCCACCAGTGTTGCTAATACCCGCGATGTACTCGAGCCCCTTCCCAGGCGCCTGGGGCAACCATCCCATTCCAGTGCTGCTGAAGTCGAAGCCAGAGCCCTTGCAGAGGAGGCACAGGGACCCCCCAGGTATCTGGAGGCCCCTCCGGACTCCACCAGCGTCACGGCCGCCCACAGCCCTGGGGAAGGAGGAAGGACACCAGTGAGTCGCCCGCTCCCACCATCATCATCATCATCATCATCATCATCATCATCATCATCATCATCATCATCTCCATCGCCACGTCCTCACCACCCCCTCATTACCTGGGAGGGCGACGAGGAAGAGGAGGATGGGGGAGGCCCAGTGTGTGCCCATGGTGATGGGTGGTGGGTTTGCAGAGGGGGGTGATGACACCATGACAAGGGTCAGGGGGTTCTTATAGGGTGGAGGGGTGAGGGGTGATTTGCATAATGAGGCAGAGAGGGGAGAAGAAGTGTTGGGCTCGTTAGAAACACCTCCTGTGGGTATCAGATTGCTAACGAGCACACCCATAGGGTGGTTTCTTTTGACTTATTTGATTAGCTCTGCATGGAATGAGGCACAGGGAAAAATTAATTCATTAGTTTATATTAGTTAACTAAGTAATTAATTAACAGATTATGAGAGTCTGGTCTGAGATGTCCAGAGAAAACAAGGGGTAAATTAAATAATTAGAAGGTGTCCAGGGAAGCCATGACAGCTGTAGTAATTGCTAATTAAATTAATTAATCACAATGTGTCCAGGGAAGCTGTGGCAGCTGTTTAGATTTAATTAATTAATTAAATTATCACAGAGTCACAGAGTGACAGGGGTAGGAAGGGACCTCCAAAGCCCATGGGGTCCAACCCCCTGCCCAAGCAGGGTCCCTAGGACAGGGCACACAGGTCGGTGTCCAGACGGGGCTGGAATCTCTCCAGAGAAGGAGACTCCACACCCCCTGGGCAGCCTGTCCCAGGGCTCCCTCACCCTCACCGGGAAGAAGTTCTTCCCCAGGTTGGTGCAGAACTCCCTGTGCTCCCACTTGAGCCCATCGCCCCTTGTCCTGTCCCCACAGACACTGAGCAGAGGCTGCCCATGGCCCCCTGTGTCCCACACTGCTGGCTCATGGCCAACCCGTCACCCACCAGGACCATCGACCCAGCCGGTGATGATGACGTCACAGGAGGCTACGGGATTGGTGGAGCACGATCTGCCCTTGGTGATCCCTGCTGACTGCTCCTCATCACCTTCTTCTCTTCCAGCTGCTTGGAGATGGCATCCAGCACAAGCTGCTCCATCCCCTTTCCAGGGACAGAGCTGAGGCTGACTGGCCTGTAGTCAGACCAGAGTGACACTGCTCATCCTCCAGTGTTCAGGCACCTGTCTTGTTCTCCAATAACCACAGGAGGTGTTGCTAACGAGCCCAGCCCTTCTTTCTGCCTCCCCGCCTGGTTATGTTAATCACACCCCACCCCTCCACCCTATAGGAAACGCCCGACCCCTGTCATGGTGCCATCACCCCCCTCCCCAAACCCACCACCCATCACCATGGGCACACACTGGGCCTCCCCCATCCTCCTCTTCCTTGTCGCTCTCCCAGGTAACGAGGGGGTGGTGAGGATGTGGTGATGGAGATGATGATGATGATGATGATGATGATGATGATGATGATGATGATGATGATGATGATGATGATGATGATGATGGTGGGAGCGGGCGACTCACTGGTGTCCTTCCTCCTTCTCCAGGGCTGCGGGCAGCCGTGACGCTGGTGGAGTCCGGAGGGGCCTCCAGACAGCCAGGGGGTCCCTGCGCCTCCTCTGCAAGGGCTCTGGCTTTGACTTCAGGAACTACAACATGTTGTGGGTACGCCAGGTGCCTAGGAAGGGGCTGGAGTACGTTGCGCAGCGGTGGTATTTGGATAGACTACACGCCCTGGGTCCAGTGCCGATTCACCATCTCCAGGGACAACTCCCAGAGCACGGTGACGCTGCAGATGAACAGCCTCAGGGACAGTGACACGGCCACCTACTACTGCGCCAGAGCTCCTGCTGGTGGATTTTTTCATCGTGCTGTTACTGGTGCTGGTGGTCACCACCCCATTGCCATGTCCCCACCTCCCAGCATCTCCCTGGCATCCTGGCACAAAGACCCAAGACTCGTTCCAAGCACAAAACCCAAAACCATTTGAATTTCACCCAAATTCTTCCTGGAATCCTGGCTGTGACTCATCTGGCTTCACCTCTGGTAGATCAAGGGTGTTCTCTGTGCATGAGGAATCGGGAATTCCCCCAAATCCTCATATCTTCCCCAAAATCATCACATTTCCCCCAAAATCCACATGTTTTCCCCCAGATTCTTGCTTATTCTCACTGGAATTCCCGCTTTTTCCTCCAAGTCCACACCCTTTATTTCCAAATCTTGGCTCAGAATCTGGAAGACTTCAGTCTGCTGCCCCAAATTCCCATGATTTCCCAAAAAATTCCATCACATTCTCATCTAAATTCCCTCATTTTCCCCAAAATTCTCTCATATTCTACACAAATTGCCGAATTTCCCTTAAATTCCTTCATATTCCCCCCAAATCCCCTGTTACCTTCTAATTTATCATTTTTCATAGAATTCCCTAATTTTCCCCAAAAAAATCCTTAATTTAATCCCTATTTCCCTCATATTCCACCAAAATTCCCTCATTTTGCCCAAAATTTTCCCCTTCCTGTCAGAATTCTGTCATATCTCCCCACAAATTCCGTCATTTCTCCATCAATTCCCCCATTTCCCCCAAATTTTCCCACTTTTCCCAATAAAATTCCCTCCCCCCTCCCAGTTCCCCCTTTTTCCCCAAATACCCCAGATTTCCCCCAAATAGGGAGGGGGGAGACAGAGGGCAATGCTCAATTCTGGCCTCAGTGATTAGGTCATAATTAATTAAAGGGAAAAGAAGTTATCCAGCACAGCTGGCAGTTAATTGGGGTAAATGTGTGATCATGCCTTGCAATTAATTAATTAGGGGTAAAGAAGAAATCCAGGTAGAGATGGTAATTAATTAATTGAGGGTAAAGAAACGATCAGGCCTTGTAATTAACTAGGGGCACAGAAGTGATCAGGTTTCACCATACCACCCCTGCTTAAATAATTGATTAATTCGCCCATTCTTGAGCTCCCTGGGGGACCTGGAATTAATTAATTAATCGGTTGTTTTACCAAATGGCTGCTTCCCCAGAAAGATACCACCCTTCATTAATTAATGAATTCATTAATTGTTCTGGCCGTTGACCTGATTGCCAGCTTCCCAAAGTACTCCTGTAACTAATTATTAACTGATTGCTTTTTGGCTGCACAGCTGCTGTGGGTTGCCTGGGGTAACTCTCAGGTCTGTTAACTAATTAATTAGCCAAATGGATTCAAGAGACACACAGACACAACGTGGGTGCTCTCATTAGCATTCCGACACCAAAGGTGAGGTAATGAGCCCCAATCTCCCTCCATATCTGCCCGGTGTCATTATGCAAATCAACTCCCACCCCTCTGCCCTATAAGAACCCCTCGACCTTGGTCATGGTGCCATCACCCCCCTCCCCAAACCCACCACCCATCACCATGGGCACACACTGGGCCTCCCCCATCCTCCTCTTCCTCGTCGCCCTCCCAGGTAACGAGGGGGTGGTGAGGACATGGCGATGGAGATGATGATGATGATGATGATGATGATGATGATGATGATGATGATGATGATGATGATGATGTTGGGAGCGGGCGACTCACTGGTGTCCTTCCTCCTTCCCCAGGGCTACAGGCGGCCATAACGCTGGTGGAGTCTGGAGGGGCCTCCAGACACCCGGGGGGTCCCTGCGCCTCCTCTGCAAGGGCTCTGGCTTCACCTTAGGCAGCTTTGGAATGGGATGCGTGCGCCAGGCACCCGGGAAGGGGCTCGAGTTGGTCGCGAGGATTAACAAGGATGGTAGCGGCACATGGTACACGCCGTTGTTCAAGGGCCGGTTCATCATCTCCAGGGACAACTCCCAGAGCACGGTGACGCTGCAGATGAACAGCCTCAGGGACGGTGACACGACCACCTACTACTGCGCCACAGCTGATACTGCAGCTGATGGTAGTTATAATAATGATGGTGGCCCCGACCCCGTCCCTGCACCCTGGGGGCTGGGTGCTGTCTCAGGGACTCTGCTGCTGCTGGGGTCAGCACTCAGTCTGGCTCGTGGGCTTTCCACAGGGATGTAGACAGCAGCTGTGGCTGGAGATGTGACCCAGGGAAGAGCAGCATAAGGTCCTTCTGCTGGAAGAAGGTGCTGCCTGGGTCAGCTTTGCTCCCAGCTCCAGCTGATCCCTGAGAGAAGGAACTTTGAGGAGCAACATCAAGGAAGCATTTTCCTGCCAGGCAGAGTCTTTGCTTTGACTTTTCCTCTCCTGTGGGCTGTGCTGACTGTGGGAGATGAGAACTTAGTTCTCCCCTCTCGAATGTCCACATCAGAGCATCTCCTGAGCCCTGCACACACAGAGGTTCCCCAGGGCAGTGCCCTGATGCCAGGAGGAGTCTGCAGAGCAGGGCTGAGCACAGGGCAGGTTGGATGAGGTCTGTGAGCACAGAGCAGGAGGTGACATGTGCAGAGAGAAGCAGCTGCAGGGACATCTCCAGGCAGCAGAGACATTGTCAGGGAGGGAGAAGGAGCTGCTCCCAGCAGTGCCCTGGCAGTGGGGATTTGGTACCTCCTGACAGTCCCGCAGTGCTGATATGATGAGGGCATTCCATGAGAAGTAGAAGGGGTTTTCCTCAAAGAAGAGTTCCCTCACTTCTCACTGCCTTTTGGACTCTCACAGCTGGTTTTGGTCACACTGACCCCATCACCAGTCTGGCCCAACCCCTGACCACGTCTGACCGTTTCTTCCCCAACCCCACCGGGATGTTCCTGCCCCACAGCCCAGCTCCTCCCCCACACCGGGACCTCTCTGGCTCCGGCCTGGACAGGTTTGCCCCAGGCCCTGACGGCTTCTGGCCCCAACTCTGGCCCTGGAGCCTTGGGCCCCGAAGGATGGAGGTTTGGGGCAGTGGGGTCAGGGATGTCCCCTCCCAGGTGGGGTAGGAGGAGAAATGGCCATGGGTTTGTCCCAGAACACTCAAGGTCGGGGAAACATGGTCAGTGCTGGGAGCTGGAGGAGGCCGAGCTGGGGCAGGATGGCAAAGCTGGGTGAGGTGTCGCTGCAAGGGTTGAGGTCCAAACCACTGACAGATGGGTCAGAAAAGGCTGATAATGGGTCAAGATTGATCTCCAGGGAGGTGGGGAAATGGGGACGGTGTCAGGGCCACCAGCATCAGCATAATAACCAGTACCAGAACTTTTGGCACAGTAGTAGGTGGCCGTGTCACCGTCCCTGAGGCTGTTCATCTGCAGCGTCACCGTGCTCTGGGAGTTGTCCCTGGAGATGCTGAACCGGCCCTTGACCAAGGGCGCGTAGGCTGTGCCACCACTACCAGTGTAAATACTCCCGACCCACTCCAGCCCTTTCCCAGGTGACTGACGCACCCAGAACATGGCAAAGCTGCTGAGGGTGAAGCCAGAGCCCTTGCAGAGGAGGCGCAGGGACCCCCCGGGTGTCTGGAGGCCCCTCCGGACTCCACCAGCGTCACGGCCGCCCGCAGCCCTGGGGAAGGAGGAAAGACACCAGTGAGTCGCCCGCTCCCACCATCATCATCATCATCATCATCATCATCATCATCATCATCATCATCATCATCATCATCATCATCATCTCCATCACCACATCGTAACCACCCCCTCGTTACCTGGGAGGGCGATGAGGAAGAGGAGGATGGGGGAGGCCCAGCATGTGCCCATGGTGATGGGTGGTGGGTTTGGGGCGGGGGTTGATGGCACCTCAATGGGATCAGGGGCTTCTTATAGGGCAGAGGAGTTGGGGGTGATTTCCATAACAAGGTGGAGATGGTGGAGGTGGCTCGTTACCTCCCCCTGAGTATCGGATTGATAACAAGCGCCCCCACATGGCTTGGTTTGGACTTAATTAATTATTTCTTCAGAGAACAGGGATATGGGAAAAAATAATAAATTAGTTAATTTATTAATTAATTACAAGGCTCTGGGCTCAGGTGTCTGGTCAAAACAAAGAGTTAATTAATTAATTATAAAATATGTAGGGAAGATGTGGCAGCTGTGCAGGTTAAATAATGAATTATGGGGAGAGGCAGGGTGGAAAGCAATCAAGAAATAAGTTAATGAAGTCATTAAAGGGGGCATCCCGGGAGCCCATGTCATATGCACAACAAAAGTAATTAAGAAATCTCTTAATCAAGTAATTAAAGGTGGTCTATAGGGTGCCCACAGCAGACAAACAGTGAAAGTAATGAAGAAATCAGTTAATTAATTAATTACAGGGGGTGTCTAGAGAACCCATGGCAGGTGCACGGTGAAAGGAATTGAGAAATCAGTTAATGAAGGCATTATAGGGGGTCTCCACAGAGCCGAAGTAATTAAGAAATCTGTTAATTAAGTAACTATAGTGGATGTCTATTCTCAGGGGGCCTTTCCCAGGGGTCCAGCCCCCGCTTGGTCCCTCTTCCCCTTCCTGGAGGCTTCCACACCCACCCTGAGCGGGGGCGTGGGCAGCTTTGCTCCAGGGGAGAAGAACTTGGCCTCCTCACCTCCTTTTTCGGAACCAAAGCCGCTCTTCCCGTGGCTTCTCTGGTCACTTTGGACCCAGATCTCACTAAGCTTTGGGTCTACCAGTCCTTCATGACCCAAATCTGCTCTTCCTTTGGCTTCTTCTGTCCATTTTGACCCAAATCTGGGGTTCCTTTGCTTCCTTGGGCCAATTTTTACCCGAATCTTGAATACTTTGGGGTTTGGGGCCAATTTGGAGCCAAATCTGCTCTTCCTTTCCCTTTTTTTCCCATTTTTGACCCAAATACGCAGGGTGAGGGGAGGCAGCTGTGCTGATTGAGGGAGAATTGCTCCTCGCTGTGTCACCGTGGTGCTGCTGGTGGTTGGGGTGCTACTTATGGTGACACAGGTGATGACAAAAACCCGGCGCTTCCTCATTCTACTGAGGTTCTCAGCAAATTTGAGCTGGTTTTCCCAATTTTCCAGGGTTTTGACCTGATCCTGGTCATTTTTGGACCTAAAGTTGGGAAATTTTCCACTTTCTACAAAAATATTTTGACTCTTCTCCAAATTTTGACCCATTTTTGCCCATATCTTCACATTAATGTCTTATTTATGACACTTCTTCCACCAAATGTGGCCTTTGTGTGCCTAAAATTGTCACTTTCTGCCTCCAAATTGACCCTTTTTACCTATTTTGCCTCAAATATAGGCATTTTTCAACCTAAAATTGCTATTTGGACCCAACATAGGGGAATTTTTTACATTAAACCCATTTTTGACCCATATATTTCAGGTCTTTTCCCACTTTTCCCTATTTTCCCCCCAAATCTTCACATTATTTTACCAATAATTAAATTTTTTACCCCAAATATGGTCTTTTATTGCTAAAAAATAGCATTTTCCCTCCAAAGTAGCTATTTTTTAACTCTTTTTTTTCCCCATTTCCATCCAAATTTGGGAAACGTGACATTTTAGGGCATTCCCATTCCAATCTTTTCATCTCACTAGGATGAGCCTAAATCTGCCCTCTTTACCCCCTTTTTATCCCAATATTTTCTTATTTGGGGGAATTTTTCATTGTTTTTTGGTAATGTTTCCCTTTTCCCACCATTTATCAAAAAATTTTAGCTCAAGCCCATCACTTTTCTCTCCCAAAATCCACCATGCACACAAAAAATTCCTGGAAATTTATGAAAGAATGTGAGAATTTAAAAATATTTTGAAAATTTTAGAGAATTTTTTAAAAATATGGAAATGTTTTGAATTTTTAGAATTATTTTCCCAAAATTTATCTTTTTGACCCCAAAAAATTGTGTGGGGGGAAATTGTTGGGTGTGAATCATAGTAGTTATCCTGGTTGTATTAGTCATTGGGGCGCAGGAGCCGTCGTCACTGTCTCCTACGGTAAGTCCTCATCACCATCATTTCCCCAGGACCAATTTTGACCTTTTTAGCCCCAAAATTTCACCATGCCTGGGCGGGGGCGAGTGGGGGAGGTGACAAGAGTCGACCCCACATCCCCAAAATTCCACCCTCAAGGCCGTCCTGGGTCAAAATGTGGCGGTTTTGGGAGGAGGAGGGAAATTGTATTTTGAGGTGAGAAATTTGATTTTTGGAGAGAATTTGGGGAATGTTGGTGAATTTTGGGGGGAGTTTAATTAGGGCGGTTTTAGAGTGTCGCCCAATCTGACTTACCCAACCCTTGACTGCTTTTGCCACAAACCCCAACTTATCACCCCCAACTTGGACTCCTGGAGCCACGGCAAAGGCTCGGCCCAGACTTGATCCCCTTGAAGGACGAGGACACGGACATGGAGGGTGATGATGGTGGGAGCGGGCGACTCACTGGTGTCCTTCCTCCTTCCCCAGGGCTGTGGGCGGCCGTGATGCTGGTGGAGTCCGGAGGGGCCTCCAGACACCCGGGGGGTCCCTGCGCCTCCTCTGCAAGGGCTCTGGCTTCACCTTCAGCAGATTTGGCATGTTCTGGATGCGCCAGGTACCCGGGAAAGGATTTGAATTCGTCGCGCTTATTACCAGTGATGGTGGCACCTACTATGGGCCATGGGTCCAGGGCCGGTTCAGCATCTCCAGGGACAACTCCCAGAGCACGGTGATGCTGCAGATGAACAGCCTCAGGGACGGTGACACGGCCACCTACTACTGCGCCAAAAGTGCTGGTACTGGTTACGGTGCTACTGGTGGTGGTGATACCCACAACCCCATCCCCGTGTCCCCACCTCCCTAGAGAACAATTTTTTCCCATTACCAGCCTTTTCTGATCCATCTTTGAGTGTTTTGTCCCAAACCTTGACCAGTGTTCTGGTCATCACCCCACTGCCGGAGCCGAAGCTTTGTGGACTCAGCTGGGATCAGTGTGATCAGTGCTGAGCTGGTTCCTTCAAACACACACTCGGCTCACACAGGTGTCTCTATCAGCACACGAGTTCCATTCCATGGCTACTGGTTCTGGGCTCTGCTCACCCGCCCCACACGCACCTCACTGCTGCTCATAATGGGTTAAAGCCAGGCAGTCACCTGAGTCCTTATAAGGCAGCTGTTGGCGTTCTTGCAGTCTCTTCTCTCACAAGCTTGTCCCTCACAAGCTCTGTTGTGTGTTACTCCACACTGACCTGTCTCTGCTGGCTTCCCCAGGCCTGATTACATGGGGTCAGCAATAAATCTGGGTGGGCCACAAGCCCCTTCCTCTGAAGATACAGTGCTGCAATTCCCCAGGTCCAGTCCTGTTTAATATCTTCATCAAGGACCTTGATGAGGGAACAGCATCCACCCTCAGCAAGTACCCGATGATCCAAAGCTGGGAGGAGTGGCTGACACACAGGACACTGCGCTGCCATCCAGAGAGACCTGGGCAGGCTGAAGAGCTGGGCAGGGAGAAACCAGATGAGGGTCAACAAAAGCAAGTGGAGAGTCTGGCACCTGGGAAGGAATAACTGCTGGAACCAGGACAGGCTGGGGGATGACCTGCTGGAGAGGAGCTCAGTGGAGAAGGACCTGGAGGTGCTGGTGGGTGACAGGTTGGCTATGAGCCAGCAGTGTGCCCTGGGGGCTGAGAGAGACAATGGGATCCTGGGGGCATCAGGAGGAGTGTGGGCAGCAGGTCAAAGGAGGTGATCCTCCTCCTCTAATCTGCCTGGACAGGCCCCAACTGGAGTGTTGTGTCCAGTTCTGGGCTCCCTGGGATAAAAAGGACAGGGATCTCCTGGAGAGAGTCCAGAGAAGGGCCACGAAGATGATTAGGGGCCTGGAACATCTCCCCTATGAGGAAAGGCTGAGTAAGCTGGGACTGTTCAGCCTCGAGAAGAGAAGACTAAGGGGGGACCTAATTAAAGTTTATAATTATCTGAAGCAGGGGATGCAGGGGGAATCAGCCAGCCCCTTTTCAGTGTCTGTGGGGACAGGACAAGGGGCAGTGGCTGCAAGTTGGAGCACAGGAAGTTCCACACCAACATGGGGAAGAACTTTTCCCCAGTGAGGGTGAGGGAGCCCTGGGACAGGCTGCCCAGGGAGGAGGTGCAGTCTCCTTCTCTGGAGAGATTCAAGACCCACCCAACCGGCCGCCTTACATAACCTGACCGGCCACCTGCCCGACCGGACGCCTCACCTGACCGGCCAACTGACCTGACCAGCCGCCTTTCCCTACCTGACTGGCTGCCTGCCTGAACAGCTGCCTTGCCCAACTGGACAGGCTGCCAGCCTGACCGACCACCTTCCCGGACCAGCCGCCTGACCTGACCTGACCGGCCGCCCGTCCTGACCGGCCGCCTTGCCCGACCTGACCTGACTGGCCACCTGACCTGACAGGCAGCCTTGCCTGACCTGACCTCACCAGCCTCCTGACCTTACCTGACCTGACCGGCCAGCAACCTGACCAGCTGCCTTGCCCGACCGGCCGCCTGACCTGACCGGCCACCTTGCCCGACCTGACCGGCCGCCTGACCTGACCAGCCGCCCTTCCTGACTGGCTGCCTGACCTGACCTAACTGGACACCTGACCTGACCGCCTTGCCCATCCGGCCGCCTGACCTGACCGTCCGACTTGCCCTACCTGACCGGCCGCCTTCCTAATCTGCCTTGGGCTCTGTGCAGACCCCCTTTAATGGCTTCATTAACTGATTCCTCAATTTCACCGTGCACCTGCCATGGGTTCTCTAGATAACCCCTGTAATTAATTAATTAACTGGTTTCTTCATTACTTTCACTGTTTGTCTGCTATGGGAATCCTATAGACTCCCTTAAATTACTTGATTATCTGATTTCCTGATTACTTTTGTTGTGCATATGACTTGGGCTCCCTGGATACCCCTTTTAATGATTTAATTAACTTATTTCTTGATTGCCTTCTGCCGTGTCTCTCCTAATAATTAGTTAATTAACCCGCACAGCTGCCACATCTTCCCTGGAGATTTTATAATTAATTGATTAAATCTTTGTTTTGACCAGGCACCTGAGACCAGATGCTTGTAATTCATTAATTAATTAATTAGCTAACTTATTAATTGTTCCCCTACCCTCATTCCCTGGAGAACTAATTAATTAAGTCCAAACCAAGTGGGTGCGCTCGTTAGCAATCTGATACCCAGGGGGAGGTAACGAGCCACCTCCACCATCCCCACCTCACTGTGCAAATCACCCCCCACCCCTCTGCCCTATAAGAACCCCCCGACCCCATCATGGCACAATCACCCCCCTCCCCAAACCCACCACCCATCCCCATGGGCACCTGCTGGGCCTCCCTCATCCTCCACTTCCTTGTTGCCCTCCCAGGTAATGAGGGGGTGGTGAGGACGTGGTGATGGAGATGATGATGATGATGATGATGATGATGATGATGATGATGATGATGATGATGATGATGATGATGATGATGGTGGTGGTGGTGGTGGGAGCGGGCAACTCACTGGTGTCCTTCCTCCTTCCCCAGGGCTGCAGGCGGCCGTGACGCTGGTGGAGTCCGGAGGGGCCTCCAGACACCCGGGGGGTCCCTGCGCCTCCTCTGCAAGGCCTCTGGCTTCACCTTCAGCAATGCCAACATGGGATGGGTGCACCAGGCACCCGGGAAGGGGCTTGAATATGTCGCAAGTATTGACAGCTTTAGTATCTTCCCTGACTACGTGCCCTCGGTCAAGGGCCAGTTCAGTATCTCCAGGGACAACTCCCAGAGCACGGTGACGCTGCAGATGAACAGCCTCAGGGACGGTGACACGGCCACCTACTACTGCGCCAGAGCTGGTGATGTTTATGTTGCTGATGATGCTGGTGGCCTCAACCCCCTCCCTGTGTCCCTACTTCACTGTAGAACAATTTCAGCCCCATTATCATCCTATTCTGACCAGTCTTTGGGTGGTTTTTGCCCAAATCTCACCCACGGTTGTTCAGAACCTGCCTGTGGTTCCCACCAGCTGCTTGTGCCCCCTGCCCAACCCTTGGCCATTGGCCTCCAGCTCTGACTGGTTCCCTCCAACCTCAACACTCTTCAGCCCAACTCTCAACTGCTCACCCCAATCCACAACTGGTCACCCCAAACCTTGGCCGTTGGAGCAGTGTCAGTAGCTCAACCCTGACTTGCTCCTCCCAAGGGACAAAGATGCAGATGAGGAGGGTGATGGGGAGACCTGGTGACTCAATGGGTCAAAACCAGTTCATATTGGAGCTCAAAATTGTTGCCAGGGAAGTCATGACACAGGGATGGGATCAGGGCCTCCACCAGCATCAGCACCATCACCAGCTTTGCTGAAGTAGTAGTTGGCCCAAACCCCAACCCATCACCCCAAACCTTGGCAGCAGAGCCACACCGTGACCGTCCTGGCCCCAAACACCTGCCCTGGGACCCAAACCTGGGCCACTGGCCTCCCGCTCTCCCCAGCCCCACTCAGAGTTGATCATTCGACCAAAACCTCAACTGATCAACCAAAATCTTGACTGGCTTTGCCCCAGACCTCAACTCCTCACTCCAGATGTTGGAGCGATGTCAAAGGTTCGATCCAGACTTGTTCCTCTTGAAGGACGAGGACTCGGACTGTGCGGGTGGGACCCGTGCTTGTTGGGTCCAGCTTGGGTCAGGGAGAGACAAAATCAGGGCCAGGAATGTCCCCCTGGGGAGGCGTGGACACGGTGATGGGGTCGGGGCCACCACCACAGGGACCCCTCAGGTGTCTGGAGGCCCCTCTGTACTCAACCAGCATCACGGCTGCCCACAGCCCTGGGGAAGGAGGAAGGACACCAGTGAGTCGCCCAGTCCCACCAGCACACTCCATGTCCCTGGTGGGATCAAGGCTGAGGCTGGAGGTCAGGGGACGGGTAGAGATCTGGGTGGATCCCGGTTTGGCGCTCGGGGTGGTTTGGGGGACCACTGGTAATGTTGGCACAGCTGGGTCAAGATGTTGCTCCAATGTTTGGGGCGACCAGCTGAGGTTTGGGTGGAACAGTCACGTCTTGGTCCTTTGACAGTTTCCCTCAGGTCACCTACTATTGCACTAAATATGGTGGTGCTGCTGCTGGTGGTTATGCTACTGGTTGCCATAACCCCATTACTGTGTCCCCACCTTCCTGGAGAACCATTTTGGCTCATTATCAACAATTTTTTGACACTTCTTTGAGTATTTTCAGCCCAAATCTTGCCCACTGTTTTTCAGAACCTGCCTGAGGTGCCCATCAACCCCTTGAACCCTTTGCCCAGCCCTTGGCCATTGGCCACAGGGAGCCAAACATGGTCAGCACTTGGCCTGAAGCAGCCTGAGCTTGGGGCAGAACGGCAAAGCCAAGTGAGATGTTGGTCGAAGGGTCAAGGGTTGGGGTGACCAGTCAGGTTTGCAGTTAAGAGGGTTAAGGTTGGAGAAAACCAATCCCAGCTGGAGGCCAATGGCCAAGGTTTGGGCAAAGGGCTCCAGGGGTTGGTGGGCAGCACAGGCAGGTTCTGAACGACAGTGGGTGAGATTTGGGCTGAAAATACTCAAATATGGGTCAAAGGTGTTGACAATGTGCCAGAATTGTTCTCCAGGGAGGTGAGGACATGGGGAGAAGGTTGGGGCCATGACCACCAGTACTACCACTACCAAAAAGATCAACACCACAGTCACGTTTGGCACAGTAGTAGATGGCCGTGTCACCGTCCCTGAGGCTGTTCATCTGCAGCGTCACCGTGTTCTGGGAGTTGTCCCTGGAGATGCTGAACTGGCCCTGGACCGATGGTGCGTATCTTGTTCAACCACCACTTGTAACAGTTGCAACCCACTCAAGGCCATTTGCAGGTGCCTGTCGCATCCATCCCATGCTGTAGCTGCTGAAGGTGAAGCCAGAGCCCTTGCAGAGGAGGCGCAGGGACCCCCCGGGTGTCTGGAGGCCCCTCCGGACTCCACCAGCGTCACGGCCGCCCGCAGCCCTGGGAAGGAGGAAGGACACCAATGAGTCGCCCGCTCCCACCATCATCATCATCATCATCATCATCATCATCATCATCATCATCATCTCCATCGCCACATCCTCACCACCCCCTCGTTACCAGGGAGGGCGATGAGGAAGAGGAGGATGGCAGAGGGCCAGTGGGTGGTGGGTTTGGGGAGGGGAGTGATGGTGCCACGTCGGGGTCAGGGGGTTCTTATGGGACAGAGAGGTGGGGTCCTTGTTACCTCTCCCTGGGTATCAGATCTTTATTCCTTTAGTGCTCATCCTCAGGAAGGGGCTGACAGGGAGGGGAAGCAGAACAAAGCTCCCATGGGTCAGGAGGAAATGATGAGTGACCTGCTTGGCCAGTTAGAGACCCACAAGTCACTGGGGCCAGATGGGATCCACCCCAGGGTCCTCAGAGAGCTGGCAGGTGTGCTTGCCAAACCCCTTTCCATCATCTCCCAGTAATCCTGGCCAAGGGGCAGAGTCTCCCCGCAGAGCTGGAGAAGTGGCTCCCCCATCTCAGACTGAATCCAAGGGGTTTTATTCCATTGTTTGGCTGATGTCGGTGTCAGTGGGCAGGACTGTGTCCCAGGGGACAATGCCACCTCCCATGTCTGTCATTAGCGGTGATCCCCCTTATCTCATGCCCTATCTGCTGCATCTCTTTGCACTGCAGACCCCCTGGCTGCCTTTATCTCCCTGCCAGGCAGCTGGATAGTGGCTGGATCGGGGCTCAGGGCATATTGTTTGCTGGAGGAATCCCAGGGCTCAGCCCAGGTTTGGGTTCCCCATTCAGTCTGGTTGTGCAGGACAGCTCCTGTCTGAGCTCTGGACACAGCTGCCCAGGGGCTGTCTGTGCTGAGATGGGGCCTCAGGGCCATTCCAGGCTGAGTGCCATGACAGCCCCCCGTGAGTCGCCTGATGGGCTGGGCATCTCACCTGGCTGTGCTGTTCTGAGCTTGGGCTGCTTCGGGCCCGACCATGGCCGTGTTGCCCCAACTCAGGGGGGTTTTCACCCAAACCTTGGGTGGTTTTTCTCCAACCCATCACCGTGTGGCCAGAAACTCTTCTTGGAGCAGAAACAGTCAGTGGTTGGGCCAGGATTGTCCTTAGAGGAGATGGGGAGAGGAGGACGGTGTCTGGGCCACCAAGATTATTACCACTATAACCAGATTTGGCGCAGTAGTAGGTGGCCGTGTCACCGTGCCTGAGGATGTTCATCTGCAGCATCACCGTGCTCTGGGAGTTATCCCTGGAGAAGGTGAACCGGCCCTTGACCGATGATGTGTACCATGTGGTGCTCCCATCCTTGGTAACACCCACAATGAAATCCAGCCCCTTCCCAGGCACTTGGTGGGCTCAGGACATCCAGGTGCTGCTGAAGTCGAAGCCAGAGGCCTTGCAGAGGAGGCGCAGGGACCCCCCGGGTTTCTGGAGGCCCCTCTGGACTTCACCAGTGTCACGGCCGCCTGCAGCCCTGGGGAAGGAGGAAGGACACCAGTGAGTCACCCGCTCCCACCATCATCATCATCATCATCATCATCATCATCATCATCATCATCATCATCATCATCATCATCATCATCTCCATCGCCACGTCCTCACCACCCCCTCGTTACCTGGGAGGGTAACGAGGAAGAGGAGGATGGGGGATGCCCAGTGTGTGCCCATGGTGTTGGGTGGTGGGTTTGTGGAGGGGGGTGATGGCGCCATGATGGGGTTGGGGGGTTCTTATAGGCCGGAGGGGTGGGGGCTGATTTGCATAATGAGGTGTTGCAGGTGAGAGGAGGAGGGGGCCTCGGTAGCAACCCTCCCATGAGTATCAGTTAGCTAACAAGCACAGCCATAGGGTGGTTTGTTTTGACTTAATTAAATAGTTCTACAGAGAATGAGGCATGGGGAAAAAGTAAATATTTATTTAATTAATGAATTTATTAATTAGGAATGTCTGGTGTCAGCTGCCCGGTCAAAAGAAGGGATTAATTAATTAATTAGAAGTTTTCCAAGGAAGCTGGGGCAGCTGTAGGATTTAATTAAGTAATTATGAGGGATTGGTGGCAGAGTGGGATTATGAACCCAACAGGTACACATGGGGATGGGTGGTGGGTTTGGGGAGGGGGGTGATGGCGCCAGGACATGGTCTGGTGGTTCTTATATGGTGGAGGGGTTCTTGTAGTGCTGTTCTGCCCCAAACTTGGAGCAAGTTTGGCTCCATGGGGCCAATGGACAAGGTTTGGGCAAAGGGCTCAAGGGGTTGGTGGGCAGCACAGGCAGGTTCTGAAGGAAACTGGTTGAGATTTGGGCCAAAGATGGATCAAAAGATTGTTCTCTAGTGAGGTTGGGACAATGTGACCAATGACACAGAGTAGGTGCTGCCAGAAGTGGGGTAAATACTTGCAAACCAATCCAGGTAACGAGGGGGTGCTGAGGACGTGGTGATGGTGATGATCATGAAGATGATGATGATGATGATGATGATGATGATGATGATGATGATGATGATGATGATGATGATGATGATGATGATGATGATGATGATGGTGGGAGTGGGCGACTCACTGGTGTCCTTCCTCCTTCCCCAGGGCTGCGGGCGGCCGTGACGCTGGTGGAGTCCGGAGGGGCCTCCAGACACCCGGAGGGTCCCTGCGCCTCCTCTGCAAGGGCTCTGGCTTTGACCTCAGCAGCTTTGGAATGGGATGGGTGCGCCAGGTGCCCGGGAAGGGGCTGGAGTGGGTTGCAAGGATTAACAAGGATGGTAGCGGCACATGGTACGCGCCATCATTCAAGGGCCGGTTCAGCATCTCCAGGGACAACTCCCAGAGCACGGTGACGCTGCAGATGAACAGCCTCAGGGAGAGTGACACGGCCACCTACTACTGTGCCAGAGCTGATACTGCAGCTGATGGTAGTTATAATAATGATTATAACCCCCGTCCCTGCACCCTGGGGGCTGGGTGCTGGGGCAGGGACTCTGCTGCTGCTGGGGTCAGCACTCAGCCTGGCTCGTGGGCTTTCCACAGGGATTTAGACAGCAGCTGTGGCTGGAGATGTGACCCAGGGAAGAGCAGCATAAGGTCCTTCTGCTGGAAGAAAGTGCTGCCTGGGTCAGCTTTGCTCCCAGCTCCAGCTGATCCCTGAGAGAAGGAACTTTGAGGAACAACATCGAGGAAGCATTTTCCTGCCAGGCAGAGTCTTTGCTTTGACTTTTCTTCTCCTGTGGGCTGTGCTGACTGTGGGAGATGAGAACTTTGTTCTCCCCTCTAGAATGTCCACATCAGAGCATCTCCTGAGCCCTGCACACACAGAGGTTCCCCAGGGCAGTGCCCTGATGCCAGGAGGGGTCTGCAGAGCAGAGCTGAGCACAGGGCAGGTTGGATGAGGTCTGTGAGCACAGAGCAGGAGGTGAGATGTGCATAGAGAAGCAGCTGCAGGGAGAGCTCCAGGCAGCAGAGACATTGTCAGGGAGGGAGAAGGAGCTGCTCCCAGCACTGCCCTGGCAGTGGGGATTTGGGACCTCCTGACAGCCCCGCAGTGCTGATATGATGAGGACATTCCATTGGATGTTTTTTTTCCCAAAACTCGATCACTTTGGCCAAAACATGACTGTGGTGCCCACCAACCCCTTGAGCCCTGTGCCCAACCCTTGGCCATTGTCCTCCAGCTTTGACTGTTTCCTTCAAACCTCAACTCTATTCACCCCAACCCTCAACTGGTCAGCCCAACACTCGGCCCTTTGAGAAACGTCTTGCCTGGCTTGGCCATTCTGCCCCCAGCTTGAGCTGCTTCAGGCCAAGCACTGACTGTGTTAGGCTCCATGTGGCCAATGGCAAGGGGTTGGGGAAAGGGCTTCAAGGGTTGGTGGGCACCACAGGAAGAGTTTGAATATAACTGGTCAGGATTTGGGCTGAAAATATGGAAAGTTGGGTAAAAAACTGTTAGTGATAAGCGTAAATTGTTCTTCAGGCAGATGGGTACATGGGGACAGGGTTTGGGCCACCAATACTATAAGCACCACCACTATAAGCATGTTTGGCACAGTAGTAGGTGGCCGTGTCACTGTCCCTGAGGCTGTTCATCTGCAGCCTCACCGTGCTCTGGGAGTTGTCCCTGGAGATGCTGAACCGGCCCTTGACTGACAGAGCGTAGTCTACCGTTGCTCCAAATAGCTGCGACCCACTCCAGCCCCTTCCCAGGAGCCTGGTGAGCCCAAACCATGGCATAGCTGCTGATGGTGAAGCCAGAGCCCTTGCAGAGGAGGTGCAGGGACCCCCCGGGTGTCTGGAGGCCCCTCCGGACTCCACCAGCGTCACGGCCGCCCGCAGCCCTGGGGAAGGAGGAAGGACACCAGTGAGTCGCCTGCTCCCACCATCATCATCATCATCATCATCATCATCATCATCATCATCATCATCATCATCATCATCATCATCATCATCATCTCCATCGCCATGTCCTCACCACACTCGCGTTACCTGGGAGGGCGATGAGGAAGAGGAGGATGGGGGAGGCCCAGCGGGTGCCCATGGGGATGGGTGGCGGGTTTGGGGAGGGGGGTGATGGCGCCATGAGGGATCGGGGGGTTCTTATGGGGTGGAGGGTTGGGTGGTGATTTGCATAACGAGGCTCGGCGGCTGAGATGAGGGGAGGGGGGCCTTGTTAGCTCCTGCCCTGGGAAGGTGAAATTTTGGGTCAAAAATGACCAAAATCTGTCCCGGTGAGATGATGGTGACGAGGACTTACCGGAGGAGACGGTGACAACAATCCAGGTGCCCCACGATTCAATATAACCAGTTGTCCTGGTTTTGGTCAGGATGGAGTTAATTTCATTTGCAGCAGCGGATGGGATGCTGTGTTTGGTAGTTACAATGGGAGTAGTGCTGATAACACCCTGATGTTGTTAATTACTGCCAGTCAAGGACTTTCTCAGCTCTTCATGAGACAGGAGGGGCGAAGCCAGGACAGGTGACCCAACTGGCCAAAGAGAGTATTCCAGCCAGTTACGTCCTGCCCAGGATATCGGGGGCTGACGGGAGGAAGGCCGAGGGCAGCTCCGGGACGCGCGGTTCTTGGGGGACGGTCGGGTTCTGGGACGGCGCTGGGTGGCACGGCCTGAGCTGTGGGTTTGGTGAGAAACTGCATTGGGTATCACCAGCTTCATATATTTTTGCTTTGAAGTCCTGTTAGCATTGATATATTGTATCTTTCTGTTATCTTAGTAAACTGTCCTTATCTCAACCCACGGGCCTCTTATTTCTTGGTTTTGGGGTTATTTGCCCCTTCCTTTTTCCTTCCGATATCTCTCCCCCTCGCCCCCCGCCAGCTCCTTCCCTCTTCCCTGCTCTTTTCCTTTAAGGAGCAAGCAGCTGCGTGGATCTCGGCTCTCAGCCGGGGTGAAACCACGACACTGTTCCACCCAACAGTCACCTGGTCACCCCAGTTCTCAACTGCTCAATCCCAGCTCTTGACTGTTGGAGCACGTTCAGTAGCTTGTCCCAGACTTGCTCCCCCTGAGGGACAGTGGCGCAGATGAGGAGGGTGATGGTGGGACCGGGCAAGTCAAAGGGTCAAAAAAAGGTTGATTTTTGAACTTGAATTTTTTCTCCAGGGAGGTGGAGATACGGGGATGGGGCCTCCACCAGCACCAACCTCATAATTATCAACAGCTTTGGCACAGCAGTAGGTGGCCGTGTCACCGTCCCCGAGGCTGTTCATCTGCAGCGTCACCGTGCTCTGGGAGTTGTCCCTGGAGATGCTGAACCGGCCCTGGACTGATGGCGCGTAGTTGGTGCCACCACCGCTACTAATACCTGCAACGTATTCGAGCCCCTTCCCGGGTACCTGGCGCATCCATCCCATTCCAAAGCTGCTGAAGTCGAAGCCAGAGCCCTTGCAGAGGAGGCGCAGGGACCCCCCGGGTGTCTGGAGGCCCCTCTGGACTCCACCAGCGTCACGGCCGCCCGCAGCCCTGGGGAAGGAGGAAGGACACCAGTGAGTTGCCTGCTCCCACCATCATCATCATCACCATCATCATCATCATCATCATCATCATCATCAATCTCCATCGCCACGTCCTCAAAATCCGCTCGTTACCTGGGAGGGCGACGAGGAAGAGGAGGATGGCGGAGGCCCAGGGAGAAATTAATTAATAAGTTGATTAGTTAATTCATTAGTTACAAGAGTCTTGTCTCAGGTGTCCAGTAAAAACAAGCAGTGATTAAATTAATTAATTATAGAGTCACCAGGGAATATGTGGCAGCTGTGTGGGATAATTAATTAATTGTGGGGAGAGGCACATTGGAAAGCAATCAAGATAGAACTTAATGAAGTCATTAAAGTGATATGGGGGGAGCATATAAAAATAGAAAGAATAGCTCACAAGATTTAAGTCACGTAACTGTGTAGCTTAAAGAAACAGATAAGGAGGCCCACAGGAACTGGCTTGGAGGGAGGTAGATTTTGTAGGAAACAGCTGTAGGAATTTGGGATTCAGAAGACAGAATGGGAACAGGATAACATCCATCACAGAGATGTCAAGTATCTCTTTGCTAATGAGGGAACAGATAGCTGGAATACACCCATAGGTCTCCCTGTAGGGACATAAATTGGTCCAAATGGATAAGAACACTGCAGGTTGGCAAGGTTCTGGCGTTCCAGGCAAGAAAGTTGAAAAGTACAATGTGAGGAAGACTCGGGGCCTTCATCCCATGGACCACCAGAGACCCAGGCCCATCATTTTTTGAAGGATCTGCACAAGTGTGAAAGACGATAAACTAATTAGCATAGGAGGCGAGGGTAGGCGGGTACAGGTAATTAATATGTATAGGCATAAAATGAATATTCATTATTAGATTGTATAAATACACCAACGGCTGGCTGTGTAGGGGTGCACGCTTGTGGTGGAGAGATGCCCCGTGCACCCAGCGCTGAATAAACACAACTACTTTATAACTTTCGAGTTATAGAGTCTGTTTTCCGCATGTCAATTAAGTCAAACAAAAAACAAGTGGGTGTGCTCGTTAGCAATCTGATACCCAGGAAGAGGTAATGAGCCACCCCCTCACCCCACACCCGCCTTACCTCCTTATGCAAATCACCCCCACCCTTCCACTTTGTAAGAAGCAACTGACCCCACCATGGTGCCATCTCCCCCCTCCCCAAACCCACCACCCATCGCTATGGGCACCCACTGGGCCTCCCCCACCCTCCTCTTCCTCGTCGCCCTCCCAGGTAACGAGGGGGTGGTGAGGACGTGGTGATGGAGATGATGATGGAGATGATGATGATGATGATGATGATGATGATGATGATGATGATGATGATGATGATGATGATGATGATGATGATGATGATGGTGGGAGCGGGCGACTCACTGGTGTCCTTCCTCCTTCTCCAGGGCTGCGGGCGGCCGTGACGCTGGTAGAGTCCGGAGGGGCCTCCAGACACCCGGGGGGTCCCTGCGCCTCCTCTCAATGCCTCTGGCTTTGACTTCAGCAGTGTCCAAATGGGATGGGTGCGCCAGGTGCCCGGGAAGGGGCTGGAGTGGGTTGCAAGGATTAACAAGGATGGTAGCAGCACATGGTACACGCCGTCGTTCAAGGGCCGTTTCAGCATCTCCAGGGACAACTCCCAGAGCACGGTGATGCTGCAGATGAACAGCCTCAGGGACGGTGACACGGCCACCTACTGCTGTGCCTAAGCTGATACTGTAGCTGATGGTAGTTATAATAATGATGGTGGCCCCGATCCCGTCCCTGCACCCCTGGGGGCTGTGTGCTGTCTCAGGGACTCTGCTGCTGCTGGGGTCAGCACTCAGCCTGGCTCGTGGGCTTTCCACAGGGATGTAGACAGCAGCTGTGGTTGGAGATGTGACCCAGGGAAGAGCAGCATAAGGTCCTTCTGCTGGAAGAAGGTGCTGCCTGGGTCAGCTTTGCTCCCAGCTCCAGCTGATCCCTGAGAGAAGGAACTTTGAGGAACAACATCAAGGAAGCCTTTTCCTGCCAGGCAGAGTCTTTGCTTTGACTTTTCCTCTCCTGTGGGCTGTGCTGACTGTGGGAGATGAGAGCCCCCAGTCCCTGCCCCTCCCTGTGCCATGACAGGGGGAAGAAGGGGGTAAAGTCGTGTATAAAGTGCAGTCTTCTAGGAAGGGAGGGGTGGGGAAGGTGCTTTATGACCTGTCCGTGCTTCTCATCACCTGACTCTGTTGTCACTGGGGGTGTAGTTGTAGTGTAATAAATCCCTTTTCTTTCCTTTAGTCTGTTTTGCTCTTTGCACTAATTGCAGAGTGATCCCTCTGTCCTTAGCTTGGATCCTGACCCTCCTGAGAGCTGTTTGCTCCCATTTTTGGCTCAAAAGGGTTGTGAGCGAGCGGCTTGTTGGGCATTTGGCCTCCCAACCCTCTCTACCTGCCTCGTTATGCAAATCACCCCCCACCCCTCTGCCCTATAAGAATCCCCTTACCCCATCACGGCACCATCACCCCCCTCCCCAAACCCACCACCCATCACCACGGGCACCCACTGGGCTTACCCCATCCTCCTCTTCCTCGTCGCCCTCCCAGGTAACGAGGGGGTGGTGAGGATGTGGCGATGGAGATGATGATGATGATGATGATGATGATGATGATGATGATGATGATGATGATGATGATGATGATGATGATGGTGGGAGCGGGCGACTTACTGGTGTCCTTCCTCCTTCCCCAGGGCTGCGGGCAGCCGTGACGCTGGTGGAGTCCGGAGGGGCCTCCAGACACCCGGGGGGTCCCTGCGCCTCCTCTGCAAGGGCTCTGGCTTTGACTTCAGGAACTACAACATGTTGTGGGTGCGCCAGGTGCCTGGGAAGGGGCTGGAGTACGTTGCGCAGATTAACAGCGGTGGTATTTGGATAGACTACACGCCCTGGGTCCAGGGCCGATTCAGCATCTCCAGGGACAACTCCCAGAGCACGGTGACATTGCAGATGAACAGCCTCAGGGACAGTGACACGGCCACCTATTACTGTGTCAGAGCTCCTGCTGGTGGTTTTTTTCATCGTGCTGTAACTGGTGCTGGTGGTCACCACCCCATCGCCATGTCCCCACCTCCCAGCATCTCCCTGGTGTCCTGGCACAAAGACCCAAGACTCGTTCCAAGCACAAAACCCAAAACCATTTGAATTTCACCCAAATTCTTCCTGGAATCCTGGCTGTGACTCATCTGGCTTCACCTCCGGTAGCTCAAGGGTGTTCTCTGTGCATGAGGAATCGGTAATTCCCCCAAATCCTCATATCTTCCCCAAAATCCTCACATTTCCCCCAAAATCCACATGTTTTTCCCCAGATTCTTGCTTATTCTCACTGGAATTCCCGCTTTTTCCTCCAAGTTCACACCCTTTATTTCTAAATCTTGGCTCAGAATCTGGAAGACTTCAGTCTGCTGCCCCAAATTCCCATGTTTTCCCAAAAAATTCCATCACATTCTCCTCTAAATTCCCTCATTTCCCCCAAAATTCTCTCATTTTCTACCCAAATTTCCTAAATTCCCCTGAATTCCCTCATCTTCTCCCCAAATCCCCTCCTTTCCCTTCTAATTCTCTCATTTTTCATAGAATTCCCTAATTTGCCAACAAAATTCTGTAACTTAATCCCTGATTCCCTCGTATTCCACCCAAATTCCCTCATATTCACCTGAAATTCCCTCATCTTCCCCCCAAATTCCCTCATTTTGCCCAAAATTTCTCCCTTCCTCCCAGAATTCTGTCATATCCCCCCACAAATTCCCACATTTCACCACAAATTCTTTCATATTCCTCCCAAAATCCCCTGATTTCCCCTAAATTCCCTCATTTCCCCACAAAATTCCCTAATTACCCCCAAATTTGTTCATTTTCTCCCCTAAATCCCCTCATTTTTCCCACAAAGCCCCTTAATTTCTGGCCAAAATTCCCTAATTCCCACCTAATTCCATTTCCCCTGAAATTCTCTCACTCCCCCCAAATTTTCCCACTTTTCCCAATACAATTCCCTTCCCCCTCCCAATTCCCTTTTTTTCCCCAAATGCCCCTGATTTCTCCCACATACAGAGGGGGAGACACAGGGCAATGCTCAATTCTGGCCTCAGTGATGAGGTCATAATTAATTAAAGGGAAAAGAAGGTATCAAGCACAGCTGACAGTTAATTAATTAATTGGGGTAAACGTGTGATCATGCCTTGCAATTAATTAATTAATGGCAAATAAGCGATCAATGTAGAGGCTTTCATTAAGTAATTGTGGTGAAGAAGTGATCAGGCAGAGCTTGCAATTAATTAATTAACGGCAAGTGATCGAGGCACTGCAGAGCTTGACATTAAATTATTAGGGGCAAAGAAGCAATCCCGGTAGAGCTGGTAATTAATTAATGAGGGTAAAGAAGCGATCAGGGATTGTAATTAACTAAGGGCACAGAAGTTATCAGGGTTCAGCACACCGCCCCTGCTTAGTTAATTGCTTAATTTGACCATTGTCGAGATCACTGGGGCACCTGGAATTTATTAATTAATTGGTTGTTTAGCCAAATGGCCGCTTCCCCAGAGAGATACCACCCTTCATTAATTAATGAATTCATTAATTGTTCTGGCCATACACCTGATCACTGGCTTCCCAAAGTACCCCTGTAATTAATTATTAACTAATTGGTTTTTGGCTGTACAGCTGCTGCGAGTTCCCTGGGGTAAATCTCAGGTCTGTTAATTAACTAATTAATTAATTAATTACCAAAATGGATTCCCTGGAGACACACACACAAACTGGGTGCTCTCATTAGCATTCCGATACCCAAGGCGAGGTAATGAGCCCCAATCTCCCTCCCCATCTGCCTGGCCTCATTATGCAAATCAGCCCCCACACCTCTGCCCCATAAGAACCCCCGACCCTGTCATGGTGCCATCACCCCCTTCCCCAAACCCACCACCCATCACCATGGGCACCTGCTCGACCTCCCCCATCCTCCTCTTCCTCATCGCCCTCCCAGGTAACGAGGGGGTGGTGAGGACGTGGTGATGGATATGATGATAATGATGATGATGATGATGATGATGATGATGATGATGATGATGATGATGATGATGATGATGATGATGGTGGTGGGAGCGGGTGACTCACTGGTGTCCTTCCTCCTTCCCCAGGGCTGTGGGCGGCAGTGACGCTGGTGGAGTCCGGAGGGGCCTCCAGACACCCGGGGTGTCCCTGCGCCTCCTCTGCAAGGCCTCTGGCTTCTCCTTTGACAGCTATGGCATGCAGTGGGTTCGCCAGGCGCCCGGGAAGGGGCTGGATTTCATTGCAGGTATTGAGAGAAGTGGTGGTTACACAGAATACGCACCATCGGTCCAGGGCCGGTTCAGCATCTCCAGGGACAACTCCCAGAGCACGGTGATGCTGCAGATGAACAGCCTCAGGGACGGTGACACGGCCACCTACTACTGTGCCAAAAATGCTGGTACTGGTTATGCTGGTTATTATCTTGCTGGTGGTCCCGACCCTGTTCCCGTATCCCCACCTCCCCGGAGAAAAGCTTTTGCCTGTTTTCATCCTCTTTTGACACAACTTTGAGTGGTTAGTGCCAAAGCTCGACCAGTTTACTGCAACCCCTGCCTGTGGTGCCCACCAACCCCTGGAGCCCTTTGTCCAACCCTTGGCCATTGGCCTCCAGCTTTGACCGTATCCCTCCAAACTCCATTGATTTTGTTCCAGACACCAACTGTTTACCCCAACCCCAAACTGGTCACCCCAAACCTCAACTGGTCACCCCAACCCCTGAACACTGGAGCCATGTCCAAGGCTCAGCTCAGACTTGCTCCCCCTGAGGGCCAAGTCCGTGGCCGTGGGTGGTTGTTTGGCCCTGGCTGGAGGCCAGACTCCCACCAGAGCCGCTCTCCCACTCTGCTGCGGGGTGGGTCGGTCTCTGCACAGGCTGTAGATGGTCTCTGCTCCCCGTCCTTATCCATGGGCTGCGAGGGGACACCGTCCGCTGCCGTGTCACCGTCCCTGAGGCTGTTCATCTGCAGCGTCACCGTGCTCTGGGAGTTGTCCCTGGAGATGATGAAACGCCCCTTGACCGAGGGCGCGTAGAAGGTGCTGTTCCCATCCTTGTTAATAACTGCAACAGGCTCGAGTCCCTTCCCAGGTGTCTGTTGCACCCATCCCATGCCGTAGCTGCTGAAGTCGAAGCCAGAGCCCTTGCAGAGGAGGCGCAGGGACCCCCCGGGTGTCTGGAGGCCCCTCTGGACTCCACCAGCGTCACGGCCTCCCGCAGCCCTGGGGAAGGAGGAAGGACACCAGTGAGTCGCCCGCTCCCACCATCATCATCATCATCATCATCATCATCATCATCATCATCATCATCATCATCATCATCATCATCATCATCATCATCTCCATTGCCACGTCCTCACCACCCCCTCGTTACCTGGGAGGGCAACGAGGAAGAGGAGGATGGGGGAGGCCCAGCGGGTGCCCATGGGGATGGGTGGTGGTTTTGGGGAGGGGGGTGATGGAGCCATGATGGGGTTGGGAGGTTCTTATACGGCAAAGGGGCAGGAGGTGATTTGCATAATGAAGCGGTGTCGTCAGGAAGGGGGTGGCTCATTACCTCCCCCGGGTATCGGATCGCTACCGAGCACACCCACTGCGGTTCGTTTGACTTATTTAATTCGTTGTCGATGGAATGAGGTGCGGGGAAAAATTAATTAGTTAATCAATCAATTAATTAATTAATCACGAGAGTCTGGTCTCAGGTGTCCAGTCACAACAAGGGCTTAGTTAATTAATTAGAAATTCTCCAGGGAAATCCATCATTGCCCCCAAACCTCCAGACACCCGGTGGGTCCCTGTGCCTCCTCTGTAACGCCTCTGGCTTTGACTTCAGCAGCACCTGCATGGGTTGTGTGCCAGAGACGCCTGGGAAGGGGCTGGATTGGTTTGCAAGTGTTTTCCCTACTGCTGGCAGCACCTACTATGGGTCATCGGTCACGTTGTCCCCACCTCCCTGGAGAATAATTTTGGCCCATTATCAACCTTTTTTGACCCATCTTTGAGTGGGTTTTACCCAAATCTCAACCAGTTTCCTTCAGAACCTGCCTGTGCTGCCCACCAACCCCTTGAGCCCTTTGCCCAAACCTTGTCCATTGGCCACATGGAGCCCAACTTGCTCCAAGTTCGGGGCAGAACGGGCCTATAAGAGAACACCTTTGCCCTATAAGAACCCCCCAACCCCTGTCATGGTGTCATCACCCCCCTCCCCAAACCCACTACACATCACAATGGACAACCTCTGGGGCTCCCCCATCCTCCTCTTCCTCGTCGCTCTCCCAGGTAATGAGGGGGTGGTGAGGACATGGCGATGGAGATTGATGATTATGATGATGATGATGATGATGATGATGATGATGATGATGATGATGATGATGATGATGATGATGATGGTGGGAGCGGGCGACTCACTGGTGTCCTTCCTCCTTCCCCAGGGCTGCGGGCGGCCATGACGCTGGTGGAGTCCGGAGGGGCCTCCAGACACCCGGGGGGTCCCTGCGCCTCCTCTGCAAGGGCTCTGGCTTCACCTTCAGCAGCTACGACAGGAACTGGGCTCGCCAAGCGCCTGGGAAGGGGCTCGAGGTTGTCGCATATATTAACAGTGGTTGCAGCAGCGTCTACGCGTCCTCAGTCAAGGGCCGGTTCAGCATCTCCAGGGACAACTCCCAGAGCACGGTGACGCTGCAGATGAACAGCCTCAGGGATGGTGACACGGCCACCTACTACTGCGCCAAATATGCTGGTGGTACTACTAGTGGTGCTGGTGGTAGTTGGAGTGGTTTGGGCCTCAACCGTGTGGCCTGAGTCCCCTGAGCCTGTTCCCCCCACCCCTCGGCCTCCATCTTTTCCCTCCCTGGCCCAATGGCGCCCGGTTCTCCTCAGCGTCAGCCCTTGGCACCCGGCCTGGGACGGGGGCCCAAGGGACACGTGTTGGGGTGACCAGTTGAGTGTTGGGGTGACCATTTGGATGTTGAAGTGACCAGTTGAGTGTTGGGGTTGAGGAACATTGACGTTGGATGGAAATGGTCACAGCTGGAGGCCAATGGCCAAGGGTTGGGCAAAGGCCTCAAGAGGTCGGTAGGCCCCACAGTTGTGTTCTGAAGGAAACTGGGGGAGATTTGGGAAGAAACATTCAAAATTGGGTCAGAAAAGGCTGAGAATGGGGCAGACTTGTTCTCCAGGGAGGTGGGGACACAGAGATGGGGTTGGGGCTGCCAGCAACACCACCAGCACTACCATAATAAGCACGTTTCGCGCAGTAGTAGGTGGCCGTGTCACCGTCCCTGAGGCTGTTCATCTGCAGCGTCACTGTGCTTTGGGAATCGTCCCTGGAGATGCTGAACCGGCCCTTGACCGATGCCGCGTAGTCTGTCCAACTACCACCGCTGTTAATCTGCGCAACGTACTCCAGCCCCTTCCCGGGCGCCTGGCGCACCCATCCTATGCGGGTGCTGCCGAAGTTGAAGCCAGAGCCCTTGCAGAGGAGGCGCAGGGACCCCCCGGGTGTCTTGAGGCACCTCCAGATTCCACCAGTGTCATGGCCACCCGCAGCCCTGGGGACTCCATTCAGGGGTGATCTGGAAGTTTCAGGGTACCACAGTCCAGGGTTGGGTCAGAACCACTCCAGCTTTGGGCAAAGAAAGTCCAAGGTGGGGGCGGCACAAGATGTGGGTTTGGGGGGGACCGTCGGTGCTGCAACCGAGAAGCGTCAGCGCTTGGGGTGAACCCTGTCGAGCTTTGGGGCTGGACGTGGTGGGGTTTGGTTCAGGAACCATGGAGAGTCAGGGTGTGAGGGTCACGAGCTTCAGGTCACACAGATATGTTTCGGAGGGGAAGCAGTCAAGGTTTGGGCTGAGACTACTCAAGGTTGGGGCAGATCTGGTAACGGTCAGGCCCGAAGCAGCCCGAGCTTGGGGCAGAATGGCGAAGACAGGTGAGATATCGCTCCAAGGGCTGAGGTTTGGGGTGACCAGTTGAGGGTTGGGGGGATCGGTTGGGGTTTGGGTCGAACAGGGCCGAGACCTGAGATACAAAGTCAAAGGACCCAGATGTGACCGTTCCACCCAACCCTCAACTGGTCACCCCAACCCTCGGTTCTGCGAGCCATGGCAAAGGCTCGACCCAGACTTGCTCCCCTTGAAGGACAAGGACGCCGATGATGAGGCTGATGATGGTGGGACTGGGCGACTCACTGGTGTCCTTCCTCCTTCCCCAGGGCTGTGGGCGGCCGTGACGCTGGTGGAGTCCGGAGGGGCCTCCAGACACCCGGGGGGTCCCTGGGCCTCCTCTGCAAGGCCTCTGGCTTCACCTTTGGCAGCAACTATATTGTTTGGTCTCGCCAGGTGCCCGGGAAGGGGCTTGAGTACGTTGCGACTATTTACACCAGCAGTAGTTACATCTACTACGCGCCCTCGGTCCAGGGCCGGTTCACCGTCTCCAGGGACAACTCCCAGAGCACGGTGTTGCTGCAGATGAACAGCCTCATGGAGAATGACACAGCCACCTACTACTGTGGCAGAGCTGCTTATGGTTATTATGGTGATTATGTTACTGGTGGCCCCGACCCTGTCCCCGTGTCCCCTTCTCCCTGGAGAACAATTCTGGCCCAATTATCGACACTTTTGCCCCAACTGAATGGTCACTTCTGCACGGGGCTGGGAAAGCTGGAGGCCAATGGCCAAGGGTTGGGCCCAGGGCCGATGTTTCAGGCGAGGATGGTCACGATGTGGCTCTGCTGCCAAGGTCTGGGGTGCTGGCTTGGGGTTTGGACAAGTCAGACAGGCCCATTCTCAACCTCTTTTGAACCATCTTTGAGTATTTTCAGCCCAAACCTTTCCCACTGTTGTTCAGAACCTGCCTGTGGTGCCCACCAACCCCCTGAGCCCTTTGCACAATCCTTGGCCATCGGCCTCCAGCTGTTACTGGTTCTCTCCAACCTCAAAGCTCTTCACCCCAAAGCCCCATCTGGTCACCCCAAACCTCAGCCCTTGGGGCACTGTCAACAGCTCAGCCCAGGCTTGCCCCCCCTGAGGGATGATGATGCAGATGAGGAGGCTGATGGTGGCACCAGGCGACTGAATGGATCAAACCCAGTTGATATTGGAGCTCAAAATGGTTCTCCGGGGATGTGGAGACACGGGGACTGGGTTGGGGTCACCAACCACTGAAAGTAACAGTACCAGCACCATCATATTTCACACAGTAGTAGGTGGCCGTGTCACCGTCCCTGAGGATGTTCATCTGCAGCGTCACCGTGCTCTGGGAGTTGTCCCTGGAGATGCTGAACTGGCCCTTGACTGACGGCGCGTAGTAGGTGCTGCCACCAGTGCTGGAGATACCAGCAACGTATTCGAGCCCCTTCCCGGGCGCCTGGCGCATCCAGCCCATGGCAAAGCTGCAGAGGGTGAACCCAGAGCCCTTGCAGAGGAGGCGCAGGGACCCCCCGGGTGTCTGGAGGCCCCTCCAGACTCCACCAGCGTCACGGCCGCCCGCAGCCCTGGGGAAGGAGGAAGGACACCAGTGAGTCGCCTGCTCCCACCATCATCACCATCATCATCATCTCCATTGCCACGTCATAATTAATTATGAGGGTCTGCTTTTAGGTGTCTGTTCAAAACAAGGAGTTAATCAATTAATTACATGGTCTCCCAGGAAGACGTGGCAGCTGTGTGAGTTAATTAATTAATATGAGGATAGGTATGGCAGAAAGCAATTAAGGAATCAGTTAATGAAGTAATTAAAGGGGGTTTGCACAGAGCCCCAGGCAGATGCCCAGGAAAAGTGCCTCTGAAGGGGCCCTGCTGGGCTTGAGGTTTGTACCCAGAGAAGGCCCAGTGGGGGATGGGAAGGGTGGAGGATGCCTGGGGCACAGTGACCATGAGCTGAGAGAATTATCAGTGCTGGGAGAAGGCAGGAAGGGAGAGAGCAGAACAGCCCCCTCAGGCTGCCCTAGGGCTGCCTTTGGGCTGCTCAGGCAGCTGCTGGAGAAGATCCCAGGGGAGGCAGCCCTTGAGGGCAAAGGAGCCCAGGAGGGGTGGATGCTGCTCCAGAAGGAAATCTTGGCGGCACAAGAACAGGCTGTCGCAGGCTGTGGGAAGAGGAGTGGGCCAGGAAGGAAGCCAGCTTGGCTGAGGAGAGAGAGCCAGGAAGTCGCCTCCACGTCCGTGTCCTCGTCCTGCAAGGGGAGTAAGTCTGGGCTACAGATGAGCAGCCCATTTCCCAGGGAATCCCCAACTCCCCAGGGTCTTTGATGGTTGGATCAAGAGTTGACCCAGCTGACCCATCTCTTGGCCACTGGCCTCCAGCTTTGACCAGTCCCCCCAACCTCAACCCTTTTCCCTGCAAAACTCAGCCGATCAGCCCACCCTTCAACTGGTCACCACAACCTACATCTGGTCACCCCAAACCACAACTAGTGACCCCAACCCACGGCCATTGGAGCGACGCCTTGCCCGGCTTTGCCGTTCTGCCCCCAGCTTGGGTGGGTTCGGGCCAAGAGCTGACCATGTTTGGCTCCATGTGGCCAATGGCCAAGGGCTGGGCAAAGGGCTCAGGGTGTTGATGGGCACCACGGGCAGGTTCTTAAGGAAACTGGTTGAGATTTGGACCAAAGATGGATCAAAAGATTGTTCTCTAGAGAGGTTGGGACAATGTGACCAATGACCCAGAGTAGGTGCTGCCAGCAGTGGGGTAAATATTTGCAAACCAATCCAGGTAACGAGGGGATGGTGAGGACATGGCGATGGAGATGATGATGATGATGATGATGATGATGATGATGATGATGATGATGATGATGATGATGATGATGATGATGATGATGATGATGGTGGGAGCGGGCGACTCACTGGTGTCCTTCCTCCTTCCCCAGGGCTGCAGGCGGCCGTGACGCTGGTGGAGTCTGGAGGGGCCTCCAGACACCTGGGGGGTCCCTGCGCCTCCTCTGCCAGGGGTCTGGCTTCACCTTCAGCAACACCGGCATGGGATGGATGCGCCAGGCGCCCGGGAAGGGGCTCGAGTACGTCGCGAGGGTTGACATCTTTGGCAGCACTGACTATGCGCCGTTGGTCAAGGGCCGGTTCAGCATCTCCAGGGACAACTCCCAGAGCACGGTGACGCTGCAGATGAACAGCCTCAGGGACGGTGACACGGCCACCTACTACTGCACCAAAGAAGATTGTGCTGCTGGTTATGGTGGTGGTGGCCCCGACCCCGTCACCGTTTTCCCACCTCCCTGGAGAACAAGTCTGCCCCATTCTCAACCTATTTAGACCCAAATTGGAGTGTTTCTGGCCCAAATCTCCCCCAGTTTCCTTCAGAACCCAACTGTGGTTCCTACCGACCCCTTGAGACCTTTGCCCAACCCTTGGCCATTGGCCTCCAGCTGTGACCGTTTCCCTCCAACCTCAACGTTCTTCAACCCAACCCCTCAACTGGTCCCCACAACACTCAACTGGTCACCCCAACACTCAACTGTTTCCCCCAATCCCTCGTCCCTTGGGCCCTGTCCCAGGCCGGGTGCCGAGGGCTGAGGCTGAGGAGAACCGGGCGCCATTGGGCCAGGGAGGGAGAAGATGGAGGCCGAGGGGTGGGGGGAACAGGCTCAGGGGACTCAGGCCACACGCTTGAGGCTCAAACCATTCCAACTACCACCAGCACCACCAGTAGTACCACTGGCATATTTGGCACAGTAGTAGGTGGCCGTGTCATCGTCCCTGAGGCTGTTCATCTGCAGCGTCACCGTGCTCTGGGAGTTGTCCCTGGAGATGCTGAACCGGCCCTGGACCGAGGACGTGTAGACTCTGCTGCCACCACTGTTAATATATGCGACAACCTCGAGCCCCTTCCCAGGCGCCTGGCGCATCCAGCCCATGTCATAGCTGCTGAAGGTGAAGCCAGAGCCCTTGCAGAGGAGGCGCAGGGACCCCCCGGGTGTCTGGAGGCCCCTCCGGACTCCACCAGCGTCACGGTCACCCGCAGCCCTGGGGAAGGAGGAAGGACACCAGTGAGACGCCGCTCCCACCACCATCATCATCATCATCATCATCATCATCATCATCATCATCATCATCATCATCATCATCATCATCATCATCATCATCTCCATCACCACGTACTCACCACCCCTTCGTTACCTGGGAGGGCGACGAGGAAGAGGAGGATGGCAGAGGCCCAGTGGGTGCCCATGGTGATGCGTGGTGGTTTTGGGGAAGGGGGTGATGGCACCATGACAGTGGTCAGGGGTTCTTATGGGGCGGAGGGATGGAATGTGTTTTGCATAACAAGGCAGTGAGGGCGAGAAGAGGGAGGGTTTCTGTTAGCGACACCTCCCATGGGTATCGTATTACTAATGAGCACACCAATAGAGCACTTTCTTTTGACTTCATTAATCAGTTCTCCAGGGAATGAGGCTCATGGAAAAAATAATTAATTAGTTAGGTAATTAATTAATTAATTGATTACGAGAATTTGGTCTCTGGTCCCAAGTCACAGGAAGAGATTAATTATTTAATTAGAAAGTGTCCAGGTAAGCTAGGGCAGCTGTGGGATTTAATTAATTAATTATGGGGAGATGGGTGGCAGAATGCAATTAAGAAGCCTGTTAATTAAGTAACTGTAGGGGTCCCCAGGGATCCCATGTCATATGCACAGCAAAAGTAATTAAGAAATCGTTGAATTAATTGCTGAATGGGGGTGTCTGGGGGAGCCTGTGGCAGGGACATGGTGACCGTGATGGCTTAGGAAGCCGGAATCCAAACTCAGTGGCCTTGGTGCCTCTGCAGCAGGATCCTTGATGGCAGCGCTGGGCACACAGGGGATCGATCGCTCCTCCCTGGGTGTGCTGATCACAGCCAGATTTCTCACCCTGACACACATTAACTACACACAGGCAGTGTCATTGCTGAGAAAAGGCAGGGTTATGCTAATTATTCCCAGGAAGTCATTCCCATTCCCTCCTCCCAGCTAGAGCGTGCTCAGTGGCACTCAGGGGCTCTGCCGCTGGGCTTCAGGGATGAAGGCTGGACGTCTTCCTCTCCCTCAGCTCATCCTCTTTATGTTTCTCCTCCATGGCTACCTGAGCTCAAACACACATTCCTGCACCAACTCGTTAGGAAGCCCTGTAACTGGAAACAAGATATTTCCTGTCTCTTAATTGCTCGTTGGGCTCATTATTGATGACGTCACTTTCTGCAGCCCCAAGGCTGTTGCACTGTCATGGCTCAGTTTGGTAGCTACTGTCACCCAACAGCTCACAGAGTTACAGCCACATTCCACTGAAATCCAACCCAAATCTATTCTTAAAACACTCCAATTAAACTTCTATTAATTGTCTTTCAAGCTGCATCTCCATCAATCTATTCAGCATCGTTACACTTCATTGAATCACAAGGGTTGGAGCTCGGGGTGCTTTGGGCAGCAGCCGGGGAGGTTTTGGGGCAAAGAGTTGGGATTTGAGTGCAGAGGGTCAAGGGTTTGGGAAAGGGTCAGAGCTCGGGGCCAGCAGTCAGGGTCTGGACAAGCATGGCCAAGGGTTGGGCAAGTCAGACGGGGCAACTCACCCCACCCAAAAGCTCACCCACCGGTGGCTTCACCTTTGGCAGCTCCACCACCCTTTGGATTGTTCCGGAAGCGTTGGGGTGGGTTCACTGTGGCAGAGCTGCTTATGGTTATTATGGTGATTATGTTACTGGTGGCCCCAACCCAAAAATCACCATTTTTGACCCCAAATTGGGGAGTTTCCCTCTTTATACCCATTTTTAATTCAAATATTTAAACTCTTCTCCCTCTTTGACCATTTTGTCCAAATCTTCATATTCTTTTACCATTTATGCCACATTTACCCCCCCAAATTAGGGACTTGTGTGCCTAAAGTCATCACTTTTTGCCCACAAATTGCACTTTTTTACCACTATTCCCCAACATAGAGGCATTTTACAGCCTAAAATTGCCATTTTTGACACAAAATTGGAGAATTTTCTAATTTAAACCCATTTTTGACACAAATATTTCAATTGTTTTCCCAATTTTGCCCCCTTTCCCACAAATCTTTTTTTTTTTTACGAATTATGTCTCTTTTTTTTCCCAAATATAGCCTTTAATTGCCATAAATCAGCATTTTCACTCCAAAGTAAGCCTTTTTTAAAACTTTTTGGCCAATTCCCCCCACATTTAGGCAATACTTGAACATTTCAGAGCATTTCCCCCTACCTCTCCCAATTTCTAACATGCACCCAAAAAAATTCCTGGAAATTTTTGAACAAAATTGATTTTTTTTTTTAAAATGTAAATTTCAGAGAATTTTCTGGAAATGTTTTGAACGTTTGGAAATTTTTAGAATTTTTTTCCCAAAATGTGTCTTTTTAACCCCAAAAGCTTTGGGAGGGGAAATGCTGAGCATGAATCACAGTGTTTATACTGGTTTAATTGATTCGTGGGGCACCGGAGCCGTCGTCACCATCTCCTCCGGTAAGTCCTTGTCACCATCATCTCCCCAGGACCAATTTTGGCTTTTTGGCCCCAAAATTTCACCATCCCACAGCGGGGGCGGGTGGGGGAGTTGACGAGGGTCGACCCCCATCCCCAAAATTCCACCCTGGAGGCCGTCGTTGGGTCAAAATGTGGGGTTCTTGGGAGGAGGAGGGAAATTCTATTTTGAGGTGAGAAATTAGATTTTTGGAGATAATTTGGGGAATGTTGGTGAATTTTGGGGGGTTTTAGTTAGGGCGGTTTTAGAGTGTCGCCCAGTCGGACTTGCCCACAAACCCCAACTTATCACCCCAGACTTTGACCCCTGGAGCCACGGCAAAGGCTGGGCCCAGACCTGCTCCACTTGAAGGACAAGGATACGGACATGGAGGGTGATGGTGGGAGCGGGCGACTCACTGGTGTCTTTCCTCCTTCCCCAGGGCTGCGGGCGGCCGTGACGCTGGTGGAGTCTGGAGGGGTCTCCAGACACCCGGGGGGTCCCTGCGCCTCCTCTGCAAGGGCTCTGGCTTCACCTTCAGAACCAACCATGGCATGGGACGGGAGCGCCAGGTGCCTGGGAGGAGGCTGCAGTGGGTCGCAACTATTTACACCAGTAATGGCAACACCTACTAGGCGCCGTCGGTCCAGGGCCGGTTCAGCATCTCCAGGGACAACTCCCAGAGCACGGTGACGCTGCAGATGAACAGCCTCAGGGACGGTGACACGGTTACCTACTACTGCGCCAAAGAAGATGGTGCTGGTGGTGTTTATGCTGGTGGCTCCGACCCCGTCGTCATGTCCCAACTTCTGAGATAACAATTCTTGACAATTATCAGCTTTTTTTGCCCCAACCTTGAGTGTTTTCAGCCCAAATCGTGACGGTTCCAGGTCATGCCCTTGAGCGTGTGGCCTGAGCTCCCTGACCCCAGTTCCCTGACACAGTTTTCGATGGAAAATTGTTCTAATTTTTGGTAAAAATTTGAAGTATTGAATTTTGGCAGGTCTGGGAGGAGTAGAAATAGTGGTTTTAGGAAATGATTCCCACCCTCTCCAGTTGATGTGATCTTAAAAATTTTAAATTCAAAATTTTTAAATATAAAATTTTTTATGGATAAATTTTAAAATACTGAAAATTAAAATTTTATCATTTTCCTACTCAGCCCCTGGACTGACGGCGCGTAGTCTGTGCTGACACCATCCCTGTTAATACCCGCGACCCGCTCAAGCCCCTTCCCAGGTGCCTGGCGCTCCCACTCCATGCCCTTGGTGCTGAAGGTGAAGCCAGAGCCCTTGCAGAGGAGGCGCAGGGACCCCCCGGGTGTCTGGAGGCCCCTCCGGACTCCACCAGCGTCACGGCCGCCCGCAGCCATGGGGAAGGAGGAAGGACACCTGTGAGTTGCCTGCTCCCACCATCACCATCATCATCATCATCATCATCATCATCATCATCATCATCATCATCATCATCATCATCATCATCATCATCATCATCAATCTCCATTGCCACGTCCTCACCACCCCCTCGTTACCTGGGAGGGCGACGAGGAAGAGGAGGATGTGGAAGGCCCAGCGGGTGTCCATGGTGATGGGTGGTGGGTTTGGGGAGGTAGGTGATGGCGCCATGAGAGGGGTCAGGGGTTTCTTACAGGGTGGATGGGTGGGAGGTGATTTGCATAATGTGGTAGGGAGGGGGAAGAAGGGGTGGGCTCATTAGCAACACCTCCTGTGGGTATCAGATTGCTAACGAGCACACCCATAGGGTGGTTTCTTTTGACTTATTTGATTAGCTTTGCATGGAATGAGGCACAGGGAAAAATTACTTCATTAGTTTCTGCTAGTTAACTAAGTAATTAATTAACAGATTACAATGGTAAGATCTGAGATGTCCAGAGAAAACAAGGGGTAAATTAATTAATTAGAAGGTGTCCAGGGAAGCCGTGGCAGCTGTAGGATTTGATTTAATTAATTAATTATCACAGAGTCAGAGGGGTTGGAAGGGACCTCCAGAGCCCATGGGGTCCAACCCCCTGCCCAAGCAGGGTCCCTGGGACAGGGCACACAGGGCGGTGTCCAGACGGGGCTGGAATCTCTCCAGAGAAGGAGACTCCACACCCCCTGGGCAGCCTGTCCCAGGGCTCCCTCACCCTCACTGGGAAGAAGTTCTTCCCCACATTGGTGGGGAACTCCCTGTGCTCCAACTTGAGCCCATCGCCCCTTGTCCTGTCCCCACAGACACTGAGCAGAGGCTGCCCATGTCCCCCTGTGTCCCACACTGCTGGCTCATGGCCAACCCGTCACCCACCAGGACCATCAACCCAGCCGGTGATGATGACGTCACAGGAGGCTACGGGATTGGTGGAGCACGATCTGCCCTTGGTGAATCCCTGCTGACTGCTCCTCATCACCTTCTTCTCTTCCAACTGCTTGGAGATGGCATCCAGCACAAGCTGCTCCATCCCCTTTCCAGGGACAGAGCTGAGGCTGACTGGCCTGTAGTCAGACCAGAGTGACACTGCTCATCCTCCAGTGTTCAGGCACCTGTCCTGATCGCCAAGACCTGTCCAGGTGCCCCTGTCCAGCCCAGTGGCAGCCAGTTTCTCACTCAGAATGCTGGGAGAAACCCTGTCAAAGGCTTTCCTGAAGGCCAGGCAGACACATCCACAGCCTTCCCCTCGTCCATTCAGCGGGTCACCTTGTCACACAAGGGGATCAGGTGAGTTTGACAGGATCTGCCTTCTGTAAACCCCTGTTGACTGGGCCTGATCCCCTGGCCATCACGCATGTGCTGCAGGACAGCTCCCAGGATGAGCCTCTCCAGGATCTTCCCAGGGACTGAGGTCAGGCTGACAGGCCTGGAGCTCCCTGGATCCTCCTTCCAGCCCTTCTGGTCTGTGGGTGTCACAGCTGCCAGGCTCCAGTCGAGTGGAACTTCCCCAGTCTGCCAGGATTGCTGGGAGATGATGGGAAGGGGTTTGGCAAGCACACCTGCCAGCTCTCTGAGGACCCTGGGGTGGATCCCATCTGGCCCCAGTGACTTGTGGGTCTCTAACTGGCCAAGCAGGTCAATCATCATTTCCTCCTGACCCATGGGAGCTTTGTTCTGCTTCCCCTCCCTGTCAGCCCCTTCCTGAGGATGAGCACTCAGGGAATAAGGATACGATACCCAGGGAGAGGTAACAAGGACCCCACCCCTCTGTCCCATAAGAACCCCCTGACCCCGACGTGGCACCATCACTCCCCTCCCGAAACCCACCACCCTCTGGCCCTCTGCCATCCTCCTCTTCTTCGTCGCCCTCCCAGGTAAGGAGAGGGTGGTGAGGACATGGCAATGGAGATGATGATGATGATGATGATGATGGTGGGAGCGGGTGACTCACTGGTGTCCTTCCTCCTTCCCCAGGGCTGCGGGCGGCCGTGACGCTGGTGGAGTCCGGAGGGGCCTCCAGACATCCGGGGGGTCCCTGCGCCTCCTCTGCAAGGGCTCTGGCTTCGACTTCAGGAACTACAACATGTTGTGGGTGCGCCAGGCGCCTGGGAAGGGGCTGGAGTACGTTGCACAGATCAACTTTGGTGATAGTTGGACAGACTACGCGCCATCGGTCCAGGGCCGGTTTAGTATCTTCAGGGACGACTCCCAGAGCACGGTGACGCTGCAGATGAACAGCCTCAGGGACGGTGACACAGCCACCTACTACTGCGCCAGAGCTCCTGCTGCCGGTTTTTTTCATCGTGCTGTTACTGGTGCTGGTGGCCCTGACCCCATCACCATGTCCCCACCTCCCTGGAGAACAATTCTGGCCCATTATCAACACTTTTTGACACAAAAAAAGATTTTTTCAGCTCAAATTACACCCACTGTTGTTCAGAACCTGCCTGTGGTGCTCAGCAACACCTTGAGCCCCTTGCCCAACCCTTGGTCATTGGCCACATGGAGCCAAACTTGGTCAGCGCTTGGCCCGAAGCAGCTCGAGCTGGGGGCAGAACAGCAAAGCCCGGTGAGACTTCGCTCCAAGGGCTGAAGGTTGTGGTGACAAGTTGATGGTTGGGGTGGTTGATTGAGTGTTGGGTTGAAAAGAGTTGAGGTTGGAGGGAACTGGTCAATGCTGGAGCCCAGTGGCCAAGAGATGGGTCAACTGGGACAACTCTAGATCCAACCATCAAAGACCCTGGGGCGTTGGGGATTCCCTGGGAAGGGGATGGAGATGGTTGGGACGCCCGATACACATCATCAATTGGGGGTGATGACACAGCCACCTACTACTGTGCCAGAGATGGTGGTGGTGGTGGTGATGGTGGTCACCACCCCATCACTATAATCCCTCCTCCCAGCATCTCCCCAGCATCCTGGCACAAAGATCCAGGTCTCATTCCAGATATAAACCCCAAAACCTTCAGAATTTTACCCAAATTCTTCCCGGAATCCCACCTGCGACTCATCCAGCTTCACCTCCGGTTTCTTCAGGATGTTCTCCATGCCCAAGGAACCGTGAATTCCCCCAAATCCTCATATTTCCCCCAAAATCCTCACACTTCCCCCCAGATCTCGTATTTTCCCCAAAATTCCCTACTTTTCCCCAAAACCCCCACATTTTCCCCAAATTTGGCTGTACTTGGCCCAATTCTGACCAAAATTCTGATGTTCCTTTGGTTGCTTGACCCAATTTGTATCCAAGTCTTGAGAAACTTTGGTTTCTTGAGCCAATTTTGACCCAAATATGGTCTTTGGCTCTTCTTCTCAATTTTGACCCAAATTTGGTCTTCCCTTGGTTCCTTGGTACAATTTGGACCCAAATCTGCAGGGTGAGGGGATGTGGCTGCACTGACCAAGGGGGGATTTTGTCCTCCCCTGTGTCACCGTGGCACTGTAGCTGCTACAGGTTGGGTTAGTAGATGACACGGTGATCCAGGTGGTGACAAAAACCCCACAGCGAGCTCAGCTCCTCTTCTGCCTGGGCTCAGGGGGACTTTACCCGGGGTCCAGCCCCCGCTTTGTCCCTCTCCCCCTTCCTGGAGGCTTTGGCACCCACCCTGAGCGGGGGCGTGGGCAGCTTTGCTCCAGGGGAGAAGAACTTGGCCTCCTCACCTCCTTTTTTGGACCCAAAGCTGCTCTTCCCGTGGCTTCTCTGGTCACGTTGGACCCAGATCTCACCAAGCTTTGGGTCAACCAGTCCATCATGGCCCAAACCTGCTCTTCCTTTGGCTTCTTCTGGTCCATTTTGACCCAAATCTGGGGCTCCTTTGGTTCCTTGGGCCAATTATGACACAAATCTCATCAAGCTTTGCGTCTCCTGGCAATTTTTTACCCCAATCTTGAATATCTTTGGGGTTTGGTGCCAATTTGGACCCAAATCTGCTCTTCCTTTCCCTTTTTTGCCCAATTTTGACCCAAATCCAAAGGGTGAGGGTAGACAGCTGTGCCGATAGAGAGGGAATTTGTCTCCCCTTGTGTCACCGTGGTGCTGCTGGTGGTTGGGGTGCTACTCACTGTGACATGGGTGGTGACAAAAAAATGCTGCCTCCTCTTTCTTCCAAGTTTCTCGATACATTTGGGCTGATATTCCCAATTTTGAAAGGTTTTGACCCAATTCTGGTAATTTTTTGACAGAAAATTGAGGAATTTTACATTTTATACCAAATTTTCACCAAAATATTTCAACTTTCCTCCCACTTTGCACCATTTTGCCCAAATTTTTACTGTATTTAACCATATATTCCACATTTCCCCCAAAATTTGGCCTTTGTATTCCTACAGTTATCACTTTTTGCCACAATATTGCCCTCTTTTACCTATTTTGCCCCAAATATGTGCATTTTTCAGCCTAAAATTGCCATTTTTTACTCCAAATAGGTAATTATTTACTTTAAACACATTTTTAATGTAAATATTCTCTTTTCCCACTTTTGCCACATTTCGCCCAAAATCTTCACATTTTTTTACCAATTATGTCACTTTTTTCCCCAAATATGGCATTTTATTGACAAAATCCAGCATTTTCACCCCAAAGTCTCTCTTTCTTGAATCTTTTTGCCCTATTTCCTCCAAATTTGGGCAACTTTGGACTATTTTGAGGTATTCCTCCCCATCATTCCACTTCACTACAATGACCCCAAATCCAAAATTTTTTTCACATTTTATCCCAATTTTCAATGATTTTGGGGAATTTTTAATAATTATTGTAATTTTTTCTTTCCTTGCCATTTTCCATCCAATTTTTGTGCAAATCCATCACTTTTCTCACCCCATTTCCACCATGCAACCCAAAAATTGGAAGAAATTTTTTTAATCGTTTGAAAAATTGTAAAACATTGAAAATTTCAAGGAATTTTTTAAAATTCAGTGGATTTAAAATAAATTTTAATTGATTTTTTCTCCAAAATTTGGCTTTTTAAACACAAAAAACGTTGGGAGAAGAAGCACCAGGCATGAATCACAGTGGTTGTCCTGCTTGGATTGAGTTTTGGGGCGTCGGAGCCGTCGTCACCATCTCCTCTGGTAAGTCCTCGTCACCATCATCTCGCTGGGGCAAATTTTGGCCTTTTTTGCCCCAAAATTTCACCTTCCCGGGGCGGGGACGTGTGGGTGAGGGGACGAGGGTGGACACACTCCCCCCAAAATTCCACCCTCGAGGCCGTCGTTGGGTCTAAATGTGGGGTTGGGGGGTGGGGGGTGGTTTGGCCCTGGCTAGAGGCCAAATGTCCACCAAGCCGCTCGCTCACTCCCCCGGGACAGACAGACAGACAGACGGAGCCTCCGTGGGGTGGGACAGGGACAGTTCCTGACAGAAATCCCTGTGAGTGTAGAACAAGAACGGGCAGTTCCACTCCCCCCCAGTGCTGACACAGAGTCCCTGACTGACCCGACGGTTCCAGAGGGCTGCCTGACGGCCAGGACCGACTGAGCGGCCCCACACCCCGGCCACACTCAGCCTGTTCTGGAGGCAAACAGCCCCTCCCCTTTCTCCCCCAGCTGCTGTCATGGGGCAGTGGTGTCAGGGGGTGTGGAAAACAGCCCAGGCAAACTCAGCTCAGCTGTGCTGGCTGCTTGGGGAGCTGAGCTCTGGCCTGGCCAGCACCAGCACATTACCCACCCCTGTTTCCACACCATCTCCACCATGCCCAGATCTTACATTTTCAGAGCCCTGGGGAGGTTCATAACATCATTCCCCTGCCATGGACTGATTTTCCACACCAAGAACTGAGTGGCTGTCCTCCCCTGGAATTCAATCCCCTGGGGGTACACACTGCATTTCCCCACCCTTTCCCATCACCCACCGAGTGCACCCAGGTCCCTGAGCAAAAGCTCATCCCAAGGATGGGTTTGCCTTTGCCTGGGGCAGGAATCACCCGGACTGGTTTTGCCAACTGGTTTTAATGGACTTTCTCCCCGTCTAGAGTCTGTGGGAGTTTTGACTGGGCAGGGCCAGCTGGATGGGGAGACCCCCTGGAACTACCCAGCCAGGTGGCTTTGGCTAAATGCAGATCCCAGTTCTAGAGGGTTCCACCACCCCTTGTACCTCTCGCTCTTCCCGGGGGCTGGTGCATGGTGGGGGATGTGATACCCCATTGGATGGCGTGTTCCTGGGCCCAGGTGTCTATGAGATCATTCCAGACATGAGTCCCCTTGTCCCACTGGATTCTCTCTGCAGGGCCATGTCGCCAGAGGACTCGCTTCTCAGCTCCATGGTCAAATCTCCCCCTCCATCCCCAGCCCAGCTGGATGTGGCATCTCTCCCTTGATGGCCGGAGGTGTCGTGGGCTCAGTGAGCAATAAAGGATTCACCCTGACGTTGCCAGTCGAGGTCTCCTGGAGCCACTTCAGCCTCAGCACCCTGATCCACCCGACGGTTGTTCTGATGTTCTTCAGGGGCTCTTGGGTCCGTGGGCATCTCCAGGCCGTCCTGTGACAGTGAGGTGCTCAGGCTGGGCAGAGATGTCTTGCCAGAGTGGAGCAGCCCAGATGGGGGATTGTCCCTCTCTGCTCTGCCCTGGGGAGGCCCCAGCTGGAGTCCTGTGTCCAGAGCTGGGGCCTCAACAAAAGGTCAGGGGCCAGTTCAGCATCTCCAGGGACAACTCCCAGAGCACGGTGACGCTGCAGATGAACAGCCTCAGGGATGGTGACACGGCCACCTACTACCGACCCTGGACCGACGGCGCTGTGGTAGTTTGGCCCTCGCTAGAGGCCAAATGCCCACCCAGCCACTCGCTCACTCCCCCTCTCAGCCAGAAAGGGGAGACAATCTCTCTTGGGAGGCTTGGGACTGGAGAGAAGGACAGAGGGATCACTCTCCAGGGAGTGCAACGGGCAGAAGAGACTCAGCACAGAATCAAGGAAAGAAAAGGGATTTATTACACTGCAACTGCTGCACCCAGAGACCCGGAACGGAGAGAAGAAGGGGAAGCGGCCAGGGCTTAAGGCACCTTCCCCCCACCCCTCCCCTGCTCAGCAGACTGAAACTCCATCACCATTTGACTCCCTTCCTCCCCCCAACATGGCTTGGGGAGGGGCAGGGAATGGGCACTGGGGTTCTGGGGATTCCTCACCAGCTGCTTTCTTGCCCCAGATCTCAACGCTTCTCCTTCCCCCCACCCCTCGTCTCTTCGCACACTTGACTTTAATCAGACCCCAAATTAGAACAATTTTCCTATCAAATTCCCCCCAGATTCAATATTCCCACAGCAATTTGCCTGCGGATTATTTTTCACTCAAACAAAATCATTAAAAATTCATTTTTGGGCCAATTTTGGTCTCCAAAATTCTATTTCCCCCTCAAAAAACTACTTCCTTCACAAAAATTTTCAATTCCAAAACGAAAAAAAATCCAATTTCCCCAAATTTGACATTTTTTCCTCTTTTTCAACACTTCAAGTGCCTTAGCATAAATTTTTGGGTTGGAAATCACCAAAACACCCTAAAATTTGACATTTTTGGCCCAGTAGATTGCCCCGCCCTAATTAAACCCCCCCAAAATTCAAAAAAAATTCCCCAAATTCTCCACCAAAATCAAATTTCTCACCTCAATATTGAGTTCGCCCCCCAAAAAAACCCATAATTTGACCCAACGATGGCTTTTAGGGTAGGATTTTGGGGGGAGTGTGTCGGACTTCGTCCCCTTCCCCACCTGCCCCCGCCATGGGAGGGTGAAATTTCGGGGCAAAAAAGGCCAAAACTGGTCCTGGCAAGATGATGGTGACGAGGACTTACCGGAGGAGACGGTGATGAAGATCCTGGTGCCCCACACATCAATTTCTTTAGCACAATGTCTGTGATTCACACCCGGCGCTTCCTCTACAAAATATTTTTGGGTTAATAAAGCCTAATTTTTGGGAAGAAAAAAAATTTTTAATAATCAAAAAAATTCAAGAATTCTCAAAATTTTTTCAAATTCTTTAAAATTCTTTGAAACCTGGATGGGATGGATGTGCCAGCCACCTGGTAAGGGGCTGGAGTTCATCGCGCAGATTAACAGCGGTGGTGGCAGCACCTACTACGCTCCCTCGGTCAAGGGCCAGTTCAGCATCTCCAGGGACAACTCCCAGAGCACGGTGACGCTGCAGATGAACAGCCTCAGGGACGGTGACATGGCCAAATGTGCTGGTGGTGGTTATGGTGCTGCTTGTGGTGGTGACCCCGACCCTGTCCTCGTGTCCCCACCTCCCTGGATACAATTCTGACCCATTATCAGCCTTTTCTGACCCATTTTTGCATATTTTGTCCCAAACTTCGACCAGTTTCCTGGTCATCACCAACGTACCCCAATCATGGTCTCTCCTTGCTCCAACCCTCAGTGATGTTGTCCCAAACCTTGGCCATGCCCCCAAGGTCTCAACCACCTCCATCCCACCCTGACCATGAATCCACAGCTCCCGTCGTTGTTGGGCTCAGCTTGGGTCAGGTAAGGACCATGTCGGGGCCAGGAATGTCCCCCAGGGAGGTGGGGACACGGTGACGGGGTCGGGTCCACGAGCAAAACAACCTCCCCAGCGGCTCCCACAAACACAAAGCCACCAGCTCACCCACACTTCCTCCCAGTGGCTTTTAGCCCCACAGCACTGCCCTCACAGTGACATTTCTTTATCCTCACGTCCACTCTGACCTTCACAGCTGCAGTTTCATGTGGACTTCCCTTCTGATGTTCTTTTCACATAGCACAAAGAGGGCTTCCCCCAGCCTCCCCTTCTCCAGGCTAAGGAAGCCCGGGTCTCTCAGCCTCTCCACACAAGACCCCTCACCGTATCTTGGCAGAGTTTCTCTGACCACGTGAACGTCCATCCCTATTCCTCCAGACTGGGGAGCCCCACACTGGGACTGGCTGCTCCAGAGGTGGCCTCACGGGTGCAGATGGACCTGAAGAGCCCTTGTCTGCGTGGCCACGCTCCTCCCAGTGCAGCCCAATGTGCTCATGGTCAGATTCCTGTTCAGCACCTCTGGCTGCCACGACATCCCCAGGAATGACCAAATTCTTCCCCTTTCAGACAGTTCTCCACCTGCCATGTCTGAGCTGCCTTGATGTGTGGGTGTTGTGCTGGAACCTTTTGTCATGGTTTCACCCCAGCTGAGAGCTGAGCACCAGGCAGCCGGGCTCTGTCTCTACGTGGTTGTGTATGGTGGGGAGAAATGAGCTGATGTAAGAAGCCGTGCAGACACCAAGGCCAGGGGAGAAGGAGGGAGGGGGAAGAATGAAGCCCTTAGGGTGCCAGAGAGAGATTCCCCTGCAGCCCGTGGAGAAGCCCATGGTGCAGCGGGTGTCCCCTCGCAGCCCATGGATAAGGACGGGGAGCAGAGACCATCTACAGCCTGTGCAGAGACCGACCCACCCCGCAGCAGAGTGGGAGAGCGGCTTTGGTGGGCGTCTGGCCTCCAGCCAGGGCCAAACCACCACCCACGGCCACGGCCTTGGCCCTCTGGGGGAGCAAGTCTGGGCTGAGCCTTGGACATGACTCCAGTGGTCAGGGGATGGGGTGACAAGTTGGGGTTTGGGGTGATCAGTTGAACTTTGGAGTGACCAGTTGAGGGTTGGAGTGAAGAGTATTGAGATTGGAGGAAAACAGTCAAAACTGGAGACCAATGGCCAAGGGTTGGGCAAAGGGTTCGAGAGGTTGGTGGGCACCACAGGAAGGTTCAGAACAACAGTGGGTGAGATTCGGGTTAAAAATAGTATAAAATGGGTCAAAATGTGTGTAAAACGTGACAAAATTGTTCTCCAGGGACGTGGGGACATGGGGACGGGGTCAGGACCACCAGCAATATAAACATCACCATAAGTACTACTAGATTTGGCGCAGTAGTAGGTGGCCGTGTCACCGTCCCTGAGGCTGTTCATCTGCAGCGTCACCGTGCTCTGGGAGTCGTCCCTGGAGATGCTGAACCGGCCCTGGACTGACGGCACGAAGTTTGTGTATCTACTGGTTCTGTCAATACTCGCGACAAACTCCAGCCCCTTCCCGGGTGCCTGGCGCATCCATCCCATTTGGAAGCTGCTGAAGTCGAAGCCAGAGCCCTTGCAGAGGAGGCGCAGGGACCCCCCGGGTGTCTGGAGGCCTCTCCGGACTCCACCAGCGTCACGGCCGCCCGCAGCCCTGGGGAAGGAGGAAGGACACCAGTGAGTCGCCTGCTCCCACCATCATCATCATCATCATCATCATCATCATCATCATCATCATCATCATCATCATCATCATCATCATCATCATCATCTCCATCGCCACGTCCTCACCACCCCCTCGTTACCTGGGAGGGCAACGAGGAAGAGGAGGATGTGGGAGGCCCAGCGGGTGCCCATGGTGATGGGAGGTAGGTTTGGGGAGGGGGGTGATGGCGCCACGATAGGGTCAGGGTGTTCTTATAGGGCAGAGGGGTGGGGGGTGATTTGCATAAAGAGGTGTTGCAGGTGAGAGGATGGGAGGGCCTCGGTAGCAACCCTCCCATGCATATCAGATAGCTCACAGGCGCACCCATAACGTGGTTTGTTTTAAAAAAATTTTAAAGATTTTAAAACCCAAAAAATGTTGGGATGGGAAGTGCCGGGCATGAATCGCAGTGGTTATACTGGTTATACTGATTTTTGGGGTGCCGGGATTGTTGTCACTGTCTCCTCAGGTAAGTCCTCGTCACGATCATCTCACCAAGACCAGTTTTGGCCTTTTTTGCCCCAAAATTTCACCTTCCCATGGCGGGGGCAGCTGGGGAAGGGGACGAGTGTCAACTCACTCTCCCAAAAATCCCAACCTCAAAGACCTCATTGGGTCAAATTATGGGGTTTTGGGGGTGGGAAACTCCATTTTGAGGTGATAAATTTGATTTTGGTGGAAAATTTGGGGAATTTTTTTGAATTTTGGGGATTTTAATTAGGGTAGGGCAATCTACTGGCCCAAAATGACAGTTTTTAGGGTGTTTTGGTGATTTCCAACCCAAAAATTCTTGCCAAGGCAATTGAATCATAGACAAAGTGGAAAGAAGTCAAATTTGGAAAATTTTGGATTTTTTTTATTTTGGATTTGAAAATTTTTGTGAAGGAAGTAGATTTTGAGGGAAAATTAGAATTTTGGAGACCAAAATTGACACAAAAATGAATTTTTAATGATTTTCTTTGAGTGAAAAATAATCCGCAGGCAAATTGCTGTCGGAATATTGAATCTGGGGGGAATTGGATGGGAAAATTGTTCTAATTTGGGGTCTGATTAAAGTCAAGTGTGCGAAGACATGAAGGGTGGTGGGAAGGAGAAGCGTTGAGATCTGGGGCAAGAAAGCAGCTGGTGAGGAACCCCCAGAACCCCAGTGCCCATTCCCTGCCCCTCCCCAGGCCATGTTGGGGGGAGTAAGGGAGTCAAGTGGTGATGGAGTTTCAGTCTGCTGAGCAGGGGAGGGGTGGGGGGAAGGTGCCTTAAGACCTGGCCGCTTCCCATTCTTCTCTCCGTTCCGGGTCTCTGGGTGCAGCAGTTGCAGTGTAATAAATCCCTTTTCTTTCCTTGATTCTGTGCTGAGTCTCTTCTGCCCGTTGCACTCCCTGGAGAGTGATCCCTCTGTCCTTCTCTCCAGTCCCAAGCCTCCCAAGAGAGATTGTCTCCCCTTTTTGGCTGAGAGGGGGAGTGAGCGAGCGGCTGGGTGGACATTTGATCTCTAGCCAGGGCCAAACCACCACAGCGCCGTCGGTCCAGTGTTGGTAGTAGGTGGCCGTGTCACCGTCCCTGAGGCTGTTCATCTGCAGCGTCACCGTGCTCTGGGAGTTGTCCCTGGAGATGCTGAACCGGCCCTTGACCGATGACCTGTACCATGTGCTGCTCCCATCCTTGTTAATCTGCGCAACCCACTCAAGGGTCTTCCCAGGCACCTGGCGCACCCACTGCATGCCAAAGCTGCTGAGGGTGAAGCCAGAGGCCTTGCAGAGGAGGCGCAGGGACCCCCCGGGTGTCTGGAGGCCCCTCCGGACTCCACCAGCGTCACGGCCGCCCGCAGCCCTGGGGAAGGAGGAAGGACACCAGTGAGTCGCCCGCTCCCACCATCATCATCATCATCATCATCAACATCATAATCATCATCATCATCTTCATCAACATCATCATCATCTCCATCTCCACGTCCTCACCACCCCCTCGTTGCCTGGATAGGTTTGCAAGTATTTACCCCACTGCTGGCAGCACCTACTCTTGGTCGTTGGTCACATTGTCCCAACCTCTCTAGAGAACAATCTTTTGATCCATCTTTGACCCAAATCTCAACCAGTTTCCTTCAGAACCTGCCTGTGCTGCCCACCAACCCCTTGAGCCCTTTGTCCAAACCTTGGCCATTGGCCACATGGAGCCAAACTTGGTCCAAGTTCGGGTCAGAACGGCCCTATAAGAACCCCGCAACCACATTGTGGCGCCACCATCACCCCCTTCCCAAAACCCACTACCCATCACCATGGGCACCCGCTGGGCCTCCCCCATCCTCCTCTTCCTCGTCACCCTCCCAGGTAACGAGGGGGTGGTGAGGACGTGGCAATGGAGATGATGATGATGATGATGATGATGATGATGATGATGATGATGATGATGATGATGGTGGGAGCGAGCGACTCACTGGTGTCCTTCCTCCTTCCCCAGGGCTGCAGGCGGCCGTGACGCTGGTGGAGTCCGGAGGGGCCTCCAGACACCCGGGGGGTCCCTGCGCCTCCTCTGCAAGGGCTCTGGCTTCACCTTCAGCAACACTTGGATGGGATGGGTGCGCCAGTCGCCTGGGAAGGGGCTGGAGTGGGTCGCAGCTATTTACACTGGTAGTAGCAGCACCTACTATGCGCCGTCAGTCAAGGGCCGGTTCAGCATCTCCAGGGACAACTCCCAGAGCACGGTGACGCTGCAGATGAACAGCCTCAGGGACGGTGACACGGCCACCTACTACTGCGCCAAAGGTGGTACTGGTTATGCTGCTGCTGGTGACCCCAACCCTGTCGCCATTAGCCCACCTCCCAGGAGAACAATTTTGACCCATTATCCTCTTTTTCTGAGGCATGTTTGGGTGGTTTGGACCTCGGCCCTTGGAGCGACACCTCACCCGGCTTTGCCATCCTGCCCCAGCTCGGCCTCCTCCAGCTCCCAGCACTGACCATGTTTCCCCAACCTTGAGTGTTCTGGGACCAACCCGTGCCCATTTCTGCTCCAACCCCACCTGGGAGGGGACATCCCTGACCCCACTGCCCCAAACCTCCATCCTTCAGGGCCCAAAGCTCCAGGGTCAGAGTTGGGGCCAGAAGCCGTCAGGGCCTGGGGCAAACCTGTCCAGGCCGGAGCCAGAGAGGTCCCGGTGTGGGGGAGGAGCTGGGCTGTGGGGCAGGAACATCCGAGGGGTTTGGGAAGAAACGGTCAGATGTGGTCAGGGGTTGGGCCAGACTGGTGATGGGGTCAGGGCGGCCAAAACCAGCACCACCAGCACCAGCAGCAGGTTCTCTGGCACTGTAGTAGGTGTTGTCACCATAGTTCTCAAAACCTACCATGAGCTCCTTCCCCTTTCCTGGTGCACCCACATCATGGCCTTGGTGCTGAGGGAGGAGCTGGAGTCCCGGCAGAGGAGGCACATGGACCCCTCCAACCCCAGAGCCACCCAGATCTCTACCCGCCCCCTGACCCCCAGCCTCAGACTTGGTCCCACCAAGGGGCTGACGTCGTGGACATGGAGTGTGCTGGCGGGACTGGGCGACTCACTGGTCTCCTTCCTCCTTCCCCAGGGCTGTGGGCAGTCGTGATGCTGGTTGAGTCCAGAGGGGCCTCCAGACACCAGGGGGGTCCCTGTGGTTGTGGCCCCAACCCCATCACCGTGTCCACACCTCCCCAGGGGGACATTCATGGCCCTGATTTTGTCTCTCCCTGACCCAAGCTGGACCCAACAAGCACGGGTCCCACCCGCACAGTCCGTGTCCGAGTCCTCGTCCTTCAGGAGGAACAAGTCTGGATCGAGGCTTTGACATCGTTCCAACATCTGGAGTGATGAGTTGAGGTCTGGGGCAAAGCCAGTCAAGATTTTGGTTGATCAGTTGAGGTTTTGGTCGAATGATCAACTCTGAGTGGGGCTGGGGAGAGCGGGAGGCCAGTGGCCCAGGTTTGGGTCCCAGGGCAGGTGTTTGGGGCCAGGACGGTCACGGTGTGGCTCTGCTGCCAAGGTTTGGGGTGATGGGTTGGGGTTTGGGCCAACTACTACTTCAGCAAAGCTGGTGCTGGTGCTGATGCTGGTGGAGGCCCTGATCCCATCCCTGTGTCCCGACTTCCCTGGGAACAATTTTGAGCTCCAACATCAACTGGTTTTGACCCAGTGAGTCACCCGGTCTCCCCATCACCCTCCTCATCCGCGTCATTGTCCCTTGGGGGGAAAAAGTCTGGGTTGAGCTACTGACAGTGCTCCAAGGGCCAAGGGATGGGGTGACCAGTTGTGGGTTGGGGTGAGCAGCTGAGAGTTGGGCTGAGAACTGTTGAGGTTGGAGGGAACCAGTCAGAGCTGGAGGCCAGTGGCCCAGGGTTGGTCAAAGGGCTCCAGGGGTTGGTGGGCACCACAGGCAAGGCTTGAAGTAAACTGGTCAAGCTCTGGCACTAACCACTCAAAGTTGGGTCAAAAAAGGCTGAAAACAGGCAAAAGCTTTTCTCTGGGGAGGTGGGGACACAGAAACGGGGTCGGGGCCACCAGCAAGATAATAACCAGCATAACAAGTACCAGCATTTTTGGCACAGTAGTAGGTGGCCGTGTCACCGTCCCTGAGGCTGTTCATCTGCAGCCTCACCGTGCTCTGGGAGATGTCCCTGGAGATGCTGAACCGGCCCTGGACCGACGGCGCGTAGTCGGTGTAACTACCACTGCTCTCAATGCCTGCAACGAACTCCAGCCCCTTCCCGGGTGCCTGGCGCACCCACTGCATGCCATAGCTGTCGAAGGTGAAGCCAGAGCCCTTGCAGAGGAGGCGCAGGGACCCCCCGGGTGTCTGGAGACCCCCTCCGGACTCCACCAGCGTCACAGCCGCCCGCAGCCCTGGGGAAGGAGGAAGGACACCAGTGAGTCGCCCAGTCCCACCAGCACCCTCCATGTCCGTGTCCTCATCCTTTGAGGGGAGCAAATCTGGCTCTGGGGGTCTCACGGCCCAGGAAAGGTCACGTCTGATGGGGCTGGGGAAAGCTGGAGGCCAAAGGCCAAGGGTTGGGAAAAGGTCTCACACCTAATTTAACCCAAAAATCTTTTAATTTTTCCCCAAATTCTCTTAATTTTTCCACAAATTCATAAATTATCCTCTAAATTTCCTTAATTTACCCAAAAATTCCCTCATATTTTCCTCAAACTCCTTCATTACCCCCAAAATTCCATCATATTCCTCAAAAAATCCCTCATTTCTCCTACATTCCCTAATTAATCCCCCAAATTCCCTCATATTCCTCCAAATTACCTAATTTTCCCCAGAATTCACTCATTTTTCCACAAATTCCTTCATTTTTCCTCAAATTCCCTCATTTTTCCTCAAATTCCCTCATTTCTCCTCAAATTCCTCCCTTTTCTCTCAAATTCTCCCATTTCCCCAAAAAATTCCCTCCTTTGCCCCCCAAATTCCCTCACATTTTCCAGCTGTGACCGTTTCCCTCCACCTCCCCCTGGTCGGAGTGGTTTGGGCCTCAAGCGTGTGGCCTGAGTCCCCTGAGCCTGTTCCACCCACCCCTCGGCCTCCATCTTCTCCCTCCCTGGCCCAATGGCGCCCGGTTCTCCTCAGCCTCAGCCCTCGGCACCCGGCCTGGGACAGGGGCCCAAGGGACAAGGGGATGGGGGGACCAGTTGAGTGTTGGGGGGACCAGTTGAGGGTTTGGGATGAAGAACGTTGAGGTTGGAGGGAAACGGTCACAGCTGGAGGCCAATGGCCAAGGGTTGGGCAAAGGCCTCAAGGGGTCAGTAGGCCCCACAGTAGGGTTCTGAAAGAAACTTGGGGAGACTTGGGCCAGAAACATTCAAAAATGAGTCAAAAGAGGTTGAGAATGGGGCAAACTTGTTCTCCAGGGAGGTGGGGACATGAGGATGGGGTCGGGGCCTCCACCACCATACGCAGTATAACTACCAGCATATTTGGCGCAGTAGTAGGTGGCCGTGTCACCGTCCCTGAGGCTGTTCATCTGCAGCGTCACCGTGCTCTGGGAGTTGTCCCTGGTGAGGGTGAACCGGCCCTTGACCGAGTGTGCGTAGTAGGTGTAACCACCACTGCTGTGAACACTCGCAACATACTCGAGCCCCTTCCCAGGCCCCTGGCGCATCCAGCCCATGTTGTAGCTGCTGAAGGTGAAGCCAGAGCCCTTGCAGAGGAGGCGCAGGGACTCTGGAATTCTCAAATATTCAAATATTGTCAATATTCTCAATATTCTTTGAAAGTCTTTGAAATTCTTTGAAACCTGGATGGGATGGATGCGCCAGGTGCCTGGGAAGGGGCAGGAGTTCATCGCGCAGATTAACAGCAGTGGTGGCAGCACCTACTAAGCACCGTAGGTCAAGGGCCAGTTCAGCATCTCCAGGGACAACTCCCAGAGCACGGTGACGCTGCAGATGAACAGCCTCAGGGACGGCGACACGGCCACCTACTACTGCGCCAGATCTGCTACTGGTACTGGTGGTTATTATGCTGGTGGCCCCGACTCCATCAGCATGTCTCCACCTCCTCTCAGGACAATTCTGGCCCCACCACTGTCCGTTTCTGCTCCAACAAGAGTTTCTGCTTCCCACAGTGAAATCTTGGTGAAAAAAAAGACCAAGGTTTGTGTGAAAAGCACCCTGAGTTGGGGCAACACTGCCACGGTCAGGCAGGGCCCGAGTGCAGGGGGTGTGGAGTTTCCTTCTCTGGAGGTACTCCAAACCCGCCTAGACACCGACCTGTGTGCCATGTCCTAGGGACCCTACTTTGGCAGGGGTTTGGACCCCATGGGCTCTGGAGGCTCCTTATGACTCTTATGCCACTGTTAGTCTGTGACTGGTGGGCACCAGAAGCAGGTTCTGAGCAACAGTGGGTGAGATTTGAGCTGAAAATACTGAAAGTTGGGTCAAAAAAGGTGGATAATGGGCCAGAATGGTTCTCTAGGGGAGGAGGGGACATGGTGACGGGGTCGTGGCCACCACCAGCACCATAATTAGCCCCACCATCTTTGGCACAGTAGTAGGTGGCCGTGTCACCGTCCCTGAGGCTGTTCATCTGCAGCGTCACCGTCCTCTGGGAGTTGTCCCTGGAGATGCTGAACCGGCCCTGGACCCACGGCGGGTAGTAGGTGACACCACCGATGCCAATATATGCGACAGACTCCAGCCCTTTCCCGGGTGCCTGGCGCACCCAGTTCATGCCAGTGCTGCTGAGTTCAAAGCCAGAGCCTTTGCAGAGGAGGCGCAGGGACCCCCCGGGTGTCTGGAGGCCCCTCCGGACTCCACCAGCGTCACGGCCGCCCGCAGCCCTGGGGAAGGAGGAAGGACACCAGTGAGTCACCTGCTCCCACCACCATCATCATCATCATCATCATCATCATCATCATCATCATCATCATCACCTCCATCGCCACGTCCTCACCACCCCCTCGTTACCTGGGAGGACAACGAGGAAGAGGAGTATGGGGGAGGCCCAGTGGGTGCCCATGGTGATGTGTGGTGGGTTTTGGGAGGGGGTGACGGCACCACATTGGGGTTGGGGTGTTCTTATAAGGCAGAGGGTTGGGGGGGGATTTGCCTAATGAGGCAGGGCGGGATGGGGTGGCTCGTTACCTTCCCTGGGTATCGGATCATTAATGATCACACCCACTCAGTTTGGTTTGACTTGATTATTTCTCCAGGGTATGAGGTGTGGGGGAATATCAATTAAATAGTTAATTACTATAATTAATTACGAGGGTCTGCTCTCAGGAGTGTGGTGAAAACAAAGAGTGGCTCTTCCTTGTCAACCCCTTGGCCCTGTGTCCTGAGTCCCCTGACTCCATTGCCCCACCCCTCGGCCTCAACCTTCTCCCTCCCTGGCCCAATGTCACCCCTTTCTCCTCAGTCTCAGCCGTCGACATCCAGCTGTGACAGTGACCCAAGGGCCAAGGGTTGGGGTGACCAGCTGATAGTTGGGGTGACCAGTTGTGTGTAGGGTGGAACGGTCATGTCTGAATGGGTCTGGGGAAAGCTGGAGGCCAGTGGGCAAGGGTTGGGCAAAGGGCTCAAGGGGTTGGTGGGCACCACGGGCAGTTTTGAACCAAAGGGGGTGAGTTTTGAGCTGAAGATAGGCAAAGATGTTTCAAAAAAATTTGATAATGCACCAAAAATCATCTCCAGGGAGGTTGGGACACAGAGATAGGGTCGGGGCCACGGCCATCAACATCATCATCATCTTCTTTGGCACAGTAGTAGGTGGCCGTGTCACCGTCCCTGAGGCTGTTCATCTGCAGCGTCACCGTGCTCTGGGAGTTGTCCCTGGAGATCCCAAAGCACCCCATGACCGACAGGGCGCACCATGTTCCACCACTGCTGTCAACACTTGCAACCCACTCCAACCCCTTCCCAGGCGCCTGACGTGCCCAAACCATGTCATTGCTGCTGAAAGTGAAGCCAGAGCACTTGCAGAGGAGGCGCAGGGACCCCCCGGGTGTCTGGAGGCCCCTCTGGACTCCACCAGCATCACGGCTGCCCGCAGCCCTGGGGAAGGAGGAAGGACACCAGTGAGTTGCCCACTCCCACCAACACCATCAACATCATCATCATCTCCATCTCCACGTCCTCACTACCCCCTCATTACCTGGATTGGTTTGCATGTATTTACCCCACTGCTGGCAGCACCTACTCTGGGTCATTGGTCACATTGTCCCAACCTCTCTAGAGAACAATCTTTTGATCCATCTTTGGCCCAAATCTCAACCAGTTTCCTTCAGAACCTGCCTGTGCTGCCCAACAACCCCTTGAGCCCTTTGCCCAAATCTTGTCCATTGGCCACATGGAGACAAACTTGCTCCAAGTACGGGGCAGAACGGCACTATAAGAACCCCTCTGCCCTATAAGAACCCCCCGGCCCCGTCATGGTGCCATCACCCCCTTCCCCAAACCGACCACCCATCATCATGGGCACCCCCTGGGCCTCCCCCATCCTCTTCTTCCTCGTCGCCGTCCCAGGTAACAAGGGGGTGGTGAGGACGTGGTGATGGAGATGATGATGATGGTGATGATGATGATGATGATGATGATGATGATGATGATGATGATGATGATGATGATGATGATGATGATGATGATGATGGTGGGAGCGGGTGACTCACTGCTGTCCTTCCTCCTTCCCCAGGGCTGCGGGCGGCCGTGACGCTGGTGGAGTCTGGAGGGGCCTCCAGACACCCGGGGGGTCCCTGCGCCTCCTCTGCAAGGGCTCTGGCTACAACTTCGGCAGCACCCGCATAGGATGGGTGCGCCAGGCACCCGGGAAGGGGCTGGAGTACGTTGCGCAGATTAACAGCGGTGGTAGTTGGACAGACTACGCGGCATCTGTCAAGGGCCGGTTTACCATCTCCAGGGACGACTCCCAGAGCACGGTGACGCTGCAGATGAACAGCCTCAGGGATGGTGACACAGCCACCTACTACTGCAATAAAGGATTCACCCTGACGTTGCCAGTCGAGGTCTCCTGGAGCCACTTCAGCCTCAGCACCCTGATCCACCCGACGGTTGTTCTGATGTTCTTCAGGGGCTCTTGGGTCCGTGGGCATCTCCACGCCGTCCTGTGACAGTGAGGTGCTCAGGCTGGGCAGAGATGTCTTGCCACAGTGGAGCAGCCCAGATGGGGGATTGTCCCTCTCTGCTCTGCCCTCCCCAGCTGGAGTCCTGTGTCCAGAGCGGGGGCCCAACACAAGGAAGATGTGGGGCTGTTGGAGAGGGGTCAGAGGAGCCACGGGGATGATCAGAGGGCTGGAGCAGCTCCCCTATGAAGAGAGGCTGGAAGAGCTGGGCTGGTTCAGCCTGGAGAAGAGAAGGCTGTGGGGGGACCTCATTGCAGCCTCCCAGTCCCTGAAGGGAGCAGAGAAACAGGAGGGGAATCAGCTTGTTAAAGGGCAGAGACTGGCAGGACAAGGGGGATGGAGTGAAGCTGAAGGAGGGAAAGGTTAGAGGAGATATTGGGGGGAAGTTCTTTACAGAGAGTGGTGAGGGGCTGGAAGGGGCTGCCCAGAGAGGGGGTGGGTGCCCCATCCCTGGGGGTGTTCAAGGCCAGTTTGGATGGGGCCCTGGGACACCTTGTGTAGCTCCAGGTCTCGAGATTGGTGTCCCTGCCTTTAGCAGGGGTGTTGGAACTCTGCGACCCTTGGGGTCACTCCCAACCCAGACCAGTCTGGGACTCTATGATTAGAACCCCCGACCCTGTCATGGCGCCATCACTCCCATCCCCAAACCCACCACCCATCACCATGGGCACCCGCTGGGCCTCCCCCATCCTCCTCTTCCTTGTCGCCCTCCCAGGCAACGAGGGGGTGGTGAGGACGTGGGGATGGAGATGATGATGATGATGATGATGATGATGGTGGGAGTGGGCGACTCACTGGTGTCCTTCCTCCTTCCCCAGGGCTGCGGGCGGCCGAGACGCTGGTTGAGTCCGGAGGGGCCTCCAGACACCCGGGGGGTCCCTGCGCCTCCTCTGCAAGGGCTCTGGCTTCGACTTCAGCAACACTGGCATGACTTGGGCTCGCCAGGCACCCGGGAAGGGGCTCAAATACGTTGCAGCTATTAGCTGAAATGGTGGTTGGAGCGGCTACGCACCGTCAGTCAAGGGCCGGTTCAGCATCACCACGGACAACTCCCAGAGCACGGTGACGCTGCAGATGAACAGCCTCAGGGACAGTGACACGGCCACCTACTACTGCAGCAAAATTGCTACTGGTGCTGCTGGTGCTTTTAATGGTGGTGACCCCAGCCACCCTGATTTGGGAGAACACAGCCACAGTCGGGCGTGAAGCAGCCTCCCAGGGGGTGTGGAGTCTCTTTCTCTGGCGATATTCCAGACCCGTCTGGATGCCGACCTCTGTGACCTGTTGTAGGGACCCTGCTCTGGCAGGGGGTTGGACACAATGGGCTCTGCGGGTCCCTTCACACCCCTGTGATTCTGTGAGTCTGTGATTGGTGAGCGCCACAGGCAGGGTTTGAAACAAAGTGGTGGAGATTTGGGCTGAAAATACTCAAGGATGGATCATAAAAGGCTGATGATGGGGCCAAAACTGTTCCCTCACGAAGTGGGGACATGGTGGCTGGGTCGGGACCACCAGCACCAGCACCATAAGCAGTTTTGGCGCAGCAGTAGGTGGAGTGATCAGGTGAGGCTTTGGTTGAATGGTCAGCAAGGTGTCCGGTCAGTGAGGCACCAGTCACTAAGGCAGCAGGTCACTCAGGTGGCCGGTTGGGCAAGGCGACCGGTCAGGCCAGGCAGCCAGTGTGCATGGTGGCCACCTGACCCGCCGCCTGACGTGACCTGTCACCTGACGTGACCCCCTGCCTGATGTGATCGATCAACTTACCTGATGGGGCTGCCTGACCTAACTGGCCCCCTGACCTCACCAGCCGCTTGACCTGACCCACCACTTGACCCCACCTCTGTTAAGGACATTCCTGGTTTCCCCCTTGTCCCTCTCTGCCCCTCAGTTCCCTCAACTATGTTGGGTTTCAACCAAACCTTGGGTTTTCTTCTTCAAACTCTTGACTGTGGTGCTCAAACCCCTGACCCTCTGCCCCAAGCTTTGACCCTCTGCATCCCAGCTGTGACCAGCTCCCTGCAACCTCAACACTCCTCAGCCCAAACATCAACTGGTCACCAAATCCTCAGCCCTTTGAGTGATGCTTTGCCTGGCTTTGCTGTTCCGCCCCCAGCTCGGGCTGCTCCGGGCCAAATGCTGACCAAGTTTGGCTCCATGTGGCCAATGGCCAAGGGTTGGGCAAAGGGTTCAAAGGGTTGCTGATAACCACAGGCAGGTTCTGAATAACAGTGGATGAGATTTTGTCTGAAAATACCCAGAATGGGTCAGAAAGTGTTGATAATGCGCCAGAAATGTTCTCCAGGGAGGTGGGGACATGGGGATGGGGTCAGGGCCACCAGCACCAGAAACACCAGAAAGAAAAAAACCAGCAGCAGCAGCTTTGGCACAGTAGTAGGTGGCCGTGTCACTGTCCCTGAGGCTGTTCATCTGCAGCGTCACCGTGCTCTGGGAGTTGTCCCTGGAGATGTTGAACCGGCCCCGGACAGATGGCGAGTAGCCGGTGCCGCTACCAGTGCTGCCAATCCCCGCGACGTACTCCAGCCCCTTCCCAGGTGCTTGACGCAACCATCCCATGCCGGTGTTGCTGAAGGTGAAGCCAGAGGCCTTGCAGAGGAGGCGCAGGGACCCTCCGGGTGTCTGGAGGCCCCTCCGGACTCCACCAGCGTCACGGCCGCCCGCAGCCCTGGGGAAGGAGGAAGGACACCAGTGAGTCGCCCGCTCCCACCATCATCATCATCATCATCATCATCATCATCATCATCATCATCATCATCATCATCATCATCATCATCATCATCTCCACGGCCACGTCCTCACCACCCCCTCGTTACCTGGGAGGGCGACGAGGAAGAGGAGGATGGGGGAGGTCCAGCGGGTGCCCATGGTGATGGGTGGTGGGTTTGGGGGGGGGATGATGGCGCCATGATGGGATCAGGGGGTTCTTATAGGGCTTAGGGTTGGGGGCTGATTTGCATAATGAGGTGGGGGGGGCGCTTGCTAACTCCTTCTGTGTATCTGATCGCTAAGGAGGTGCACCCACTTGGTTTGGTTTGACTTAATTAATTAGTTCTCCAGTGAATGATGCGCATGGAAAAATAATTTATTTATTTATCTATCTATTTATTTAATTGATTACAAGGGTCTGGTCTCAGGTGTCCATTCAAAACAAGGACATAATTAATTAATTGGAAGTTCTCCAGGGCAGCTGTGGGATTTAATTAAGTAATTATGGGGAGATGGGTGGCAGAATGAGATTCAGAAGTCTGTTAATTAAGGAATTATAGGGATCTCTGGGGAGCCTGTGTCATATGCACGGCAAAAGTAATTAAGATATCCATGAGTTAATTGATGATTGGGGGTGTCTGGGGGAGCCTGTGGCAGGGACATGGTGACCGTGATGCCTCAGGAAGCCGGAATCCAAACTCAGTGGCCTTGGTGCCTCTGCAGCAGGATCCTTGATGGCAGCGCTGGGCACACAGGGGATCGATCGCTCCTCCCTGGGTGTGCTGATCACAGCCAGATTTCTCACCCTGACACACATTAACTACACACAGGCAGGGTCATTGCTGAGAAAAGGCAGGGTTGTGCTAATTTTTCCCAGGAAGTCATTTCCATTCCCTCCTCCCAGCTAGAGCGTGCTCAGTGGCACTCAGGGGCTCTGCTGCTGGGCTTCAGGGATGAAGGCTGGACGTCTTCCTCTCCCTCAGCTCATCCTCTTTATGTTTCTCCTCCATGGCTACCTGAGCTCAAACACACATTCCTGCACCGACTCGTTAGGAAGCCCTGTAACTGGAAACAAGATATACTCTGTCTCTTAATTGCTCGTTGGGCTCATTATTGATGACTCCCCGGTTGTCACTTTCTGCAGCCCCAAGGCTGTTGCACTCTCATGGCTCAGTTTGGTAGCTGCTTTCACCCAACAGCTCACACAGTTACAGCCACATTCGACTGAAATCCAACCCAAATCTATTCTGAAAACACTCCAATTAAACTTCTATTGCTTGTCTCAAGCTGCATCTCCATCAATCTATTCAGCATCGTTACAATTCATTGAATCACAAGGGTTGGAGCTCAGGGTGCTTTGGGCAGCAGCCGGGGAAATTTTGGGGCAGAGTCGGGATTTGAGTCCAGAGGGTCAAGGGTTTGGGAAAGGGTCAGAGCTCGGGGCCAGCAGTCAGGGTCTGGACAAGCATGGCCAAGGGTTGGGCAAGTCAGACGGGGCAACTCACCCCACCCAAAAGCTCACCCACCGGTGGCTTCACCTTCGGCAGCTCCACCACCCTTCGGGTTGTTCCGGAAGCGTTGGGGTGGGTTCAGGCCCCAAACTTGGCCATGTTGGACCCAACACCAGGAGATTTCAAGCCTCAACATCGCCCATTCCCACCACAACCCCCAACTGGTCACCCCAACCCTCAACTGGCCACCCCAAACCTTATCTCTTGGAGCAACATCTTGACCCGTCCCTGCCAACCTCACCCAGTTGTGCCTCAACCCCCCCCCGAGCTCCCACCCTGGAGCCACCCAGACACTTCCCGGGCCCTGACACCCCCAGACCCAGACTTGGTCCCACCAAGGGGTGATGAATCGGACATTGTGGTCACTGGCGGCACGGGGAGACTCACTGGTGTCCTTCCTCCTTCCCCAGGGCTGCGGGCGGCCATGATGCTGGTGGAGTCCAGAGGGGCCTCCAGACACCTGGCGGGTTCCTGCGCCTCCTCTGCAAGGGCTCTGGGTTCACCTTCAGCAGCACCAGCCTGGGATGGGCTCGACAGGCACCTGGGAAGGGGCTGGAGTGGGTCGCGACTATTTACACTTATGGTGGCAGGACCAGCTACACACTGTCGGTCCAGGGCCGGTTCAGCATCTCCAGGGACAACTCCCAGAGCACGGTGACGCTGCAGATGAACAGCCTCAGGGACGGTGACACGGCCACCTACTACTGTGCCAAAGCTGGTGATGGTTATGGTGCTGATGCTGGTGGAGGCCCTGACCTCATCCCCATGTCCCCAGTTCCCTGGAGAACCATTTCAAGCTCCAACATAAACTGGTTTGGAAACGTTGAGTCGCCCAATCCCACCATCACCCTCCTCATCCACTTCAATGTCGCTCAGGGGGAGCAAGTCTGTATTGAGCTCTTGGCAGTGCTACATGTCTGAAGGTTTGGGGTGACCAGTTGAGGGTTGGGGTGACCAGGTGAGGGTTGGGTTGAAGAAGGTTGAGGTTGGAGGGAAATGGTCATAATTGGTGGCCAATGGCCAAGGGTTGGGCAAAGGGCTCAAGCGGTAGGTGGGCACCAGAGGGACAATTGAAGGAAACTGGTCAAGACTTGGTCCAAAACACTCAAGGATGGGTCAGAAAAGCCTGATAAATTTTCAAAATGGTTCTCTAGGGAGGTGGGGAAACAGGGACGGGGTCGGGGCCACCAGCACCAAGAAGTTTAGCACTACCAGCACCATCGTATTTCACAGAGTAGTAGGTGGCCGTGTCACCGTCCCTGAGGCTGTTCATCTGCAGCGTCACCGTGCTCTGGGAGTTGTCCCTGCTGATGCTGAACCGGCCCTGGACCGACGGCGCGTAGTTTGTGTATCTACTGGTTCTGTCAATACTCGCGACAAACTCCAGCCCCTTCCCGGGTGCCTGGCGCACCCATCCCATTTGGAAGCTGTCGAAGGTGAAGCCAGAGCCCTTGCAGAGGAGGCGCAGGGACCCCCCCGGGTGTCTGGAGGCCCCTCCGGACTCCACCAGCGTCACGGCCGCCCGCAGCCCTGGGGAAGGAGGAAGGACACCAGTGAGTCGCCTGCTCCCACCATCATCATCATCATCATCATCATCATCATCATCATCATCATCATCATCATCATCATCATCACCATCGTCATCTCCATCACCACGTCCTCACCACCCCCTCGTTACCTGGGAGGGTGACAAGGAAGATGAGGATGGTGGAGGCCCAGCAGGTGCCCATGGTGATGGGTGGTGGGTTTGGGGAGGGGGGTGATGGTGCCACAATGGGGTCAGGGGTTCTTTTATGGCAGAGGGGTGGAGGGGTGATTTGCATAACAAGGTGAGGATGGTGGAGGTGGCTCGTTTCCCCCCCCTGGGTATCGGATTGCTAACAACATCCCTGACATGTTTTGGTTTGGACTTAATTAATTAGTTCTCCAGAGAACGAGTTTTGGGGATAAAATAATAAATTAGTTAATTTATTAATTAATTACAAGGGTCTGGTCTCAGGTGTCTGGTCAAAACAAAGAGTTAATCAATTAATTATGAAATCTCCAGGGAAGATGTGGCAGCTGTGCAGGTTAAATAATGAATTATGTGGAGAGGCAGGGTGGAAAGCAATCAAGAAATAAGTTAATTAAATCATTAAAGGGACATCCCGGGAGCCCATGTCAGATGCACAACAAAAGTAATTAAGAAATCAGTTAATCAAGTAATTAAAGGGAGTCTATAGGGTGCCCACAGCAAACAAACCGTGAAAGTAATGAAGAAATCAGTTAATTAATTAATTACATGGGGTGTCTAGAGAACCCATGGCAGTTGCACAGTGAAAGCAATTGAGAAATCAGTTCATGAAGACATTAAAGGGGGTCTCCACAGAGCCAAAGTAATTAAGAAATCTGTTAATTAAGTAACTATAGTGGGTGTCTATGCTCAGGGGGCCTTTCCCGGGGGTCCAGGCCCCTCTTGCTCCCTCTTCCCCTTCCTGGAGGCTTCAGCACCCACCCTGAGCAGGGGCGTGGGCAGCTTTGCTCCAGGGGAGAAGAACTTGGCCTCCTCACCTCCTTTTTTGGACCCAAAGCTGCTCTTCCCGTGGCTTCTCTGGTCACTTTGGACCCAGATCTCATCAAGCTTTGGGTCTGCCACTCCATCATGACCCAAATCTGCTCTTCCTTTGGCTTCTTCTGGTCCATTTTGACCCAAATCTGGGGTTCCTTTGGGTCCTTGGGCCAATTTTTACCCCAATCTTGAATAACTTTGAGGTTTGGGGCCAATTTGGACACAAATCTGCCCTTCCTTTCCCTTTTTTGACCAATTTTGACCAAAATTCACCAGGTGATGGGAGGCAGCTGTGCTGATTGAGGGAGAATTGCTCCCTCCTGTGTCACCGTGGTGCTGCTGGTGGTTGGGGTGCTACTTATGGTGACACAGGTGATGACAAAATCTGGCGCTTCCTCATTCTACTGAGGTTCTCGGCAAATTTGGGCTAGTTTTCCCAATTTTCCAGGGTTTTGACCCAGTCCTGGTCATTTTTGGACATAAAGTTTGGGTATTTTCCACTTTCTACCCAAATATTTCAACTCTTCTCCAAATTTTGGCCAAATTTTGCCCATATCTTCACATTAATGTCCTATTTATGCCACTTTTTCCCCCAAATTTGACCTTTGTGTGCCTAAAATTGTCACTTTCTACCCCCAAATTAACCCTTTTTACCTATTTTGCCTCAAATATGGGCATTTTTCAAACTAAAATTGCCATTTTCACCTAATATTGGGGTATTTTTTCCATTAAACCCATTTTTGACCGAAACATCTCAAGTCTTTTCCCACCTTTGCCTATTTTTCCCCCCATTCTTCACATTATTTTAACAGTTATTTAATTTTTTACCCCAAATATGGTCTTTTATTGCCAAAAATAGCATTTTTGCTCCAAAATAGCAAATTTTTACCTCTTTTTGCCCCATTTCCATTTAAATTTGGGAAACGTGATCTTTTAGGGCATTCCCATTCCAATCTCTCCACCCCAGTAGGATGAGCCTAAATCCACCCTTTTTACCCCCTTTTTACCCCAATGTTTTCTTATTTGGGGGAATTTTTCATTGTTTTTTGGTAATGTTTCCCTTTTCTCACCATTTTTCGACCAATTTTTGCCCAAGACCATCACTTTTCTCTCTCAATTTCCAACATGCACCCCAAAAAATCCCAGAAATATAGGAAAGAATGTGAAAGTTTTAAAATAATTTGAAAATTTCTGAGAATTTTTTTGAAAATCTGGAAATTTTTTTAATTTTTAGGACTTTTTTCCCAAAATTTATCTCTTTGACCACAAAAATTGTGTGAGGGGAAGTTCCAGGTGTGAATCACAGTAGTATTCCTGGTTGTATTGATCATTGGGGCGCTGGGGCCATCATCACCGTCTCCTGGATGGCACTCATTTTTGACCCAAAATTAGGGGTCAAAACCCCAAGTATTTAAAATCTTCCCCCTTTTGACCATTTTTGCTCGAAATTCTTTTCTTTTACCATTTATGCCACATTTACCAAAAAAATTGGCCTTTGAGTGCCTAAAATTGTTACTTTTTGCCCCAGATTGCCCTTTTGTACCTCTTTTTCCTCAAATATGGGTATTTTTCAGCCTAAAATTGCCATTTTTGACCCAAAATTGGGGAATATTCTAATTTAAACCCAGTTTACACCCAAATATTTCAACTCTTTTCCAACTTTTGCCCCATTTCCCTAAAATCTTCACAGTCTTTTACCAATTATGTCATCTTTTTCTCCAAATATGGCATTTCATTGCCAAAAATCAGCATTTCCACCGCAAAGTAGCCCCTTTTTGATTCGTTTGCCCATTTCACCCTAAATTTTGGCAACCTTTATCCATTTTAGGGCATTCCACCCCATCTCTCCACCTCACTATGATTAGCCCATATCTGCCCTTTTCTCCTCGCTTTTTATTCAAATTTTTGCTGCTTTTGGGGAATTTTCACCAGTTTTTAAAGTTTTTCCTTTTTCTCGCCATTTTTCACCCAATTTTTGCCCAAATCCAACACTTTTCTCTGTGAAAGGCACCCAAAAAATCCCAATATCGACTATGCATCCCAAAAAATCCAGGAAATTTTTGAAACTGAAAAATTTAAAATAATTTGATGATTTCAAAGAATTTTTCAAAATTCTGGAGTTGGCTTTTTGAGGGAAAAATGGAATTTTGGAGACCCAAATTACCCTAAAAATTAATTTTTAAGTGTTTTTTGAGGGTGAAAAATAATTCATTGGAGAGTTGCTGGCGGAAAATTGAATCCCGGGCGATTTTTATGAGAAAATTATAAAAATTTGGGGAAAAAACTTAGTGTTGCTGGTGGTTGGGGTACAACTCACGGTGACGCGGGCGATGACAAAAACCTGGCGCTTCCTCTTTCTGCCGAGTTTCTCAGCAAATTTGAGCTGATTTTCTCAGTTTTTCAGGGTTTTAACAAAATTCTGGTCACTGTTTGACCCAAAATGCAGGAATTTTCTACTTTATACCCAGTTTTCACCCAAATAGTGCAAAGCTTTTCCCAATTTTGCCTCATTTTGTCCCAAATCTTCACAGTCTTTTACAATTTCTGTCATTTTTTGCCCCTCAAATTTATGTTTCCCACCAAAAATCACCATTTGTGACCCAAATTTGGGGAGTTTCCCTCTTTATACTCATTTTTAACTCAAATATTTACACTCTTCCCCCCTTTGGCCCTTTTTGTCCAAATCTTCACATGCTTTTCCCATTTACTCCTCCAAATTTGGGATTTGTGTGCCTAAAATAGTCACTTTTTGCCCCCTTTTTTACCTCTTTTCCCCAACACATAGGCATTTTACAGCCTAAAATTGCCATTTTTGACTCCAAATTGGGGAATTTTCTAATTGAAACCCATTTTTGACCCAAACATTTCAACTGTTTTCCCACTTTTGCTCCCTCCCCCCAAATCTTCATATTCTTTTACCAACTATGTCTTTTTTTCCCCTAAATATAGCATTTAATTGCCATAAATCAGCTTTTTCACCACAAAGTAAGCCATTTTTAACTCTTTCTGGCCAATTTCCCCCACATTTGGGAAACACGACCATTTCAGAGCATGTCACCACTCTTTCGCTATTTCTAACATGCATCCAAAAAAATCCTGGAAATTTTTCAAATAATTTGAAATTTTTAACAAAATAGTAAATTTCAAAGAATTTTTGAAAATTCTGGAAATGTTTTGAATATTTTGAATAGCTTTTTTGCCTAAAATGTGACACATTGACCCCAAAAACTTTGGGAGGGGAAGTGCTGGGCATGAATCAGAGTGATCTTCCTGGTTATACTGATGTGTGGGGCAAAGGAGCCGTCGTCACCGTCTCCTCCGGTAAGTCCTCGTCACCATCATCTCTCTGGACCAATTTTGGCCTTTTTTGCCCCAAAAATTTCACCTTGCCAGGGCAGGGGCAGGTGGGGGAGGGGAAAGAGGGTCGACCTCCCATCCCCAAAATTCCACCTTCGGGGCCGTCGTTGGGTAAAAATTTGGGGTTTTTAGGGGATGGAGGGAAATTCAATTTTGAAGTGAGAAATCTGACTTTTGGAGAGAATTTGGGGAACGTTGGTGAATTTTGGGAGGTTTTAGTTAGGGCGGTTTTAGACTGTCGCCCAGTCGTACTTGCCCACAAACCCCAACTTATCACCCCAGACTTTGACCCCTGGAGCCACAGCAAAGGCTCGGCCCAGACTTGCTCCCCTTGAAGGACGAGGACAAAGAAGTTGAGGAAGATGATGGTGGGAGTGGGCGACTCACTGGTGTCCTTCCTCCTTCCCCAGGGCTACGGGTGGCCGTGACGATGGTGGAGTCCGGAGGGGCCTCCAGACACCCGGGGGGTCCCTGCGCCTCCTCTGCAAGGCCTCTGGCTTCGACTTCAGGAACTACAACATGTTGTGGGTGCGCCAGGTGCCTGGGAAGGGGCTGGAGTACGTTGCGCAGATTAACAGCGGTGGTAGTTGGACAGACTACGCGCCGTCTGTCCAGGGCCGGTTCAGCATCTCCAGGGACAACTCCCAGAGCACGGTGACGCTGCAGATGAACAGCCTCAGGGACGGTGACACAGCCACCTACTACTGTGCCAGAGCTTCTGCTGGTGGTTTTTTTCATCGTGCTTTTACTGGTGCTGGTGTCCCTGACCCCATCACCATGTCCCCACCTCCCTGGAGAACAATTCTGGCCCATTATCAACACTTTTTGACACAAAAAAAGATTTTTTCAGCTCAAATCTTGCCCACTGTTATTCAGAACCTGCCTGTGGTGCCCATCGACCCCTTGAGCCCTTTGCCCAGCCCTTGGCCATTGGCCACATGGAGCCAAACATGGTCAGTGCTTGGCCCAAATCAGCCTGAGCTGGGGACAGAACAGCAAAGCCCCCTGAGACTTCACTCCAAGTGCTGAAGTTTGGGGTGATTGGTTGAGTTTTGGGGTGATTGGTTGACTATTAGGGGGAAAAGGGTTGAGGTTGGAGGGAATTGGTCAAAGCTAGAGCCGAGTGGCCAAGAGATGTGTCAACTGGGTCAACTCTTGATCCAACCATCAAAGACCCCGGGGCATTGGGGATTCCCAGGAAGATGGTTGGGACGCCTGATACGCATCATCAGTGAAGGACGATGACACGGCCACCGACTACTGCACCAGAGATGGTGGTGGTGGTGATGGTGGTCACCACTCTACCGTCATGTCCCCACCTCCCAGCATCTCCCCGGTGTCCTGGCACAAAGATCCAGGTCTCGTTCCAGGCACAAACCCCAAAACCATTGGAATTTCACCCAAATTCTTCCCGGAATCCCGGCCATGACTCTTCTGGCTTCACCTCCAGTTGCTCCAGGATGTTCTCCGTGCCTGAGGAACTGGGAATTCCCCCAAATCCTCATATCTTCCCCAAAATCCTCACGCTTCCCCCCAGATCTCCTATTTTCCCCCAAATTCCCTACTTTTCCCCCAAATCCCCACATTTTCCCCAAATTTGGCTCTACTTGTCCCAATTCTGACCAAAATTCTGCTGTTCCTTTGGTTGCTTGACCTACTTTTGACCCAAATCTTGAGTAACTTTGGTTCCTTGAGTCAATTTTGACCAAAAGGTGGTGTTTGGCTCTTCTTCTCAAGTTTGACCCAAATTTGGTCTTCTCTTGGTTCCTTGGCCCAATTTGGACCCAAATCTGCAGGGTGAGGGGATGTGGCTGTGCTGATTGAGGGGGGATTTTGTCCCCCCCTGTGCCACTGTAGCTGGTACTGGTTGGGTTAGTAGATGACACGGTGATCCAGGTGGTGACAAAAACCCCATGGCGAGCTCAGCTCTGCTTCTGCCTGGGTTCAGGGGGGCGTTTCCCAGGTGTGCAGCCCCCGCTTGGTCCCTCTTCCCCTTCCTGGAGGATTCCGCACCCACCCTGAGGGGGCTGCCTTGCCCGACCTTACCGGACGCCTGACCGACCCGCCGCCTCGCCCGAACCGACCGGCCGCCTTCCCGACAGACGGACTGACGTGACCGGCCGCCTGTCGCACCTGACCGGCCGCCTGCCCGACCGGCTGCCTGACCTGACCTGACCTGACCTGACCTGAACTGACCTGACCTGAACTGACTGGCTGCCTGACCTGACTGGCCACCTCTCCCTACCTGACCGGCCACCAGACTGGACCGGGCACCTTGTCCGACCTGATCGGCCACCTTGCCCGACCAGCCACCTGACGTGATATGAGCGGCCACCTTGCCCAACCTCACTGGCCGCCTTGCACGACCTGACTGGCCGCCTGCCTGACCTGACCGGTTACCTTGCCGGCCGCCTGACTGGCTGCCTCACCCGACCGGCTGGCCAGCACGACCTGACCGGCTGCCTGCCCAACCAGCTGCCTGACCTGACCTGCCGCCTTGCCTGACGGGCCACCTGACCTGACCAGACCGGCCGCAAGACTTGATCTGATCAGCCACCTTGCCCGACCAGCCACCTTGACTGACCTGACCTGACCGGACCAGCTACCAGCCTAACTGGCCGCCTTGCCTGACTGGCAAGTTATCACTTTTTGCCCCAATATTGCCCTTTTTTACCTATTTTGCCCCAAATATGTGTATTTTTCAGCCTAAAATTGCCATTTTTGACTCCAAATTGGCAATTATTTACTTTAAACCCATTTTTGACATAAATATTATGACTCTTTTCCAACTTTTGCCACATTTCCCCCCAAATCTTCACATTCTTTTACCAATTATGTCACTTTTTTGCCCCAAATATGGCGTTATATTAACAAAATTCAGCATTTTCACCCCAAAGTCTCTCTTTCTTGAATCTTTTTGCCCCATTTCCCCTCAAATTTAGGCAACTTTGGACTATTTTAGGGCTTTACCCCATCTTTCCACCTCACTACAATGAGCCCAAATCCCAATTTTTTCCCCTTTTTTATTCCAATTTTGGATGATTTTGGGAAGTTTTGCAGCATTTTTGTATTTTTTCCCTTTTTTCACAATTTTTCACGCAATTTTTGCATAAATCCATCACTTTTCTTTCCCAATTTCCACCATGCAACCCAAAAAATCCCAGAAATTTTGGAAATCATTTGAGAAATTAAAAAAAATTGAAAAATAGCAAGGATTTTTTTAAAATTCATTGGATTAAAAAAAAATTAATTGGTTTTTTTTCCCAAAATTCGTCTTTTAAAACAAAAAAAATGTTGGGAGGGCAAGCACCAGGCATGAATCACAGTTATTTAAACTTGTTGGATTGATTTTTGGGGTGTCGGAGCCGTCGTCACCGTCTCCTCCGGTAAGTCCTCATCACCATCATCTCACTGGGACCAATTTTGGCCTTTTTTGCCTCAAAACTTCAACTTCCCGGGGCGGGGACGTGTGGGTGAGGGGACGAGGGTCGACACACTCCCCCCAAAATTCCACCCTCGAGGCCGTCGTTGGGTGTAAATGTGGGATTGGGGGGTGGGGGGTGGTTTGGCCCTGGCTAGAGGCCAAATGCCCACCCAGCCCCTCGCTCACTCCCCCGGGACAGACAGACAGACGGAGCCTCCGTGGGGTGGGACAGGGCCAGTTCCTGACAGAAATCCCTGTGAGTGTAGAACAAGAACGGGCAGTTCCACTCCCCCCCAGTGCTGACACAGAGTCCCTGACTGACCCGACGGTTCCAGAGGGCTGCCTGACGGCCAGGACCGACTGAGCGGCCCCACACCCCGGCCACACTCAGCCTGTTCTGGAGGCAAACAGCCCCTCCCCTTTCTCCCCCAGCTGCTTTCATGGGGCAGTGGTGTCAGGGGGTGTGGAAAACAGCCCAGGCAAACTCAGCTCAGCTGTGCTGGCTGCTTGGGGAGCTGAGCTCTGGCCTGTCCAGGACCAGCACAGGTCTGAAACACTTCTTGGAGCAGAAGCAGTCGGTGGTGGGGCCAGAAAAGTGCAGAGAGGAGATGGGGACATGGGGACGGGGTTGGGGCCACCAGAAATATAACCACCAGTACCAGTAGCAGATTTGGCGCAGCAGTAGGTGACCATGTCACCATCCCTGAGGCTGTTCATCTGCAGTGTCACCGTGCTCTGGGAGTTGTCCCTGGAGATGCTGAACTGGCCCTGGACTGATGACGGGTACCATCTGCTGCCACCACTACTACTGACCTCTGTGACATCCTTGAGCCCCTTCCTGGGTGTCTGGAGAACCCACATGTTGTAGCTACTGAGCGTGAAGCCAGAGCCCTTGCAGATGAGGCACAGGGACCTCCCGGGTGTCTAGAAGACCCTGTGGACTTGACCAGAGTCACAGCCTCCCGCAGCCCTGGAAGGCCCTGCAAGGGTCTGGGAGGCTCTAGGTTGGGAGCTCGGGGTGGTTCAGTGCACAACAGGGTGAGGTTGGCAGAGACAGGTCAAGATGTTGCTCCAAGGGCCAAGGTTTGGGGTGACCAGTTGAGGTTTGGGGTGGATTAGTCAAGTCTGGGTCCTTTGACACTTCCCAGGCTATGACGCCACCAGATCCTGACTTGATCCCAACAAGGTGTGAGGACAAGGACACGGATGTGACCAAAATGTCACCTAATAACCTAAAATGCCCTAAAATAGTCCAAATTTGCCCAAACGTTGGGGGAAATGGGGCAAAAAGAGGTAAAAAAGAGAGACTTTCGGGCAAAAATGCTGAATTTTGGTGATAAAAGGCTATATTTGGGGAAAAAAAAAGCAACATAATTGGTAAAAGAATGTGAAGATTTGGAGGAAATGGGGCAGAAGTGGGAAAAGAGTCAGAATATATTGGGTCAAAAATGGATTTAAATTAAAATATTCCCTACCTTTGTGTCAAAAATGGAAATTTTAGACTGAAAAATGCCCATATTTGGGGAAAAATATTTTAAAAAGAGCAACTTCGGGGCAAAGTAATAACTATAGGCAAACAATGGCCAAATTTTGGGTAAAATTTGGAATAAATGGTAAAATAATGTGAAGATTGTGGCAAAATTGGGCAAAAGTGGGAGAAAATTTGAGATATTTATGGTGAAAAATTTCTGTCAGGAACTGTCCCTGTCCCACCCCATGGAGGCTCCATTTGTCTGTCTGTCTGTCCCAGGGGAGTGAGCGAGCGGATGGGTGGGCATTTGGCCTCTAGCCAGGGCCAAACCACCCCCCACCCCCCAACCCCACATTTAGACCCAACGACGGCCTCCAGGGTGGAATTTTGAGGAGACTGTGTTGACCCTCGTCCCCTCACCCACATGTTGCCACCCAGAAAGGTGAAATTTTTGGGCAAAAAAGGCCAAAATTGGTCCTGGGGAGATGATGGTGACGAGGACTTACCGGAGGAGACGGTGACGACGATCCCAGCGCCCCAAAACTCAATACTACCAGTATAACCACTGTTATTCATGCCTGGTGCTTCTCCTCCCAACATTTTTTGGGTTTAAATAGCCAAATTTTGGGGAAAAAAGCATTTAATTTTTAAAAAATTCCACTGAATTTTAAGAAATTTATTGGAATTTACAATCTTTTAATTTCTTTCCAAAATTTCTTGGATTTTTTGGGTTGCATGGTGGAAATTGGGAGAGAAAAGTGATGGAATTGGGAAAAATTGGATGAAAAGTGGCATGCAAAGTGAAAACTTACAAAAATGATGACAAATTTCCCCAAATCATGGAAAATTGGGATAAAGTGGAGGAAAAATTCGGATTTCGGCGGATTGTAGTGAGGTGGACAGATTGGGGGTGAAATACCATAAAATCCACAAAAGTTGCCCAAATTTTTGGGGAAATGGGGCAAAAAGGTAAAAAAGAGAGACTTTAGGGCAAAAATGCAGAATTTTGCAATAAAAGGTAATATTTGAGGGAAAAAAATGTGACATACTGGGTAAAAGAATGTGAAGATTTGGGGGGAAATGGGGCAAAAGTGGGACAAGATTCAGAATAATTTTATCAAACATGGGTTTACACTAAAATGTTCCCAAATTTAGGGTCAAAAATGGAAACTTTAGGCTGAAAAATGCCCATATTTGGGGCAAAATAGGTAAAAGAGGGCAACATTGGAGCAAAAAATTGATAGCTATAGACAAATAATTGCCAAATTTTGGGGAAAATGTGTCAAAAATGGGAAAAAATGTGAAGATTTGGGCAAAATGGGGCAAAAGTGGGAAAAAAATTGAAATATTTTGGTTAAAAATGGGTATAAAGTGGAAAATGCCCCAATTTTGGTAAAAAACTGACCAGAATTGTGTCAAAACCATGGAAAATTGGGAAAATCAGTCCAAATTTATCGAAAAACTCCGAAGAAAGAGGAAGCACCGTTTTTTGGTCACCACCCGCGTCACTGTGAGTAGCACCCCAACCACCAGCAGCACTACGGTGACACAGGGGGGGACGACTTCCCCATATACCGGCACAGCCGCTTTCCCTCACCCTTTGGATTAGGGTCAAATTGGGCAAAAAATATAAAGGAAGAACAGATTTGGGTCCAAATTAGCCCCAAACCCCAAAGTTATTCAAGATCTGGGTATAAATTAGCCAGGAGACACAAAGTTTGATGAGATTTTGCTCAATATTGTCCCAAGGAACCAAAGGAACACCAGATTTAGGTAAAAATGTACCAGAAGAAGCCAAAGTAAGAGTAGGTTTGGGTCATGACGGTGGGAGCGGGTGACTCACTGGTGTCCTTCCTCCTTCCCCAGGGCTGCGGGCGGCTGTGACGCTGGTGGAGTCCAGAGGGGCCTCTAGACACCCGGGGGGTCCCTGCCCCTCCTCTGCAAAGGGTCTGGCTTCACCTTCAGCAGCTTCGAAATGGGCTGGGTGCGCCAGGCACCTGGGAAGGGGCTTGAGTGGGTTGGGAGTATTTTCAGTGGTGGGACCACATGGTACGCACCGTCTATCAAGGACCGGTTCACAATCACCAGGGACAACTCCAAGAGCACGGTGACACTGCAGCTGAACAGCCTCAGGGACAGTGACACGGCCACCTACTACTGCACCAAACATGCTGCTGGTGATGGTGATATCCCTGGTGGCCCTGATCCTGTGCCCGTGTCCTCACCTCCCTGGAGAACCATTTTGGCCCATTATCAGCCTTTTCTAACCCATCTTTGAGTTTCTTTGCCCCAAAATGTTGATCACTTTGGTTCTACCCCTGCCTGTATTGCCCACAACCCCTGGAGCCCTTTTCCCACCCTGTGGCCATTGGCCTCCAGCTGTGGCCGGTTCAGCATTACCAGGGACAACTCCAAGAGCACGGTGACGCTGCAGATGAACAGCCTCAGGGATGGTGACACGGCCACCTACTACTGTGCCAAAGCTGGTGATGGTTATGGTGCTGATGCTGGTGGAGGCCCTGACCCCATCCCCATGTCCCCAGTTCCCTGGAGAACCATTTCGAGCTCCAACATAAACTGGTTTGGAGACACTGAGTCTCCCGGTCCCACCATCACCCTCCTCATCCACTTCAATGAACCTCGGGGAGAGCAAGTCTGTGTTGAGCTCTTGGCAGTGCTACAAGGGCGAAGGTTTGGGGTGACCAGTTGAGGGTTGGGGTGACCAGGTGAGGGTTGGGTTGAAGAAGGTTCAGGTTGGAGGGAAACGGTCACAATTGCAGGCCAATGGCCAAGGGTTGGGTAAAGGGCTCAAGCGGTTGGTGGGCACCAGAGGGACAATTGAAGGAAACTGGTCAAGACTTGGGCCAAACCACTCAAGGATGGGTTAGAAAAGGGTGATAAATGATGAAAATTGTTCTCTAGGGAGGTGGGGAAACAGGGACGGGGTCGGGGCCACCAGCACCAGGAAATTTAAAACTACCAGCTCCATCGTATTTCACAGAGTAGTAGGTGGCCGTGTCACCGTCCCTGAGGCTGTTCATCTGCAGCATCACCGTGCTCTGGGAGTTGTCCCTGGACATGCTGAACCGGCCCTGGACCGACGGCGCGTAGTTTGTGTATCTACTGGTTCTGTCAATGCTCGCGACAAACTCCAGCCCCTTCCCGGGTGCCTGGCGCACCCATCCCATTTGGAAGCTGCCGGAGGTGAAGCCAGAGCCCTTGCAGAGGAGGCGCAAGGACCCCCTGGGTGTCTGGAGGCCCCTCCAGACTCCACCAGCGTCACGGCCGCCCGCAGCCCTGGGGAAGGAGGAAGGACACCAGTGAGTCGCCCGCTCCCACCACCATCATCATCATCATCATCATCATCATCATCATCATCATCATCATCATCATCATCATCATCATCTCCATCGCCACGTCCTCACCACCCCCTTGTTACCTGGGAGGGCGACGAGGGAGAGGAGGATGTCAGAGGCCCAGTGGGTGCCCATGGGGATGGGTGGTGGGTTTGGGGAGGGGGTGATGAAGCCATGACGGGGTTTGGGGGTTCTTATAGGGCAGAGGGGTGGGGGGTGATTTGCATAATGAGGTGTTGCAGGTGAGGGGAGCTGGGGGCCTCGGTAGCAACCCTCCCATGGGTATCAGATAACTAAGGAGTGCACCAATAGGGTGGTTTGTTTTGATTCAATTAATTAGTTCTACAGAGAATGAGGCATGGAGAAAAGTAAATATTTAGTTAATTAATGAATTGATTATTTATGAGTGTCTGGTGTCAGGTGCCCAGTCAAAAGAAGGGATTAATTAATTAATTAGAAGGTTTCCAAGGAAGCTGGGGCAGCTGTAGGATTTAATTAAGTAATTTTGGGGGATTGTTGGCAGAATGGAATTAGGAAATCTGTTAATTATATAATTATAGGGGGTCTCCATGTCACATGCACATCAAAAGTAATTAAGAAATCCATCTGTTAATTCATTAAAGGGGTTCTCTGGGGGAGCCAGTGGCAGGCACATGGTGAAAGCAATTAAGAAATCTGTTAATTAATTAATTATAGGATGTCTCTGGGGGACCCCATGTCAGGTGCAGGGCAAAAGTAATGAAGAAATCCATTTATTAATTAATTTTACGGGGTCTTTGTGGGAGCCCATGGCAGACACATGGGAAAATAATTAATGAATAAGTTAATTAATTAATTATATGAGATCTCTGGGGAGCCTGTGACGCCCCTGGACCGAGGGCACGTAGATTTGGTACCCACCATGGTTCCTGATACTGGCGACGCCCTTGAGCCCCTTCCCAGGCGCCTGGAGCACCCAGGGCATGGGGAGGCTGCTGGGGGAGAAGCCGGAGGCCTGGCAGAGGAGGCGCAGGGAACGTGACGCTGGTTGAGTCCGGAGGGGGTGCCTGACAAGACCCCCCGCCTGACCTGAGCTGCCGCCTGACGTGACCCGACACCGCGTAGTAGGTGCTGCCACCACCGCTGTTAATCTGCGCGATGAACTCCAGCCCCTTCCCAGGAGACTGGCAGACCCATCCCATCCGGGTTTCAAAGAATTTCAAAGAATTTCAAAGAATTTTTGAGACTTATGGAATTTTTTTGATTTTTTAAATTTTTTTTCCCCCAAAATTAGGTTTTTTAACCCAAAAATATTTTGGAGAGGAAGTGCTGGGCATAAATCACAGACATTGTGCTGAAGAAATTGTTGTGTGGGGCACCAGGATCATTGTCACCGTCTCCTCCGGTAAGTCCTCATCACCATCATCGCGCCAGGACCAGTTTTGACCTTTTTTGCCCCAAAATTTCCCCCTCACATGGTGAGGGCAGGTGGGGAACGGGACGAGGGTCGACACACTCCCCCCAAAATCCCACCCTTGAAGCCATCGTTGGGTCAAATTATAGGGGTTGGGTGTGGGACAACTCCATTTTGAGGTGAGAAATTTGAATTTTGTGGAGAATTTGGGGAATTTTGTGGGGTTTTAATTAGGGCGGGGCAATCTGCTGAATCAAAAATATCAAATTTTAGGGTGTTTTGGTGATTTCCAACCCAAAAAATCATGCCAAGGCAATTGAAGTGTAGACAAAGTGGAAAAAAGTCAAATTTGGAGAATTTTGGAATATTTTTATTTTGGATTTGAAAATTTTTGTGAAGGAAGTAGTTTTTTGAGGGAAAAATAGGATTTTGGAGACCAAAATTGACACAAAAATGAATTTTTAATGATTTTGTTTGAGTGTAAAATAATCCGCAGGCAAATTGCTGTGGGAATATTGAATCTGGGGGGAATTGGATGGGAAAATTGTTCTAATTTGGGGTCTGATTAAAGTCAAGTGTGCGAAGAGATGAGGGGTGGGGGAAAAGAGAAGCGTTGAGATCTGGGGCAAGAAAGCAGCTGGTGAGGAACCCCCAGAACCCAGTGCCCATTCCCTGCCCCTCCCCAGGCCATGTTGGGGGGAGGAAGGGAGTCAGATGGTGATAGAGTTTCAGTCTGCTGAGCAGGGGAGGGGTGGGGGGAAGGTGCCTTCAGACCTGGCCGCTTCCCATTCTTCTCTCCGTTCCGGGTCTCTGGGGGTAGCAGTTGCAGTGTAATAAATCCCTTTTCTTTCCTTGATTCTGTGCTGAGTCTCTTCTGCCCGTTGCACTCCCTGGAGAGTGATCCCTCTGTCCTTCTCTCCAGTTCCAAGCCTCCCAAGAGAGATTGTCTCCCCTTTCTGGCTGAGAGGGGCAGTGAGCGAGTGGCTGGGTGGGCATTTGGCCTCTAGCCAGGGCCAAACCGCCACAGCGCCGTCAGTCCAGGGTCGGTAGTAGGTGGCTGTGTCACTGTCCACAGTTGAGTGTTAAGGGGACCAGTTGAGTGTTGGCATGAAGATCGTTGAGGTTGGAGGGAAATGGTCACAGCTGGAGGCCAATGGCCAAGTGTTGGGCAAAGGCCTCAAGGAGTCGGTAGGTCCTACAGTTGGGTTCTGAAGGGAACTGGGGGAGATTTGGGCCAGAAACACACAAAATTGGTTCAGAAGAGGTTGGGAATGGGGCAGACTTGTTCTCCAGCGAGGTGGGGACATGGTGACGGGGTCAGGACCACCACCACCATAACGAGCAGCACCATCTTCTTTGGCACAGTAGTAGGTGGCCGTGGCACCGTCCCTGAGGCTGTTCATCTGCAGCGTCACCGTGCTCTGGGAGTTGTCCCTGGAGATGCTGAACCGGCCCTGGACTGACGGCGCGTATTCGGTGTTGCTACCACTGTAATCAATATCTGCGACGTACTCGAGCCCCTTACCAGGAGCCTGCCGAGCCCAAACCATAGCATATCTGCTGAAGGTGAAGCCAGAGCCCTTGCAGAGGAGGCGCAGGGACCCCCCGGGTGTCTGGAGGCCCCTCCGGACTCCACCAACGTCACGGCCGCCCGCAGCCCTGGGGAAGGAGGAAGGACACCAGTGAGTCGCCCGTTCCCACCATCATCATCATCATCATCATCATCATCATCATCATCATCATCTCCATCACCACGTCCTCACCACCCCCTCGTTACCTGGGAGGGCGATGAGGAAGAGGAGGATGGGGGAGGCCCAGTGGGTGCCCATGGTGATGGGTGGGGGTGATTTGCATAACGAGGTGGGGCAAGGGAGGAGGGGGGGCCTCTTTAACGACACCTCCCACGGGTGTCGGATCATTAATGAGCTCACCCATGAGGTGATTTGTTTTGACTTTTATAATTAGTTCTCCAGGGAATAAGGCACATAGAAAAAATAATTAATTAGTTATTTAATTAGCTTATTAATTGATTAAGTGGGTCTGGTCTCAGGTGTCCAGTTAAAACACGGGGTGAATTAATTAATTAGAAAGTGTCCAGGGAAGCCGGGGCAGCTGTAGGATTTAATTACTTAATTATGGGGAGATGGGTGACAGAAAGCAATTAGGAAATCAGTTAATTAAGTAATTACAGGATGTTTCCAGGGGACCCTAGTGCTGATGCATGTTGAATACAATTAAGAAATCATTTAATTAAGAAAGAAATTATAGAGGGTCTCTGGAAAACCCGTATCACATGCATGGCAAATGTAATTGTATATTCATTAATTAATTCATTAAAATGGGTCTCAGGGGGAGCCTGCGGCAGGCACATGGTAAAAGCAATTAAGTAATCTGTTAGTTAATCAATTATGGGAGGTCTCTGGGGGACCCAATGAGAAAATTAAGGAATTTGGGAGGGAATGAGTGAATATGAGGGATTAGGGGGGTGGGAATAGGAGATTTTAGGAAATTTGAGGGAATTGGGCGGCAATGAGGGAATTTGGGGGAGCAGTAGAGGAATATGGGGGAATATGATGGAATTTGGTCAAAATGAGGGAAATTGGATGGAAATGAGGGAATATGGGGGAAAGGAGGAAATTGGGGGAATAGAAGGGATTTGGGAAGGAAATGAGAGAATTTTTTGGGTGAAATTATGGAATTTGGGGTAATTAGGGAATTTCTGGGAAAAATGAGATAATTTGGGGGCAATATGGGGAATTTTTGTGGAAAATGGGGGATTTGGGAGGGAAATGAGGGGATTTGGGGGGAAATAGGGGAGTTTGGGTGGAATGAGTGAATTTGGGGGAGGGAAAACTAGGAGATTTAGGGGGAAATTAGGGAAATTTGGAGGGAAATGAGGGAACTTTGGAGACAAATAAGGCATCTAGGTTTAAATGAGGGAATTTTGGGGAAAATGTGGGGATTTGTGGGGAAATTAGGGGGAAAAATGAAGGTTTTTTGAGGATACATGAGGATTTGGGAAAAGATATGAGGATCTGGGGGAATTGCCAGTTCCTCAGGCATGGAGAAAATCCTGGAATAACCAGAGGTGAAGCCGGATGAGTCATGTCCGGGATTACGGGAAGAATTTGGGTGAAATTCAGAAGGTTTTGGGGTTTGTACCTGGAATGACACCTGGATCTTTGTGTCAGGACACCAGGGAGATGCTGGGAGGTGGGGACATGGCGATGGGGTTGTGACCACCATCACCACCACCACCACCATCTCTGGCTCAGTAGTAGGTGGCCATGTCATCGTCCTTCACTGATGATGCGTATCGGGCATCACAACCATCTCCAGTCCCTTCCTGGGAACCCCCAACGCCCTGGGGTCTTTCATGGTTGGATCAGGAGTTGACTCTGTTGACCTATCTCTTGGCCACTGGGCTCCAGTTCCCTCCAACCTCAACCCTTTTCACCACAACCCTCAACTGGTCACCCCAACCCTCGGCCCTTGGAGCGACGCCTGGCCCAGCTTTGCCGTTCTGCCCCCAGCTCGGGCTGCTTCGGGCCAAGCGCTGACCCTGTGGCCAAGGGTTGGGCACAGGGCTCAAGGGGTTGCTGGGAACCACAGGCAGGTTCTGAACAACAGTGGGCAAGATTTGAGCTGAAAATACTCAAAGGTGAGTCAGAAAGTGTTGATGATGGGCCAGAATGGTTCTCCTGGGAGGTGGGGATACGGGGATGGGGTTGTGACCACCAGCACCATAATTACCATCAGCACTTTTGGTGCAGTAGTAGGTGGCCGTGTCACTGTCCCTGAGGCTGTTCATCTGCAGCGTCACCGTGCTCTGGGAGTTGTCCTTGGAGATGCTAAACCGGCCCTTGACAGACGGCGCGTATTCTGTGTAACCACCAGTTCTGGTAATACCTGCGATGAATTCCAGCCCCTTCCCGGGCACCTTGCGCACCCAGTTCATGCCAGTGCTGCTGAAGGTGAAGCCAGAGCCCTTGCAGAGGAGGCGCAGGGACCCCCCGGGTGTCTGGGGGCCCCTCCGGACTCCACCAGCGTCACGGCCGCCTGCAGCCCTGGGGAAGGAGGAAGGACACCAGTGAGTCGCCCGCTCCCACCATCATCATCATCATCATCATCATCGTCATCATCATCATCATCATCATCATCATCATCATCATCATCATCATCATCATCATCATCATCTCCATCGCCACGTCCTCACCACCCCCTCGTTACCTGGGAGGGCCACAAGGAAGAGGAGGATGGTGGAGGCCCAGTGGGTGCCCGTGGTGATGGGTGGTGGGTTTGGGGAGCGGGGGGATGATGCCTTGACAGGAGTCGGGGGGTTCTTATAGGGTGGTGGGGTGGGGGGTGATTTACATAACGAGGCCAGGCGGACAGGCAGGGAGATTGGGGTCATTACCTCTCCTTGGGTATCAGAATACTAATGAGAGCACCCAGTTTGTGTGTGTGTGTCTCCAGGGAATCCATTTGGCTTATTTATTAATTAATTAGTTAGTTAACAGACCTGAGAGTTACCCCAGGGAACCCACAGCAGCTGTGCACCTAAAAACCAATTAGATAATTAATTAATTAGAGGGGTACTTTGGGAAACCAGTGATCAGGTGTATGGCCAGTACAATTAATGAATTAATTCATTAATGAAGGGCAGTATCTCTCTGGGGAAGCAGCCATTTGGCTAAACAACCAATTAATTAATTAATTCCAGGTCTCCCAGTGAGCTCGAGAATGGGCAAGTTAATCAATTAATTAAGCGAGGGTGGTATGGTGAACCCTGATCACTTCTGTGTCCTTAGTTAATTACAAGCCCTGATCGCTTTTTTACCCTCAATTAATTAATCACCAGCTCTACCTGGATTGATTCTTTGCCTCTAATAAGTTAATTTCAAGCTCTGCAGTGCCTCGATCACTTGCCTTTAATTAATTAATTGCAAGCTCTGCCTGATCACTTCTTCACCCCAATTAATTAATGAAAGCCTCTACATTGATCGCTTATTTGCCATTAATTAATTGCAAGGCATGATCACACGTTTCCCCCAATTAATTAATTAACTGCCAGCTGTGCTTGATACCTTCTTTTCCTTTTAATTAATTATGACCTCATCACCAAGGCCAGAATTGAGCTTTGCCCTGTGTCTCCCCCCTCCATATTAGGGGGAAATCAGGGGCATTTGGGGAAAAAATGGTATTGGGAGGGGGGAGGGGATTTTATTGGGAAAAGTGGGAAAATTTGGGTGGAGTGAGGGAATTTCAGCGGAAATGGGGAAATTAGGGAATTTTGGCCAGAAATTATGGGGCTTTGTGGGGAAATTGAGGGGATTTAGAGGAGAAAATGAGCAAATTTGTGGCAATTAGGGAATTTTGTGGGGAAATGAGTGAATTTAGGGGAAATCAGGGAATTTCAGGAGGAATGTGCAGAAATATGGATGGAAATGATAGAATTTGTGGGGAGATATGACAGAATTCTGACAGGAAGGGGGAAATTTTGGGCAAAATGAGGGAATTTTAATGGAATACGAGGGAATTAGGGATTAAATTAGGGAATTTAATGGTAAAATTAGGGAATTCTATGTAAAATGATAGGATTAGAAGGAAAAGGAGGGGATTTGGGAGGAATATGAGGGAATTTGGAGGAAATTCGAGAATTTGGGTAGAATATGAGAGTATTTTGGGGGTATGAGGGAATTTAGAGGAAAGTGTTTTGGAATTTTGGGGGAAAACATGTGGATTTGGAGGGAAATGTGAGGATTTGGAAGAAGATATGAGGATTTGGGGGAATTCCAAGTTTCTCGGGCACAGAGAAACTCACCCTTGAGCTACTGGAGGTGAAGCCAGATGAGTCACAGCCAGAATTCCAGGAAGAATTTGGGTGAAATTCCAATGATTTGGGTTTTGTGCTTGGAACGAGACCTGGATCTTTGTGCCAGGATGCTGGGGAGATGCCGGGAGGTGGGGACATGGCAATGGGGTGGTGACCACCATCACCACCACCACCACCATCTCTGGTGCAGTAGTAGGGGGCCGCGTCATCGTCCTTCACTGATGATGCTTATCGGGCGTGGAAACCATCTCCAGCCCCTTCCTGGGAACCCCCAACACCCCGGGATCTTTCATGGTTGGATCAAGAGTTGACTCTGTTGAACCATCTCTTGGCCACTGGCCTCCAGCTTTGACCAGTTCCCTCCAAACTCAACTCTTTTCACCCCAACCCTCAACTGGTCACCCCAACCCTTGGCCCTTGGAGCAACGCCTCCCCCAGCTTTGCCGTTCTGCCCCCAGCTCGGGCTGCTTCGGGCCAAGCGCTGACCCTGTGGCCAATGGTTGGGCACAAGGCTCAAGAAGTTGATGGGCTCCACAGGCAGGTTCTGAACGACAGTGGGCAAGATTTGAGCTGAAAATACTCAAAGGTGAGTCAGAAAGTGTTGATAATGGGCCAGAATGGTTCTCCTGGGAGGTGGGGATACAGGGATGGGGTTGTGACCACCAGCACCAAAATTACCATCAATACTTTTGGCGCAGTAGTAGGTGGCCGTGTCACCGTCCCTGAGGCTGTTCATCTGCAGCGTCACCGTGCTCTGGGAGTTGTCCCTGGAGATGCTGAACCGGTCCCGGAGAGATGGCGCATAGCTGGTGCCGCTACCAGTGCTGCCAATCCCCGCCACGTACTCCAGTCCCTTCCCAGGTGATTGACGCAACCATCCCATGCCAGTGTCGCTGAAGGTGAAGTCAGAGGCCTTGCAGAGGAGGCGCAGGGACCCCCCGGGTGTCTGGAGGCCCCTCCGGACTCCACCAGCGTCACGGCCGCCCACAGCCCTGGGGATGGAGGAAGGACACCAGTGAGTCGCCCACTCCCACCACCACCATCATCATCATCATCATCATCATCATCATCATCATCATCATCATCATCATCATCATCTCCATCGCCACGTCCTCACCACCCCCTTGTTACCTGGGAGGGTGACGAGGAAGAGGAGGATGGTGGAGGCCCAGCGGGTGCCCATGGTGATGGGTGGTGGGTTTGGGGAGGGGAGTGATGGCACCATGACCCTGTCGGTGAGTTCTTTTGGGGTGAGGGGTGATTTGCATAAAGAGGCGGGGATGGGGAAAGAAGGGGTGGGCTCGTTAGCAACACCTCCTGTGGGTATCAGATTGCTAACGAGCACACCCATAGGGTGGTTTGTTTAGACTTATTTGATTAGCTCTGCATGGAATGAGACACAGGGAAAAATTAATTCATTAGTTTCTATTAGTTAACTAGGTAATTAATTAACAGAGTACAAGGGTCTGGTCTGAGATGTCCAGAGAAAACAAGGGGTAAATTAATTAATTAGAAGGTGTCCAGGGAAGCCGTGGCAGCTGTAGGATTTAATTAATTAATTATCACAGAGTCACAGGGGTTGGAAGGGACCTCCAGAGCCCATGGGGTCCAACCCACTGCCCAAGCAGGGTCCCTGGGACAGGGCACACAGGTCGGTGTCCAGACGGGGCTGGAATCTCTCCAGAGAAGGAGACTCCACACCCCCTGGGCAGCCTGTCCCAGGGCTCCCTCACCGGGAAGAAGTTCTTCCCCACATTGGTGCTGAACTCCCTGTGCTGCAACTTGAGCCCATCGCCCCTTGTCCTGTCCCCACAGACACTGAGCAGAGGCTGCCCATGGACCCCTGTGTCCCACACTGCTGGCTCATGGCCAACCCGTCACCCACCAGGACCATCGACCCAGCTGGTGATGATGATGTCACAGGAGGCTACGGGATTGGTGGAGCACGATCTGCCCTTGGTGAATCCCTGCTGACTGCTCCTCATCACCTTCTTCTCTTCCAGCTGCTTGGAGATGGCATCCAGCACAAGCTGCTCCATCCCCTATCCAGGGACAGAGCTGAGGCTGACTGGCCTGTAGTCAGACCAGAGTGACACTGCTCCTCCTCCAGTGTTCAGGCTCCTATCTTGTTCTCCGATAACCACAGGAGGTGTTGCTAACGAGCCCATCACTTCTTTCCCTCTCCCCGCCTCATTATGCAAATCACCCCCCACCCCTCCACCCTATAATAACCCCCCCGACCCCGTTGTGACGCCATCACCCCCTCCCCAAACCCACCACCCATCACCATGGGCACCCATTGGGTCTTCCCCATCCTCCTCTTCCTCGTGGCCCTCCCAGGTAACGAGGGGGTGGTGAGGACGTGGCGATGGAGATGATGATGATGATGATGATGATGATGATGATGATGATGATGATGATGATGATGATGATGATGATGATGATAATGGTGGGAGCGGGCGACTCACTGGTGTCCTTCCTCCTTCCCCAGGCTGCGGGCGGCTGTGACGCTGGTGGAGCCAAAAGGGGTCTCCAGACACCCGGGGGGTCCCTGACCGTCCTCTGCAAGGCCTCTGGCTTCGACTTCAGCACCTACAGCATGGGATGGATGCGACAAGTGCCCGGGAAGGGGCTGGAATATGTCGCAGGTATTAGTAGTGTTGGCAGCACCTACTACGCGCCGTCAGTCCAGGGCCGGTTCAGCATCTCCAGGGACAACTCCCAGAGCACGGTGACGCTGCAGATGAACAGCCTCAGGGACGGTGACACGGCCACCTACTACTGCGCCAAAAGTATTGATGGTAATTTTGGTGCTGGTGGTCACAACCCCATCCCCGTATCCCCACCTCCCAGGAGAACCATTCTGGCCCATCATCAACACTTTCTGACTCACCTTTGAGTATTTTCAGCTCAAATCTTGCCCACTGTCGTTCAGAACCTGCCTGTGGAGCCCATCAACTTCTTGAGCCCTGTGCCCAACCATTGGCCACAGGGTCAGCGCTTGGCCCGAAGCAGCCCGAGCTGGGGGCAGAACGGCAAAGCTGGGGGAGGCGTTGCTCCAAGGGCCGAGGGTTGGGGTGACCAGTTGAGGGTTGGGGTGAAAAGAGTTGAGTTTGGAGGGAACTGGTCAAAGCTGGAGGCCAGTGGCCAAGAGATGGTGGCCTCTTGATGGCTTCTTGATGCTGGTGGCCCCAACTGCATCCCCATGTCCCCACCTACCTGGAGAAAAATTTTGACCCATTATCAGCACTTTTTGACCCATCGTTGAGTATTTTAAGCTCAAATCTCCACCAGTTTCCTTCAAAACCTGCCTGTGGTTCCCACCAACCCCTTGAGCTGTTTACCCAACCCTTGGTCCCTGGAGCGACACGTTGCCCAGCTTTGCCATTCTGACCCAGCTCGAGCTGCTTCGTGCCAAGCACTGACCATGTTTGGCTCCATGTGGCCAATGGCCAAGGGCTGGGCAAAGGGCTCAAGGGGTTGGTGAGCACCACAGGTCCGTTCTGAACAACAGTGGGCAAGATTTGGTCTGAAAACACTCAAAGTTGGGTTAGAGAGTGCTGATAATGAGCAAAAATTGTTCTCCAGGGAGATGGGGACACAGTGACAGGGCCAGTGCCCCCTCCAGCCCCGACCACAAGTCCCCACCACTACCATAATCACCAGCAAAATCTTCCTGGTTCCTCGGGCATGAAGAACATCCTCGAGTAACTGGAGGTGAAGCCAGATGAGTCATGGCCGGGATTCCGGGAAGAATTTGGGTGAAATTCCAAAGGTTTTGGGGTTTATGCCTGGAATGAGACCTGGATCTTTGTGCCAGGATGCTGGGGAGATGCTGGGAGGTGGGATCATAGTGATGGGTTGGTGACCACCATCACCGTCACCACCACCACCATCTCTGGTGCAGTAGTAGGTGGCCGTGTCATCGTCCTTCACTGATGATGCGTATCGGGCATCACAATGATCTCCAGCCCCTTCCATGGGAACCCCCAACGCCCCGGGGTCTTTGATGGTTGGACCAAGAGTTGTCCCTGTTGACCCATCCCTTGGCCACCGGCCTCCAGGATTGACCAGTTCCCTCCAAACTCAACCGATCACCCCAACCCTCAACTGGTCACCCCAACCCTCGGCCCTTGGAGCGACGCCTGGCCCAGCTTTGCCGTTCTGCCCCCAGTTCGGGCTGCTTCGGGCCAAGCGCTGACCCTGTGGCCAATGGTTGGGCACAGGGCTCAAGGGGTTGGTGGGCACCACAGGCAGGTTCTGAACAACAGTGGGCAAGATTTGAGCTGAAAATACTCAAAGGTGAGTCAGAAAGTGTTGATGATGGGCCAGAATGGTTCTCCTGGGACGTGGGGACATGGGGGCAGGGTTGTGACCACCAGCACCATAATCAACACCAGTACTTTTGGTGCAGTAGTAGGTGGCTGTGTCGTCATCCCTGAGGCTGTTCATCTGCAGAGTCACCGTGCTCTGGGAGTTGTCCCTGGAGATGCTGAACCGGCCCTGGACTGACGGTGCGTATTCTGTGTAACCACCACTCCTGTCAATACCCGCGATGAATTCCAGCCCCTTCCCGGGCGCCTGGCGAACCCAGTTCATTGCAGTGCTGCTGAAGTCGAAGCCAGAGCCCTTGCAGAGGAGGTGCAGGGACCCCCCCGGGTGTCTGGAGGCCCCTCCGGACTCCACCAGCGTCACGGCCGCCCGCAGCCCTGGGGAAGGAGGAAGGACACCAGTGAGTCGCCCACTCCCACCATCATCATCATCATCATCATCATCATCATCATCATCATCATCATCATCATCATCATCATCATCATCTCCATCGCCACGTCCTCACCACCCCCTCGTTACCTGGGAGGGTGATGAGGAAGAGGAGGATGGGGGGGGGAGCAGCGGGTGCCCATGGTGATGGTTGGTGGGTTTGGGGTGATGGCGCCATGACAGGGCCGGGAGGGTGTTTATAGGGCAGAGGGGTAGGGGATGGTTTGCATAATAAGGTAGGGAGGCCAGGAGGGGCTCTTTCCCTCCCCCTGGGTATCAGATCACTATTCCCTGAGTGCTCATCCTCAGGAAGGGGCTGTCAGGGAGGGGAAGAAGTACAAAGTTCTCATGGGTCAGGAGGAAATGATGAGTGACCTGCTTGACCAGTTAGACACCCACAAGTCACTGGGGCCAGATGGGATCCACCCCAGGGTGCTGAGAGAGCTGGCAGGTGTGCTTGGCAAACCCCTTCCCATCATCTCCCAGCAATCCTGGCTGAGGGGGCAGAGTCTCCCGGCAGAGCTGGAGAAGTGGCTCCCCCATCTCAGACTGAATCCAAGGGGGTTTTATTCCATTGTTTGGCTGATGTTGGTGTCAGTGGGCAGGACTGTGTCCCAGGGGACAATGCCACCTCCCATGTCTGTCATTAGCAGTCATCCCCCTTATCTCATCCCTTATCTGCTGCATCTCTTTGCACTGCAGACCCCCTGGCTGCCTTTACCTCACTGCCTGGCAGCTGGATAGTGGCTGGGTTGGGGCTCAGGGCACATTGTTTGCTGGAGGAATCCCAGGGCTCAGCCCAGGTTTGGGTTCCCCATTCAGTCTGGTTGTGCAGGACAGCTCCTGTCTGAGCTCTGGACACAGCTCCCCAGGGGCTGTCTCTGCTGAGATGGGGCCTCAGGGCCATTCCAGGCTGAGTGCCATGACAGCCCCCCGTGAGTTGCCTGATGGGCTGGGCATCTCACCTGGCTGTGCTGTTCTGAGCTTGGGCTGCTTCGGGCCCGACCATGGCTGTGTTGCCCCAAAATTCCCCAAGTTCTCTCCAAAAATCAAATTTCTCTCCTCAAAATGCAATTTCCCTCCTCCTCCCAAAAACCCCACATTTGGACCCAACGACAGCCTCAAGGGTGGAATTCTGGGGTTGTGCAGTCAACTCTTGTCACCTCCCCCACCTGCCCCTGCCTGGGGATGGTGAAATTTTGCGGCAAAAAAGGTTAAAATTGGTCCAGAGAGATGATGGTGACGAGGACTTACCGGAGGAGATGGTGGCGACAGCTCCGGTGCCACAATGATCAATACGATCAGGATAACTACTATGATTCACACCTGGAACTTCACCTCACAACACTTTTTGGGGTCAAAAAGATAACTTTTTGGAAAAAAATTCTAAAAAATTTAAAACATTTCCAGATTTTTAAAAAATTCTGTGAAATTTACAAATGATTTTAAAATTTTCACATTCTTTCATAAATTTCTGGGATTTTTTGTGTGCATGGTGGATTTTGGGAGAGGAAAGTGATGGATTTGCTCAAAAATGCATTGAAAAATGGTGGGAAAAGGGAAACATTACCAAAAAACAATAAAAAATTCACCCAAATAAGAAAACAGGGTAAAAAGGGGACAAAAAGGGCGGATTTAGGGTCAACCTAGTGAGGTGGAGAGATTGGAATAGGAATGCCCTAAAATGTCACGTGTTTCCCAAATTTGAACGGAAATGGGGCAAAAAGAGGTAAAAAATAGCTACTTTGGAGAGAAAATGCTATTTTTTGGCAATAAAAGGCCATATTTGGGGTGCAAAATTAAATAATTGGTAAAATAGTGTGAAGATTTGGGAAAAAAACTGGAAAAAGTGGGAAAAGACTTGAAATATTTGGGTCAAAAATGGGTTTAATGCAAAAAATTCCCCGATTTTTGGTCAAAATGGCAATATTAGGTGGAAAAATGCCCATATTTGAAGCAAAATAGGTGAAAAGGGTCAATTTGGGAGAAAAAAGTGATAATTTTAGGTACACAAAGTCCAAATTTGGGGGAAAAAGTGGCATAAACAGGACATTAATGTGAAGATATGGGAAAAATGGATCAAACTTTGGAGAAGAGTTAAAATATTTGGGTAGAAAGTGGAAAATTCCCCAACTTTAGGTCAAAAAATGAAAAGGATTGGGTCAAAACCCTGGAAAATTGGGAAAACCAGCCCAAATTAGCTGAAAACCTCAGTAGAATGAGGAAGTGCCTCGTTTTTGTCATCACCAGTGTCACTGTGAGTAGCAGCCCAACCACCAGCAGCACCAAGGTGACACAGCAGGGAGCAATTCTCCCTCAATCAGCACAGCTGCCTCCCCTCACCCGGTGAATTTAGGTCAAAATTGGTTAAAAAGGGGAAAGGAAGAGCAGATTTGCATCCAAATTGGCCCCAAACCCCAAAATTATTCAAGACTTGGAAAAAATTGGCCCAAGGAACCAAAGGAAGACCAGATTTGGGTCAAAACGGACCAGAAGAAGCCATGGGAAGAGCAGATTTGGGTCATGATGGACTGGCACACCCAAAGCTTGATGAGATCTGGGTCCAAAGTGACCAGAGAAGCCAGGGGAAGAGCAGCTTTGGGTCCAAGAAAGGAGGTGAGGAGGCCAAGTTCTTCTCCCCTGGAGCAAAGCTGCCCACGCCCCTGCTCAGGGTGGGTGCTGAAACATCCAGGAAGGGGAAGAGGGACCAAGCGGGGTCTGGACCCCCGGGAAAGGCCCCCTGAGCATAGACACCCCCTATAGTTACTTAATTAACAGATTTCTTAATTACTTTGGTTCTGTGGAGACCGCCTTTAATGGCTTCATTAACTGATTTTTCAATTGGCTTCACTGTGCACCTGCCGTGGGTTCTCTAGAGACCCCCCTGTAATTAATTAATTAACTGATTTCTTTATTACTTTCACTGTTTGTCTGTTGTGGGCATGCTATAGACCACTTTTAATTACTTGATTAACTGATTTCTTAATTACGTTTTTCATGCATCTGACATGGGCTCCCGGGATGCCCCCTTTAATGATTTAATTAACTTATTTCTTGATTGCTTTCCACCGTGCCTCTCCCCATAATTCATTATTGAACCTGCACAGCTGCCACATCTTCCCTGGAGATTTTATAATTAATTGATTAACACTTTGTTTTGACCAGACACCTGAGACCAGACCCTTGTAACTAATTAATATATTAACTAATTTATTAATTCTTCCCCTACCCTCATTCCCTGGAGAACTAATTAATTAAGTTAAAATCCAAATCCATGGCATAACTGCTGAAGTTGAAGCCAGAGGCCTTGCAGAGGAGGCGCAGGGACCCCCCGGGTGTCTGGAGGCCCCTCCGGACTCCACCAGCGTCACGGCCGCCCGCAGCCCTGGGGAAGGAGGAAGGACACCAGTGAGTTGCCTCGTCCCACCATCACCCTCCACATCCGTGTCCTTGTCCTCGCACCTTGGTGGGATCAAGTCGGTATCTGGGGGCGTCAGGGCCTGGCAAGGGTCACAGGACCCACACTTCACCAATCCACGCCAAACCTCAATTGGTCCCCAAACCTTGGCCCTTGGAGCAACATCTTGATCCGCCTGTGCCAACCTCACCCTGTTATGCACTGAACCACCCCAAGCTCCCAGCGTAGAGACACCCAGACCCTTCCAGGGCCTCCCAGGTCTGCGGGCGGCCGTGACACTGGTGGAGTCCCAAGGGTCTACTAGACACCTGGGGGGTCCCTGTGCCTCATCTGCAAGGGGTCTGGCTTCACGCTCAGTAGCTACAAAATGTGGCTTCTTCAGACACCCAGGAAGGGGTCGTGGAGATCAGTAGCAGTGGTGGCAGCACATGGTAAACACCATCAGTCTAGGGCCGGTTCAGCATCTCCAGGGACAACTCCCAGAGCACGGTGACGCTGCAGATGAACAGCCTCAGGGACGGTGACACGGCCACCTACTTCTGTGGCAAAAGTGCTACTGGTACTGGTGGTTATAATTCTGGTGGCCCCAACCCCGTCCCCATGTCCCCATCTCCTCTCTGCACTTTTCTGGCCCCACCAGTGACTGCTTCTGCTCCAAGAAGTGTTTCAGACCTGTGCTGGTCCTGGCCAGGCCAGAGCTCAGCTCCCCAAGCAGCCAGCACAGCTGAGCTGAGTTTGCCTGGGCTGTTTTCCACACCCCCTGACACCACTGCCCCATGAAAGCAGCTGGGGGAGAAAGGGGAGGGGCTGTTTGCCTCCAGAACAGGCTGAGTGTGGCCGGGGTGTGGGGCCGCTCAGTCGGTCCTGGCCGTCAGGCAGCCCTCTGGAACCGTCGGGTCAGTCAGGGACTCTGTGTCAGCACTGGGGGGAGTGGAACTGCCCGTTCTTGTTCTACACTCACAGGGATTTCTGTCAGGAACTGTCCCTGTCTCACCCCACGGAGGCTCCATTTGTCTGTCTGTCTGTCCCGGGGGAGTGAGCGAGCGTCTTGGTGGGCATTTGGCCTCTGGCCAGGGCCAAACCACCCCCCACCCCCCAAACCCCACATTTAGACCCAATGAAGGCCTCCAGGGTGGAATTCTGGGGGGAGTGTGTCGACCCTCATCCCCTCACCCACACGTCCCCGCCCCGGGAAGGTGAAATTTTGGGGCAAAAATGGCCAAAATTGGTCCTGTGGAGATGATGGTGACGAGGACTTACCGGAGGAGACAGTGACGATGGCTTCGGTGCCCCAAAACTCAATCCGATCAGTATAACCACTGTGATTCATGCCTGGTACTTGCGGCCCCAACATTTTTTGTGTTTAAAAAGCCAAATTTTGGAGGAAAAAGTCAATTAAAATTTATTTTAAATCCACTGAATTTTTAAAAATTCTTTGGAAATTTCAATTTTTTACTATTTTTCAAATGATTTTAAAAATTTCTTGCAATTTTCGGGTTCCATGTGTGAAATTGGATAAGAAAAGTTGTGGATTTGCACAAAAATTGGACGAAAAATGTCAAGGAAATTGAAAAATTATAAAAATGATGAAAAATTCCTCCAAATCATCGAAAATTGGGATAAATAAGGTGAAAAAAATTTGGATTTGGGCTCATTGTAGTGAGGTAGAAAGATGGGGTAAAGCCCTAAAATAGTCCTAAGTTGCCCAAATTTGGGGGGAAATGGGGCAAAAAGATTCAAGAAAGAGAGACTTTGGGGTGAAAATGCTGAATTTTGTTAATATAACGCCATATTTGGGGCAAAAAAGTGACATAATTGGTAAAAGAATTTGAAGATTTGGGGGGAAATGTGGCAAAAGTTGGAAAAGAGTCATAATATTTATGTCAAAAATGGATTTAAAGTAAATAATTGCCAATTTGGTGTCAAAAATGGCAATTTTAGGCTGAAAAATACACATATTTGGGGCAAAATAGGTAAAAAAGGGCAATATTGGGGCAAAAAGTGATAACTGTAGGAACACAATGGCCAAATTTTGGGCAAAATGTGGAATAAATGGTAAAATAATGTAAAAATTTGGGCAAAATGGTGCAAAAGTGGGAGGAAATTTGAAATATTTTGGTTAAAATTTGGTATAAAGTGGAAAAGTCCTCAATTTTGGGTCAAAAAATTACCAGAATTGGGTCAAAACCTTTGAAAATTGGGAATATCAGCCCAAATGTATTGAGAAACTTGGAAGAAAGAGGAGGCAGCATTTTTTTTGTCACCACCCATGTCACTGTGAGTAGCACCCCAACCTCCAGCAGCACCACGGTGACACGGGGGGAGACAAATTCTCCATCTATCGGCACAGCTGTCTACCCTCACCCTTTGGATTTGGGTCAAAATTGGGCAAATAAAGGGAAAGGAAGAGCAGATTTGGGTCCAAATTGGCACCAAACCCCAAAGTTATTCAAGATTAGGGTAAAAAATTGCCAGGAGATGCAAAGCTTGATGAGATTTGGGTCAATATTGGCCCAAGGAACAAAAGGAACCCCAGATTTGGGTCATGATGGACCAGAAGAAGCCAAAGGAAGAGCAGATTTGGGTCATCATGGACTGGTAGCCGCAAAGCTTGATGAGATCTGGGTCCAACGTGACCAGAGAAGCCACGGGAAGAGCAGCTTTGGGGGCAAAAAAGGAGGTGAGGAGGCCAAGTTCTTCTCCCCTGGAGCAAAGCTGCCCACGCCCCTGCTCAGGGTGGGTGCGGAAGCCTCCAGAAAGGGGAAGAGGGACCAAGCTGGGGCTGGACTCCTGGGAAAGGCCCCCGGAGCCCAGGCAGAAGCAGAGCTGTATCACCATGTCACCACCTGGATCACCGTGTCATCTACTAACCCAACCAGTACCAGCTACAGTGACACAGTGACACGGGGGGGGACAAAATCCCCCCTCAGTCAGTGCAGCCACATCCCCTCACCCTGCAGATTGGGGTCCAAATTGGGCCAAGGAACCAACGAAATACCAAATTTGGGTCAAACTTGAGAAGAAGATCCAAACACCACATTTGGGTCAAAATTGGCTCAAGGAACCAAAGTTTGTCATGATTTGGGTTAAAATTGGGTCAAGAAACCAAAGAAACAGTAGAATTTTGGTCAGAATTGGGCCAAGTAGAGCCAAATGTGGGGAAAATGTGGGGATTTGGAGGAAAAGTAGGGAATTTTTGGGAAAAGAGATCTGGGGGAAAGCGTGAGGATTTTGGGGAAGATATGAGGATTTGGGGGAATTCCTGGTTCCTCAGGCACGAAGAACATCGTGGAGCAACCAGAGGTGAAGCTGGATGAGTCATGGCTGGGATTACGTGAAGAATTTGGGTTAAATTCCAAAAGTCTTGGGTTTTGTGCTTGGAATGAGACCTGGATTTTTGTGCCAGGACACCAAGGAGATGCCGGGAGATGGGGACGGAGCGATGGGTTAGTGACCACCATCACCACCACCGTCTCTGGCTCAGTAGTAGGTGGACGTGTCATCGTCCTTCACTGATGATGTGTATCGGGCATCACAACCATCTCCAGACCCTTCCCAGGGAATCGCCAACGCCCCGGGGTCTTTGATGGTTGGATCAAGAGTGGAACCATTTGACCCAACTCGGCCATTGGCCTCCAGCACGGACCATTTCCCTCCAACCTCAACCCATATCATCCCAACCCTCAACTGGTCACCCCAACCCTCAGCTTTTGGAGCAACACCTCCCCCAGTTTTGCCGTTCTGCCCCCAGCTCGGGCTGCTTCGGGCCAAGCGCTGACCCTGTGGCCAATGGTTGGGCACAGGGCTCAAGGGGTTGTTTAGTACCACAGGCAGGTTCTGAACGACAGTGGGCAAGATTTGAGCTGAAAATGCTTAAAGGTGAGTCACCTGGGAGGTGAGGACACAGTGGTGGGGTTGGGACCACAACCAGCACAGTCAACATATCTGGCGCAGTAGTAGGTGGCTGTGTCACCGTCCCTGAGGCTGTTCATCTGCAGTGTCACCGTGCTCTGGGAGTTGTCCCTGGAGATGCTGAACCAGCCCTTGACTGACGGCGCGTAGTAGGTGCTGATACCAGTGCTGCTAATAGCCGCGACGAACTCCATCCCCATCCCGGGCACCTGGCGCACCCACTCCATGTAGCTGCGGCTGAAGTCGAAGCCAGAGCCCTTGCAGAGGAGGCGCAGGGACCCCCCGGGTGTCTGGAGGCCCCTCCGGACTCCACCAGCGTCATGGCCGCCCGCAGCCCTGGGGAAAGAGGAAGGACACCAGTGAGTCACCCGTTCCCACCATCATCATAACCATCATCATCATCATCATCATCATCATCATCATCATCATCATCATCATCATCATCATCTCCATCGCCACATCCTCACCACCCCCTTGTTACCTTGGAGGGCGACGAGGAAGAGGAAGATGGGAGAAGCCAAGCAGGTGCCCATGGTTATGGGTGCTGGGTTTGGGAAGGGGTGTGATGGTGCCACAACGGGGTCAAGGTGTTATTATAGGGCAGAGGGGCAGGTGGTGATTTGCATAACGAGGCGGGCAGGAAGGGGGTGGCTCATTACCTCCCCCTGGGTATCGGATCGCTACCGAGCACACCCACTGGGGTTAGTTTGACTTATTTAGTTCGTTGTCCATGGAATGAGGCGCAGGGAAAAATTAATTAGTTAATCAATCAATTAATTAGTTAATCATGAGAGTCTGGTCTCAGGTGTCCAGTCAAAGCAAGGGCTTAGATAATTAATTAGAAGTTCTCCAGGGAAATCCATCATTGCCCCCAAACCTCCAGACACCTGGGGGGTCTCTGTGCCTCCTCTGCAGGACCCCCGGCTCCGACTTCAGCAGCACCTACATGGGTTGTGTGACAGAGACACCTGGGAAGGGGCTGGATTGGTTTGGAAGTGTTTTCCCCACTGATGGCAGCACCTACTATGGGTTATTGGTCACGTTGTCCCAACATCCCTGGAGAAAAATTTTAGCACATTATCAACCTTTTTTAACCCATCTTTGTGTGGTTTTTGCCCAAATCTCAACCAGTTTCCTTCAGATCCTGCCTGTGCTGCCCACCAACCCCTTGAGACCTTTGCCCAAATCTTGGCCATTGGCCACATGGAGCCAAACTTGCTCCAAGTTTGGGGCAGAATAGCCCTATAAGAACCCATCTGCACTGTAAGAACCACCAGACCCCACCATGGTACCATCACCCCCCTCCCCAAACCCACCACCCATCACCATGGGCACCCGCTGGGCCTCCCCCATCCTCCTCTTCCTCGTCACCCTCCCAGGTAACGAGGGGGTGGTGAGGACGTGGTGATGATGATGATGATGATGATGGTGGTGGGAGCGGGCGACTCACTGGTGTCCTTCCTTCTTCCCCAGGGCTGTGGGCGGCCATGATGCTGGTGGAGTCCGGAGGGGCCTCCAGACACCCAGGGGGTCCCTGCGCCTCCTCTGCAAGGGCTCTGGCTTCACTTTCAGCAGCTTCATGGAATGTTCTGGGTGCACCAGGCACCCGGGAAGGGGTTGGAGTACATCGGGAGTATTTACAGCAGTGGTTACACCAGCTACGCGCCTTCGGTCAAAGGCCGGTTCAGCATCTCCACGGACAACTCCCAGAGCACGGTGACGCTGCAGATGAACAGCCTCAGGGACGATGACACGGCCACCTACTACTGCGCCAAATGTTCTGGTAGTGGTTGTGATCATAGTATTGGTGGCTCGAACCCTGTCCCATGTCCCCACGTCCCCACCTGCCTGAAGATCAATTTGTGCTTATCACCAGCAGTTTTTGATCCGTCCTTCAGTATTTTCAGCCCAAATCCTGACCAGTTATCTTCATCCCTGCCTGTGGTGCCCACCAACCCCTGAAACCCTATGCCCAACCCCTTGCCATTTGCCACATGGAGCCAAACACGGTCAGTGCTTGGCCTGGAGCAGCTCGAGCTGGGGGCAGAATGGCAAAGCCAGGCAAGATGTTTCTCAAAGGGCCAAGTGTTGGGCTGAGCAGTTGAGGGTTGGGGTGAATAGAGTTGAGGTTTGAAGGAAACAGTCAAGGCTGGAGGCCAATGGCCGAGGGTTGGGCACAGGGCTCAAGGGGTTGGTGGGCACCACAGTCATGTTTTGGCCAAAGTGATCGAGTTTTGGGAAAAAAAACATCCAATGGAATGTCCTCATCATATCAGCACTGCGGGGCTGTCAGGAGGTTCCAAATCCCCACTGCCAGGGCACTGCTGGGAGCAGCTCCTTCTCCCTCCCTGACAATGTCTCTGCTGCCTGGAGCTGTCCCTGCAGCTGTTTCTCTCTGCCCATCTCACCTCCTGCTCTGTGCTCACAGACCTCATCCAACCTGCCCTGTGCTCAGCTCTGCTCTGCAGACCCCTCCTGGAATCAGGGCACTGCCCTGGGAACCTCTGTGTGTGCAGGGCTCAGGAGATGCTCCGATGTGGACATTCTAGAGGGGAGAACTAAGTTCTCATCTCCCACAGTCAGCACAGTCCACAGGAAAGGAAAAGTCAAAGCAAAGACTCTGCCTGGCAGGAAAGTGCTTCCTTGATGTTGTTCCTCAAAGTTCCTTCTCTCAGGGATCAGCTGGAGCTGGGAGCAAAGCTGACCCAGGCAGCACCTTCTTCCAGCAGAAGGACCTTATGCTGCTCTTCCCTGGGTCACATCTCCAGCCACAGCTACTGTCTACATCCCTGTGGAAAGCCCACGAGCCAGGCTGAGTGCTGACCCCAGCAGCAGCAGAGTCCCTGAGACAGCACCCAGCCCCCAGGGGTGCAGGGACAGGTTTGGGGACACCACCAATGTAACCACTACCACCAGCTGCAGTACCAGCTGCTTTGGCACAGTAGTAGGTGGCCGTGTCACCGTCCCTGAGGCTGTTCATCTGCAGCGTCACCGTGCTCTGGGAGTTGTCCCTGGAGATGCTGAACCGGCCCTGGACTGACGGTGCGCAGCCGGTCCAGCCACCATTGTAGCCAATAGCTGCGACGTGTTCAAGCCCCTTCCCGGGCGCCTGGCGAGCCCAAATCATGGGGAAGCTGCTGAAGTCGAAGCCAGAGCCCTTGCAGAGGAGGCGCAGGGACCCCCCAGGTGTCTGGGGGCCCCTCCGGACTCCACCAGCGTCACGGCCGCCCGCAGCCCTGGGGAAGGAGGAAGGACACCAGTGAGTCGCCCGCTCCCACCATCATCATCATCATCATCATCATCATCATCATCATCATCATCATCATCGCCTCGTCCCCACCACCCCCTCATTACCTGGATTGGTTTGCAAGTGTTTTCCCCACTGCTGGCAGCACCTACTATGGGTCATTGGTCACTGTGTCCCAGCCTCCCTGCTGGAGGCTCTGGCCTGGCCAGGACCAGGACATTACCCACCCCTGTTTCCACACCATCTCCACCACGCCCATATCTTACATTTGCAGAGCCCTGGGCAGGTTCATAACATCATTCCCCTGCCATGGACTGATTTTCCACACCAAGAATTGAGTGGCTGTCCTCCCCTGGAATTCAGTCCCCTGGGGGTACACACTGCATTTCCCCACCCTTTCCCATCACCCACCAAGGGCACCCAGGTCCCCGAGCAAAAGCTCATCCCAAGGATGGGTTTGCCTTTGCCCGGGGCAGGAATCACCCGGACTGGTTTTGCCAACTGGTTTTAATGGACTTTATCCCCCTCTAGAGTCTGTGGGAGTTTTGCTTGGGCAGGGACAGCTCGATGGGGAGACCCGCTGGAACGAACCAGCCAGGTGGCTTTGGCTAAATGCAGATCCCAGTTCTAGAGGGTTCCACCACCCCTTGTACCTCTCGCTCTTCCCGGGGGCTGGTGCATGGTGGGGGATGTGATACCCCATTGGATGGCGTGTTCCTGGGCCCAGGTGTCTATGAGATCATTCCAGACATGAGTCCCCTTGTCCCACTGGATTCTTTCTGGAGGGCCATGTCGCCAGAGCTGGGGCCCAACACAAGGAATATGTGGTTCTGTTGGAGAGGGATCAGAGGAGCCACAGAGATGCTCAGAGGGCTGGAGCAGCTCCCCTATGGAGAGAGGCTGAGGGAGCTGGGCTGGTTCAGCCTGGAGAAGAGAAGGCTGTTGGGGGACCTCACTGCAGCCTCCCCGTCCCTGAAGGGAGCAGAGGAACAGGCGGGGAATCAGCTTGTTAAAGGGCAGATACTGGCAGGACAAGGGGGATGGGGTGAAGCTGAAGGAGGGAAGGGTTAGGTGAGATGTTAGGGGGAAGTTCTTTGCAGAGAGAGTGGTGAGGGGCTGGAACAGGCTGCCCAGAGAGGGGGTGGGTGACCCATCCCTGGGGGTGTTCAAGGACAGGTTGGCTGGGGCCCTGGGCAACCTTGTGTAGCTCCAGGCCTGGAGGTTGGTGTCCCTGCCTGTGGCATGGGGTTGGAGCTCTGGGACTCTTGGGGTCCCTTCCAACCCAGAGCAGTCTTGGATTCTATGATAAGAACCCCCCAAAGGCATCATGGCACCATCACCCCCCTCCCCAAACCCACCACCCATTCACCATGGGCACCTGCTGGGCCTCCCCCATCCTCCTCTTCCTCGTCTCCCTCTCTGCTAACGAGGGGGTGGTGAGGACGTGGCGATGGAGATGATGATGATGATGATGGTGGGAGCGGGCGACTCACTGGTGTCCTTCCTCCTTCCCCAGGGCTGCGGGCGGCAGTGACACTGGTGGAGTCCGGAGGGGCCTCCAGACACCCGGGGGGTCCCTGCGCCTCCTCTGCAAGGCCTCTGGCTTCGACTTCAGCAGCACCCCCATGGCATGGATGCGCCAGGCGCCTGGGAAGACCTTTGAGTGGGTTGGAGGTATTAGCAGCAGTGGCAGCACATGGTACCCGTCATCAGTCAAGGGCCGGTTCAGCATCTCCAGGGACAACTCCCAGAGCACGGTGACGCTGCAGCTGAACAGCCTCAGGGACAGTGACACAGCCACCTACTACTGTGCCAGATATGGTGTTGCTACTGGTGGTAACGCGTATATTGGTGGTGGCCCCGACCCCGTCCCTGTGTCCCCACCTCAGCAGAAAACAATTCTGGCCAATTGTCAGCATTTTCTGTCCCATCTTTGAGTATTTTTGCCCCAAAAAGTTCAGCATTTTCCTTCAAACCTGCCTGTTGTGCCCACCAACCCATTGAGCCCTCTGCCCAACCCTTGGCCATCGGCCAAGCTTTGACCATTTCCCTCCAACCTCAACACTCTTCACCCGAAACCTCATCCGGTCACCCCAACCCTCAACTGGTCACCCCAAACCTCGGCCCTTGGGGCACTGTTAATACCTCAGACTTGGTCCCGGGAGGGATGATGATGTAGATGAGGAGGGTGATGGTGGGACCGGGCAACTCAATGGGTCAAAATAAGTCAATCTTGGAGCATGAAATTGTTCTCCAGGGAGGTGGGGACAAAGTTACAGGTTGGGGCTACCAGGATAACTACCCTCATCACCAGATCTGGTGCATTAGTCGGTGGCCATGTCAGGGTCCCTGAGGCTGTTCATCTGCAGCATCACCGTGCTCTGGGAGTTGTCCCTGGAGATGCTGAACCGGCCCTTGAACGATGGCATGTACCATGTGCCGCTACCAGCCTTGTTAATACTCCCAATGTACTCCAGCCCCTTCCTGGGTTCCTGGCACGTCTATCCCATGTTGGTGCTGCTGAAGGTGAAGCCAGAGCCCTTGCAGAGGAGGCACAGGGACACCCCGGGTGTCTGGAGGCCCCGCTGGAGTTGACCATTGTCACGGCCACCCGCAGCCCTGGGGACATCATTCAGGGCCAAGCTTAGAGGTTCGGGGTACCGCGGTCCAGGGTTGGATCAGAAGCACACCAGGTTTGGGCAAAGAAAGTCCAAGGTGGGGGCGGCACAAGATGTGGGTTTGGGGGGCACCGTCGGTGCTGCAGCCAAGAAGCGTCAGCGCTTGGGGTGAACCCTGTCGAGCTTTGGGGCCAGACGTGGTGGGGTTTGGGGCAGGAGCCATGGAGAGTCAGGGTGTGAGGGTCACGAGCTTCAGGTCACACAGATATGTTTCAGAGGGGAAGCAGTTGAGATTTGGGCTGAGACTACTCAAGGTTGGGGCAAATCTGGTCACGGTCGGGACTGAAGCAGCCCAAGGACAGGGCAGAATGGCAAAGATGGGTGAGACGTCGCTCCAAGGGCCGAGGGTTGGGGTGACCAGTTGAGGGTTGGGGTGACCAGTTGAGGGTTTGGGGGATCAGTTGGGATTTGGGGTGACCAGTTCAGGGTTGGGGGGATCAGTTGGGGTTTGGGTCAAACAGGGCCGAGACCTGAGATGAACTGTCAAAGGACCCAGACGTGACCGTTCCACTCAAGCCTCAACTGGTCACCCCAACCCTCGGCTATGGGAGCCATGGCAAAGGCTTGACCCAGACTTGCTCCCCTTGAAGGACAAGGACGACGATGATGAGGCTGATGATGGTGGGACTGGGCGACTCACTGGTGTCCTTCCTCCTTCCCCAGGGCTGTGGGCGGCCGTGACGCTGGTGGAGTCCGGAGGGGCCTCCAGACACCCGGGGGGTCCCTGGGCCTCCTCTGCAAGGGCTCTGGCTTCACCTTTGGCAGCAACTATATTGTTTGGGCTCGCCAGGTGCCCAGGAAGGGGCTGGAGTACGTTGCGACTATTTACACCAGCAGTAGTTACATCTACTACGCGCCCTCGGTCCAGGGCCGGTTCACCGTCTCCAGGGACAACTCCCAGAGCACGGTGTTGCTGCAGATGAACAGCCTCATGGAGAATGACACAGCCACCTACTACTGTGGCAGATCTGCTTATGGTTATTATGGTGATTATGTTACTGGTGGCCCCAACACTGTCCCCGTGTCCCCTTCTCCCTGGAGAACAATTCTGGCCCAATTATCGACACTTTTGCCCCAGCTGAATGGTCACTTCTGCACGGGGCTGGGAAAGCTGGAGGCCAATGGCCAAGGGTTGGGCCCAGGGCCGAAGTTTCAGGCGAGGATGGTCACGATGTGGCTCTGCTGCCAAGGTTTGGGGTGCTGGGTTGGGGTTTGGACAAGTCAGACAGGCCCATTCTCAAACTCTTTTGAACCATCTTTGAGTATTTTCAGCCCAAACCTTTCCCACTGTTGTTCAGAACCTGCCTGTGGTGCCCACCAACCCCCTGAGCCCTTTGCCCAATCCTTGGCCATCGGCCTCCAGCTGTTACTGGTTCTCTCCAACCTCAAAGCTCTTCACCCCAAAGCCCCATCTGGTCACCCCAAACCTCAGCCCTTGGGGCACTGTCGATAGCTCAGGCCAGACTTGCCCCCACTGAGGGATGATGATGAGATGAGGAGGCTGATGGTGGCAACGGGTGACTGAAGGGATCAAACCCAGTTGATTGATATTGGAGCTCAAAATGGTTCTCTGGGGAGGTGGAGACACGGGGACTGGGTTGGGGTCACCAACCACTGAAAGTAACAGTACCAGCACCATCATATTTCACACAGTGGTAGGTGGCCGTGTCACCGTCCCTGAGGCTGTTCATCTGCAGCGTCACCGTGCTCTGGGAGTTGTCCCTGGAGATGGAGAACCGGCCATGGACCGATGGCGCATAGTAGGTGGTGCCACTGCTACTAATATCTGCGACGAACTCCAGCCCCTTCCCAGGCATCTGTTGCACCCATCCCATTTGGAAGCTGCTGAAGTCGAAGCCAGAGCCCTTGCAGAGGAGGCGCAGGGACCCCCCAGGTGTCTGGAGGCCCCTCCGGACTCCACCAGCGTCACGGCCGCCCGCAGCCCTGGGGAAGGAGGAAGGACACCAGTGAGTCGTCCGCTCCCACCATCATCATCATCATCATCATCATCATCATCATCATCATCATCATCATCATCATCATCATCATCATCATCATCTCATCGCCACGTCCTCACCACCCCCTCGTTACCTGGGAGGGCGACGAGGAAGAGGAGGATGGGGGAGGCCCAGCGGGTGCCCATGGTGATGGGTGGTGGGTTTGAGGAGGGGGGTGATGGCACCATGACGTGGACGAGGGGTTCTTATACAGCAGAGGGGTGGGGGGTTATTTGCGTAATGAGTCATTGCAGGTGAGAGGATGAGGGGGCCTCGTTAACAACACCTCCTGTGGGTATCAGATCACTAACGAGCGCACCCATAGGGTGGTTTGTTTTGACTTTATTAATTAGTTCTCCAGCGAATAAGGCACGGGGAAAAAATAATTAATTAGTTACACCGACTACGGTTTAACTAAGTGCAAGTCCCACTAGCACCCTACGTGTCCATGTCCATGTCCTTCAAGGGGAGCAAGTCTGGGCTGAGCCTTTTCCATGGCTCCAGGGGTCAAGGTTTGGGTTGAGGTTTGCGGCAAACACGGCCGAGCCATGAGGGGAACGGTCCAAGGACCCAGACATTACCGTTCCACCCAACCCTCAACTGGTCACCCAACCATCTGCCCTTGGAGCGACAGGTCACCTACCTTTGCTGTCCTGACCTCAGCTCGGCCTCCTCCAGCTCTGTCCCAGTTCTGGGTTGCTGGGTGCTGGGAGAGAACAGGGGCTGCAGCAAAGGGCTGCTGCAGGGAGCAGCCAGAAGCTCTCTGCAGCCCCACAGAGCAACATTGGCCGGATCAAGGCCGGAGTCGCTGCTGACCAAGGCCGAGCCCAACAGTGATGGTCACAGTGCCTCTGGGAACCACATTTAGGGGTAACAACCTCCAAGCAGCCACTTTGTGCCCCCAGAGAAGGGGGTGAGGAGGTGTGAGGAGCCATATGGACATAAAGGACAGGGAAGAAGTGGGGGGGGGGGCAAGAATGGGGCCTTACAGGTTACCAGAGAGAGAGATTCCCCTGCAGCCCGTGGAGAAGCCCATGGTGCAGCGGGTGTCCCCTCGCAGCCCATGGATAAGGACGGGGAGCAGAGACCATCTACAGCCTGTGCAGAGTCCGACCCACCCCGCAGCAGGTTTGCTGGGGACTTGTGACTCTGGGGGGGGACCAGGCTGGAGCAGTCTGTGCCCCAAGGTCAGCACCCCATGGAAGGAGCCGCGCTGAGGCCCGTGGTGAGGAGATGACTCCCTGCCAGAGAGGACTCAGGCTGCAGAAGTTGGTGGAGGTCTGTCTGCCGTGGGTGGGACCCCACGGTGCTGCAGGGGAAGGGGGTGCAGAATTCCCCCCCTCCAGCTAAGAAGGAAAAGAAGTTGGGAGGAACTGACTGGAACCCCATTCCTACAGTCCCTGCCCCTCCCTGTGCCATGACGGGGGGAAGAAGGGGACAAAGTTGTGACTAAAGTGCAGTCTGCTAAGAAGGGAGGGGTGGGGGAAGGTGCTTTATGACCTGGCCACATTTCTCATCACCTGACTCTGGTGTCACTGGGGGTGCAGTTGTAGTGTCAGAAATCCCTTTTCTTTCCTTTACTCTGTGCTGAGTCTGTTTTGCTCGTTGCACTAATTGCAGAGTGATCCCTCTGTCCTGAGCTTGGATCCTGCCCCTCCTGATCGCTGTTTGCTCCCCTTTTCAACTGAAAAGGGGTGCGATCGAGCAGCTTGCCGGGCATGTGGCTTCCCTGCCCTCTCTACCTGCCTCGTTATGCAAATCACCTCCCACCCCTCCGCCCTATAAGAAACTCCCCGACCCCATCGTGGCGACATCACCCCCCTCCCCAAACCCACCACCCATCACCATGGGCACCCGCTGGGCCTCCACCATCCTCCTCTTCCTCATCGCTCTCCCAGGTAACGAGGGGGTGGTGAGGACATGGCAATGGAGATGATGATGATGATGATGGTGGTGGGAGCGGGCGACCCACTGGTGTCCTTCCTCCTTCCCCAGGGCTGCGGGCGGCCGTGACGCTGGTGGAGTCTGGAGGGGCCTCCAGACACCCGGGGGGTCCCTGCGCCTCCTCTGCAAGGGCTCTGGCTTCGACTTCAGCAGCGTCCAAATGGGATGGGTGCGCCAGGTGCCTGGGAAGGGGCTGGAGTTCATCGCAGATATTAGTAGCAGTGGCACCACCTACTACGCGCCGTCGTCCAGGGCCGGTTCAGCATCTCCAGGGACAACTCCCAGAGCACGGTGACGCTGCAGATGAACAGCCTCAGGGATGGTGACACGGCCACCTACTACTGTGCGAAATATGATGGTGCTGGTACTGTTACTTTCAGTGGTTGGTGACCCCAACCCATTCCCCGTGTCTCCACCTCCCCGGAGAACCATTTTGAGCTCCAATATCAACTGGGTTTGATCCATTCAGTCGACCGGTGCCACCATCAGCCTCCTCATCTGCATCATCATCCCTCGGGGGGGGCAAGTCTGGGCTGAGCTGTCGACAGTGCCCCAAGGGCTGAGGTTTGGGGTGACCAGATGGGGCTTTGGGGTGAAGAGCTTTGAGGTTGGAGGGAACCAGTAACAGCTGGAGGCCGATAGCCAAGGGTTGGGCAAAGGGCTCAGGGGGTTGGTGGGCACCACAGGCAGGTGCTGAACACGAGTGGGAAAGGTTTGGGCTGAAAATACTCAAAGATGGTTCAAAAGAGGTTGAGAATGGGCCTGTCTGACTTGTCCAAACCCCAACCCAGCACCCCAAACCTTGGCAGCAGAGCCACATCATCACCATCCTCGCCTGAAACATCGGCCCTGGGCCCAACCCTTGGCCATTGGCCTCCAGCTTTCCCAGCCCCGTGCAGAAGTGACCATTCAGTTGGGGCAAAAGTGTCGATAATTGGGCCAGAATTGTTCTCCAGGGAGAAGGGGACATGGGGACAGGGTTGGGGCCACCATTAACGTGATCACCATAATAACCATAAGCAGCTCTGCCACAGTAGTAGGTGGCCGTGTCACTGTCCCTGAGGCTGTTCATCTGCAGCGTCACCGTGCTCTGGGAGTTGTCCCTGGAGATGGAGAACCAGCCCTGGACCGAGGGCGCATAGTAGATGTAACTACTGCTGGTGTGAATAGTCGCAACGTACTCCAGCCCCTTCCCAGGCGCCTGGTGAGCACAAACCATGTAGTTGCTGCCAAAGGTGAAGCCAGAGCCCTTGCAGAGGAGGCCCAAGGACCCCCCGGGTGTCTGGAGGCCCCTCCGGACTCCACCAGCGTCACGGCCGCCCGCAGCCCTGGGGAAGGAGGAAGGACACCAGTTAGTGTCCTGGTCCCTCCATCTCCCTCCATATCCATATCCTCATTCTTCACGGGGAACAAGTCTGGGCCGAGCCTTTGCCGTGGCTCCAGGGGTCAAGGTTTAAGGTATCGGTTGGACTTTGGGGCATCTATGGCTGAGAGCTGAGGGGAACGGTCAGAGCACCCAGACGTGACCATTCAGGCCCAACCCTCAACTGCTCAACTCATCTCTCAGCCCTTGGAGCAATGTCTTGACACGTCTCTTTGAACCTCACACAGTTGTGCCCCAAACCCTGCTGAGCTCCCACCCTGGAGCCCCCCAGACCTTCCCAGGCCCTGATCCCCCAAGAGCCAGATTAGTTCACCCCAAGGGGTGATGATGTGGACACGGAGGTGATGGTGGGAGCGGGCGACTCACTGGTGTCCTTCCTCCTTCCCCAGGGCTGCGGGCGGCCGTGACGCTGGTGGGGTCCGGAGGGGCCTCCAGACACCCGGGGGGTCCCCTCACCTCCTCTGCAAGGGCTCTGGCTTCACATTCAGCACCAAGGGCATGGAGTGGGTGCGCCAGGCGCCTGGGAAGGGGCTTGAGCGGGTCGCGGGTATTAACAAGGATGGTGTCAGCACAGTCTACGCGCCGTCAGTCCAGGGGCTGAGTTGAAAAATGATAAAATTTTAATATTCAGTATTTTAAAATTTATCCATGAAAAATTTTAAATTTAAAATTTTTAAGATCGCATCAACTGGAGAGGGTGGGAATTATTTCCAAAAATCACTATATCTACTCCACCCAGACTTTCCAAAATTCAATACTTCAAATTTTTACCCAAAATTAGAACAATTTTCCATCGAAAACTGTGTCGGGGAACCAGGGTAAGGGGACTCAGGCCACACGCTCAAGGACGTGACGAGGAACAGTCACGATTTTGGCTGAAAACACTCAAGGTTGGGGCAAAAAAGGCTGATAATTGTCAAGAATTTTTATCTGAGGAGTTGGGACATGACGACGGGGTTGGGGCCACCAGCATTAGTACCACCAGCACCAGCTTCTTTGACGCAGTAGTAGGTGGCCGTGTCACCGTCCCTGAGGCTGTTCATCTGCAGCGTCACCGTGCTCTGGGAGTTGTCCCTGGAGATGCTGAACTGGCCCTTGACTGATGGTGCGTAGCCTCCCCAACCACCATCCTTCCTAATACCCGCGATGTACTCCAGCCCCTTCCCAGGCACCTGGCGCACCCACTCCATGCCCTTGGTGCTGAAGGTGAAGCCAGAGCCCTTGCAGAGGAGGTGAGGGGACCCAGCGCGTGCCTGCTCCCACCACCATCATCATCATCATCATCATCATCATCATCATCATCATCATCATCATCATCATCATCATGTCCATCGCCACGTCCTCACCACCCCGTCGTTACCTGGGAGGGCGATGAGGAAGAGAAGGATGGTGGAGGCCCAGCGGGTGCCCATGGGGATGGGTGGTGGGTTTGGGGAGGGGGGTGATGGTGCCACAATGGGGTCAGGGGGTTCTTATAGGGCAGAGGGGTGGGGGGTGATTTGCATAACAAGGTGAGGATGGTGGAGGTGGCTTGTTACCTCCTCCTGGGTATCGGATGGCTAACAACCTCCCCGACATGTTTTGGTTTGGACTTAATTAATCAGTTCCCCAGGGAAGGAGTTTTGGGGATAAAATAATAAATTAGTTAATTTATTAATTCATTACAAGGGTCTGGTCTCAGGTGTCTGGTGAAAACAAAGAGTTCATCAATTAATTATAAAATCTCCAGGGAAGATGTGGCAGCTGTGCAGGTTAATTAATGAATTATGGGGAGAGGCAGGGTGGAAAGCAATCAAGAAATAAGTTAATGAAGTCATTAAAGGGGGTATCCCGGGAGCCCATGTCAGATGCACAACAAAAGTAATTAAGAAATCAGTTAATCAAGTAATTAAACGTGGTCCATATTGTGCCCACAGCAGACAAACAGTGAAAGTAATGAAGAAATCAGTTAATTAATTAATTACAGGGGGTTCTCTAGAGAACCCATGGCAGGTGCACAGTGAAAGCAATTGAGAAATCAGTTAATGAAGCCATTAAAGGGGGTCTGCACAGAGCCAAAGTAATGAAGAAATCTGTTAATTTAGTAACTATAGTGGGTGTCTATGCTCAGGGGGCCTTTCCCAGGGGTCCAGCCCCCACTTGGTCCCTCTTCCCCTTCCTGGAGGCTTCAGCACCCACCCTGAGCGGGGGCGTGGTCAGCTTTGCTCCAGGGGAGAAGAACTTGGCCTCCTCACCTCCTTTCTTGGACCCAAAGCTGCTCTTCCCGTGGCTTCTCTGGTCACGTTGGACCCAGATCTCACTAAGCTTTGGATCTACCAGTCCATCATGACCCAAACCTGCTCTTCCTTTGGCTTCTTCTGATCCATTTTGACCCAAATCTGGGGTTCCTTTGGTTCCTTGGGCCAATTTTTACCCGAATCTTGAATACTTTGGGGTTTGGGGCCAATTTGGGCCCAAATCTGCTCTTCCTTTCCCTTTTTTTCCCATTTTTGACCCAAATACGCAGGGTGAGGGGAGGCAGCTGTGCTGATTGAGGGAGAATTGCTCCTCGCTGTGTCACCGTGGTGCTGCTGGTGGTTGGGGTGCTACTTATGGTGACACAGGTGATGACAAAAACCCGGCGCTTCCTCATTCTACTGAGGTTCTCAGCAAATTTGAGCTGGTTTTCCCAATTTTCCAGGGTTTTGACCTGATCCTGGTCATTTTTGGACCTAAAGTTGGGAAATTTTCCACTTTCTACAAAAATATTTTGACTCTTCTCCAAATTTTGACCCATTTTTGCCCATATCTTCACATTAATGTCTTATTTATGACACTTCTTCCACCAAATGTGGCCTTTGTGTACCTAAAATTGTCACTTTCTGCCTCCAAATTGACCCTTTTTACCTATTTTGCCTCAAATATAGGCATTTTTCAACCTAAAATTGCTATTTGGACCCAACATAGGGGAATTTTTTACATTAAACCCATTTTTGACCCATATATTTCAGGTCTTTTCCCACTTTTCCCTATTTTCCCCCCAAATCTTCACATTATTTTACCAATAATTAAATTTTTTACCCCAAATATGGTCTTTTATTGCTAAAAAATAACATTTTCCCTCCAAAGTAGCTATTTTTTAACTCTTTTTTTTCCCCATTTCCATCCAAATTTGGGAAACGTGACATTTTAGGGCATTCCCATTCCAATCTTTTCATCTCACTAGGATGAGCCTAAATCTGCCCTCTTTACCCCCTTTTTATCCCAATATTTTCTTATTTGGGGGAATTTTTCATTGTTTTTTGGTAATGTTTCCCTTTTCCCACCATTTATCAAAAAATTTTAGCTCAAGCCCATCACTTTTCTCTCCCAAAATCCACCATGCACACAAAAAATTCCTGGAAATTTATGAAAGAATGTGAGAATTTAAAAATATTTTGAAAATTTTAGAGAATTTTTTAAAAATATGGAAATGTTTTGAATTTTTAGAATTATTTTCCCAAAATTTATCTTTTTGACCCCAAAAAATTGTGTGGGGGGAAATTGTTGGGTGTGAATCATAGTAGTTATCCTGGTTGTATTAGTCATTGGGGCGCAGGAGCCGTCGTCACTGTCTCCTACGGTAAGTCCTCATCACCATCATTTCCCCAGGACCAATTTTGACCTTTTTAGCCCCAAAATTTCACCATGCCTGGGCGGGGGCGAGTGGGGGAGGTGACAAGAGTCGACCCCACATCCCCAAAATTCCACCCTCAAGGCCGTCCTGGGTCAAAATGTGGCGGTTTTGGGAGGAGGAGGGAAATTGCATTTTGAGGTGAGAAATTTGATTTTTGGAGAGAATTTGGGGAATGTTGGTGAATTTTGGGGGGAGTTTAATTAGGGCGGTTTTAGAGTGTCGCCCAATCTGACTTACCCAACCCTTGACTGCTTTTGCCACAAACCCCAACTTATCACCCCCAACTTGGACTCCTGGAGCCACGGCAAAGGCTCGGCCCAGACTTGATCCCCTTGAAGGACGAGGACACGGACATGGAGGGTGATGATGGTGGGAGCGGGCGACTCACTGGTGTCCTTCCTCCTTCCCCAGGGCTGTGGGTGGCCGTGACGCTGGTGGAGTCCGGAGGGGCCTCCAGACACCCGGGGGGTCCCTGCGCCTCCTCTGCAAGGGCTCTGGCTTCACCTTCAGCAGATTTGGCATGTTCTATATGCGCCAGGTGCCCGGGAAAGGATTTGAATTCGTCGCGCTTATTACCAGTGATGGTGGCACCTACTATGGGCCATGGGTCCAGGGCCGGTTCAGCATCTCCAGGGACAACTCCCAGAGCACGGTGATGCTGCAGATGAACAGCCTCAGGGACGGTGACACGGCCACCTACTACTGCGCCAAAAGTGCTGGTACTGGTTACGGTGCTACTGGTGGTGGTGATACCCACAACCCCATCCCCATGTCCCCACCTCCCTAGAGAACAATTTTTTCCCATTATCAGCCTTTTCTGACCCATCTTTGAGTGTTTTGTCCCAAACCTTGACCAGTGTTCTGGTCATCACCCCACTGCCGGAGCCGAAGCTTTGTGGACTCAGCTGGGATCAGTGTGATCAGCGCTGAGCTGGTTCCTTCAGACACACACTCGGCTCACACAGGTGTCTCTGTCAGCACACGAGTTACACTCCATGGCTACTGGTTCTGGGCTCTGCTCACCCGCCCCACACGCGCCTCACTGCTGCTCACAATGGGTTAAAGCCAGGCAGTCACCTGAGTCTTTATAAGGCAGCTGTTGGCGTTCTTGCAGTCTCTTCTCTCACAAGCTTGTCTCTCACAAGCTCTGTTCTGTGTTACTCCACACTGACCTGTCTCTGCTGGCTTCCCCAGACCTGATTACATGGGGGTCAGCAATAAATCTGGGTGGGCCACGAGCCCCTTCCTCTGAAGATACAGTGCTGCAATTCCCCTGTCCTGTCCTGTTTAATATCTTCATCAAGGGCCTTGATGAGGGAACAGCATCCACCCTCAGCAAGTACCCGATGATCCAGAGCTGGGAGGAGTGGCTGACAGGCAGGACACTGCGCTGCCATCCAGAGAGACCTGGACAGGCTGGAGAGCTGGGCAGGGACAGACCAGATGGGGTTCAACAAAAGCAAGTGGGGAGTCTGGCACCTGGGAAGGAATAACTGCTGGAATCAGGACAGGCTGGGGGTGACCTGCTGAAGAGGAGCTCAGTGGAGAAGGACCTGGGGGTCTTGGTAGATGACAGGTTGGCCATGAGCCAGCAGTGTGCCCTGGGGGCTGAGAGAGACAATGGGATCCTGGGGGGCATCAAGAGGAGTGTGGCCAGCAGGTCACAGGAGGGGATCCTCCCCCTCTACTCTGCCCTGGTCAGGCCCCACCTGGAGTGTTGTGTCCAGTGCTGGGCTCCCTGGTATAAAAAGGACAGGGATCTCCTGGAGAGAGAGTCCAGAGAAGGGCCACGAAGATGATTAGGGGCCTGGAACATCTCCCCTGTGAGGAAAGGCTGAGTAAGCTGGGACTGTTCAGCCTCGAGAAGAGAAGACTAAGGGGGGGACCTAATTAAAGTTTATAATTATCTGAAGCAGGAGATGCAGGGGGAATCAGCCAGCCCCTTTTCAGTGGTCTGTGGAGACAGGACAAGGGGCAATGGCTGCAAGTTGGAGCAAAGGAAGTTCCACACCAACATGGGGAAGAACTTTTCCCCAGTGAGGGAGACAGAGCCCTGGGACAGGCTGCCCAGGGAGGTGGTGGAGTCTCCATCTCTGGAGATATTCAAGACCCGTCTGGACGCCTGTCTGAGTGACCTGTCCTAGGGAGCTGCTTTGGCAGAGGGTTGGACCCGATGATCTCTTGATGTCCCTTCCAACCCCTACAATTCTATGATTCTATGATTCTATGATTCTATGATTGTGATGGTGGCACTGACCACGTACCCATGTCCCCACCTCCCCTCAGGACAATCCTGGCCCCACCACTGACAGTTTCTGCTCCAACAAGAGTTTGTGGCCACATGGTGATGGGCTGGAGAAAAAACGAAAAAGTTTTGGGCCAAACAACGCAACATTTGGCCAACAGTGTCATGTTAGGGGCTGGAGCAGCCCGGGCTCAGGACACAACAGCAAAGCTGGGTGAGACATCGCCCCGAGGGCAAGGGTTGAGATGAAGGCCAATGGCCAATGGTTGGGCACAGGGTTCAAGCAGTTGGTGGGAACCACAGGAAGGTTCTGTAGGAAAGTGGTTGAGATTTGCACTGAAAACACTCAAAGATGGGTTAAACGAGGTTGATAGTGGGCCAAAATTGTTCTCTAGGGTAGTGGGGACATGGGGATGGGGTTGGGGACACCAGCACCACCTCCTCCATTTCCAGCACTTTTGGTGCAGTAGTAGGTGGCCGTGTCGCCGTCCCTGAGACTGTTCATCTGCAGCGTCACCGTGCTCTGGGAGTTGTCCCTGGAGATGCTGAACCGGCCCTTGACCGATGGCGCGTAGTAGGTGTTGCCACCGGGATAAATTCCGCCGACCCACTCGAGCACATTCCCGGGTGCCTGATGAGCCCAAACCATGTAGGTGTTGCTGAAGTCGAAGCCAGAGCCCTTGCAGAGGAGGCGCAGGGACCCCCCGGGTGTCTGGAGGCCCCTCCGGACTCCACCAGTGTCACGGCCGCCCGCAGCCCTGGGGAAGGAGGAAGGACACCAGTGAGTCGCCCGCTCCAACCACCATCATCATCGTCGTCGTCATCATCATCATCATCATCATCATCATCATCATCATCATCATCATCATCATCATCTGCATCGCCACGTCCTCACCACCCCCTTGTTACCTGGGAGGGCGACGAGGAAGAGGAGGATGGTGGAGGCTCAGCGGGTGCCCATGGTGATGGGTGGTGGGTTTGTGGAGGGGGGTGATGACACCATGACAGGGTTTGGGGGGTTCTTATAGTGTGGAGGGGTCGTGGCTGATTTGCATATTGAGGCAGGAAGGGGGAATGAAGGGGTGGGCTCGTTAGCAACACCTCCTGTGGGTATCACATTGCTAATGAGCACACCCATAGGGTGGTTTCTTTTGACTTATTTGATGGACTCTGCATGGAATGAGGCACAGGGAAAAATTAATTAATTAGTTTCTATTAGTTAACTAGGTAATTAATTAACAGATCACAAGGGTCTGGTCTGAGATGTCCAGAGAAAACAAGGGGTAAATTAATTAAATAGAAGGTGTCCAGGGAAGACGTGGCAGCTGTAGGATTTAATTAATTAATTGTCACAGAGTCACAGGGGTTGGAAGGGAACACCAGAGCCCATGGGGTCCAACCCCCTGCCAAAGCAGGGTCCCTGGGACAGGGCACACAGGTCGGTGTCCAGACGGGGCTGGAATCTCTCCAGAGAAGGAGACTCCACACCCCCTGGGCAGCCTGTCCCAGGGCTCCCTCACCCTCACCGGGAAGAAGTTCTTCCCCAGACTGGTGCTGAACTCCCTGTACTCCAACTTGAGCCCATCGCCCCTTGTCCTGTCCCCACAGACACTGAGCAGAGGCTGCCCATGGCCCCCTGTGTCCCACACTGCTGGCTCATGGCCAACCCGTCACCCACCAGGACCACCTACCCAGCCGGTGATGATGATGTCACAGGAGGCTACGGGATTGGTGGAGCACGATCTGCCCTTGGTGAATCCCTGCTGACTGCTCCTCATCACCTTCTTCTCTTCCAACTGCTTGGAGATGGCATCCAGCACAAGCTGCTCCATCCCCTTTCCAGGGACAGAGCTGAGGCTGACTGGCCTGTAGTCAGACCAGAGTGACACTGCTCATCCTCCAGTGTTCAGGCACCTGTCCTGATCGCCAAGACCTGTCCAGGCCTTGACCCTCCTGTTCCTGTTCATCTCCCTAGAGAAGGACTTGGATTCTCTGGTACAGAACTGGCCAGGCTGAGTCCCAGTTGGGCTTCAGCCCTTCTGACTTCCTCCCTACATGATCTCACCACATCCCTAGAGTTGTCCCAAGACACCTGCCCCTTCTTCCAGAGCTCCTCTTTTCCCCTCTTTTCCCCAGTCTCTTCCTGGATCTTTTCAACCACTACCATAATCACCAGCACCATCTTCTTTGGTGCAGTAGGAGGTGGCCATGTCACCGTCCCTGAGGCTGTTCATCTGCAGCGTCACCGTGCTCTGGGAGTTGTCCCTGGAGATGCTGAACCGGCCCTTGACTGACGGCGCTTAGTAGGTGCTGCCACCACCACTGTTAATTCGCATGATGAACTCCAGCCCCTTCCCAGGCACTTGGCCCATACATCCCACCCAGGATTCAAAGATTTTCAAAGATTTTCAAAGAATTTCAAAGAATATTTGAGAATTCTGGAATTCTTCTGATTTTTTTCCTCAAAATTTGGCTTTTTAAACCCCAAAATATTTTGGAGAGGAAGCGCCGGGTGTGAATCACAGACGTTGTGCTGAAGAAATTGATGTGTGTGGCAGCAGGATCATTGTCACCGTCTCCTCCGGTAAGTCCTCGTCACCATCATCTTGCCAGCACCAGTTTTGGCCTTTTTTGCCCCAAAATTTCCCCCTCCCATGGCAGGGGCAGATAGGGAAGGAGACAAGGGTCGACACACTCCCCCCAAGATCCCACCCTTGAAGCCATCGTTGGGTCAGATTATGGGGGTTGGGGGTTGGCTTCCCCTCCCAACATTTTTTGGCTTTAAAAAGCCAAATTTTGGGAAAAAGTTCAATTAAATATTTTTTTAAATCCACTAGATTTTTAAAAAATTCTTGAAATTTTCAAGTTTTTAAATTTTTTCTAATTATTTCAAAAATTTCTTGGATTTTTTGGGTTACATGGTGGAAATTGGGAGAGAAAAGTGATGGATTTGAGCAAGAAATGGATGAAAAGTGACAAGGAAAGGGAAAAATTACAAAAATGATGACAAATATTCTAAAATCATAGAAGATTGGGATAGAAAAGGGGAAAAGTTGGTATTTGGGCTCATTGTTGTGAAGCGGAACGATGGGGGGGGAATGCCCAAAAATAATCCATAGTTGCCCAAATTTGTGGGGAAATGGGGCAAAAAGAGTAAACAAAGAGAAACTTTTGGCCTAAAATGCTGAATTCTGGTAATAAAAGTTTATATTTGTTGAAAAAAATTGACATAATTGGTAAAGAATGTGAAGATTTGGGGGAAGGTAGGGCAAAAGTGGGAAAAGAGTCAGAATATTTGGTTCAAAAATGGGTTTAAAGCAAAAATTTCCCAAATTTGGTGTCAAAAATGGCAATTTTGGGCTGAAAAATCCCCATATATGGCACAAAAAGGAAAATAAAGGGCAACTTTGGGGCAAAAATGGATAACTATTGGCAAACAAAGGCCAAATGTGGCAAAAATGGTACAAGAATGTGAAGATTTGGGCAAAAATGTAGGAGATCGGAGGGGGTTTTCAGACACCCGGGGGGTCCCTGCGCCTCCTCTGCAAGGGCTCTGGCTTCACCTTTGGCAGCAACTACATGGTTTGGGCTCGCCAGGTGCCCGGGAAGGGGCTGGAGTACGTTGTGACTATTCACACCAGCAGTAGTTACATCTTCTACGCGCCCTCGGTCCAGGGCCGGGTCACCGTCTCCAGGGACAACTCCCAGAGCACAGTGTTGCTGCAGATGAACAGCCTCAGGGACAATGACACAGCCACCTACTACTGTGGCAGAGCTGCTTATGGTTATTATGGTGATTATGTTACTGGTGGCCCCAACCCAAAAATCACCATTTTTGACCCAAAATTGGGGAGTTTCCCTCTTTATACCCATTTTTCACTCAAATATTCAAACTCTTCTCCCTCTTTGACCATTTTGTCAAACCTTCCTATTCTTTTACCATGTATGCCACATTTATCCCCCACATTAGGGACTTGTGTGCCTAAAATAATTACTTTTTGCCCCCAAATTGCCCTTTTTTACCACTTTTCCCCAACATATAGGCATTTTACAGCCTAAAATTGCCATTTTTGACTCCAAATTGGGGAATTTTCTAATTGAAACCCATTTTTGACCCAAACATTTCAACTGTTTTCTCACTTTTGCTCCCTTCCCCCCAAATCTTCATATTCTTTTACCAACTATGTCTTTTTTTTCCCTAAATATAGCATTTAATTGCCAGAAATCAGCATTTTCACTCCAAAGTAAGCCTTCTTTACCTCTTTCTGGCCAATTTCCCACACATTTGGGCAACACTTGACCATTTCATAGCATTTCCCCCCCATCTTTCCCAATTTCTACCATGCATCCAAAAAAATCCCGTAAATTTTTCAAATAATTTGAATTTTTTTAAAAATTGTAAATTTCAAAGAATTTTTGAAAATTCTGGAAATGTTTTGAAAGTTTTGAATATTTTTTTTTCCTAAAATGTGACATTTTAACCCCAAAATCTTTGGGAGGGAAAGCGCCGGGCGTGAATCAGAGTGGTCAACCTGGTTATATTGATTTGTGGGGCAAAGGAGCCGTCGTCACCGTCTCCTCCGGTAAGTCCTCGTCACCATCATCTCCCCAGGACCAATTTTGGCCTTTTTTGCCCCAAAATTTCACCAATCCCACAGCGGGGACGGGTGGGGGAGGTGACGAGGGTCGACCCCCCATCCCCAAAATTCCACCCTCGAGGCCGTCGTTGGGTCAAAATGTGGAGTTTTTGGGGGAGGAGGGAAAGTCCATTTTGAGGTGAGAAATTTGATTTTTGGAGAGAATTTGGGGAATGATGGTGAATTTTGGGGTGGTTAGTTAGGGTGGGTTTAGAGTGTCACCCAGTCGGACTTGCCCACAAACCCCAACTTATCACCCCAAACTTGGACCCCTGGAGCCATGGCAAAGGCTGGGCCCAGACTTGCTCCCCTTGAAGGATGAGGACACGGACATGGAGGGTGATGATGGTGGGAGCGGGTGACTCACTGGTGTCCTTCCTCCTTCCCCAGGGCTGCGGGCGGCCGTGACACTGGTGGAGTCCGGAGGGGCCTCCAGACACCCGGGGGCTCCCTGCGCCTCCTCTGCAAGGGCTCTGGCTTCGACTTCAGCAGATTCTGCATGTTCTGGGTGCGCCAGTTGCCCGGGAAGGGATTTGAATACGTCGCGCTTATTACCAGTGATGGTGGCACCTACTATGGACCATGGGTCCAGGGCCGGTTCAGCATCTCCAGAGACAACTCCCAGAGCACGGTGACGCTGCAGATGAACAGCCTCAGGGACGGTGACACGGCCACCTACTACTGCGCCAAAAGTGCTGGTACTGGTTATGGTGCTACTGGTGGTGGTACCCCCGACCCCTTCCCCGTGTCCCCACCTCCCCGGAGAACAATTTTTTCCCACTATCAGCCTTTTCTGACCCATCTTTGAGTGTTTTGTCCCAAACCTTGACCAGTGTTCTGGTCATCACCCCACTGCTGGAGCCGAAGCTTTGTGGACTCAGCTGGGATCAGTGTGATCAGCGCTGAGCTGGTTCCTTCAGACACACACTCGGCTCACACAGGTGTCTCTATCAGCACACGAGTTACACTCCATGGCTACTGGTTCTGGGCTCTGCTCACCCGCCCCACACGCGCCTCACTGCTGCTCACAATGGGTTAAAGCCAGGCAGTCACCTGAGTCCTTATGAGGCAGCTGTTGGCGTTCTTGCAGTCTCTTCTCTCACAAGCTTGTCCCTCACAAGCTCTGTTGTGTGTTACTCCACACTGACCTGTCTCTGCTGGCTTCCCCAGGCCTGATCACATGGGGGTCAGCAATAAATCTGGGTGGGCCACGAGCCCCTTCCTCTGAAGATACAGTGCTGCAATTCCCCAGGTCCAGTCCTGTTTAATATCTTCATCAAGGACCTTGATGAGGGAACAACATCCACCCTCAGCCAGTACCCGATGATCCAGAGCTGGGAGGAGTGGCTGACATGCAGGACACTGCGCTGCCATCCAGAGAGACCTGGACAGGCTGGAGAGCTGGGCAGGGAGAAACCAGATGAGGTTCCACAAAAGCAAGTGGAGAGTCTGGCACCTGGGAAGGAACAACCGTTTGTATCAGTACAGGCTGGGGGTGACCTGCTGGAGAAGAGCTCAGTGGAGAAGGACCTGGGGGTCCTGGTAGATGACAGGTTGGCCATGAGCCAGCAGTGTGCCCTGGTGGCTGAGAGATCCAATGGGATCCTGGGGTGCATCCGGGGGAGTGTGGCCAGCAGGTCAAAGGAGGTGATCCTCCCCCTCTACTCTGCCCTGGTCAGGCCCCACCTGGAGTGTTGTGTCCAGTTCTGGGCTCCCTGGGATAAAAAGGACAGGGATCTCCTGGAGAGAGTCCAGAGAAGGGCCACGAAGATGATTAGGGGCCTGGAACATCTCCCCTATGAGGAAAGGCTGAGTAAGCTGGGACTGTTCAGCCTCGAGAATGGAAGACTAAGGGGGGACCTAATTAAAGTTTATAATTATCTGAAGCAGGGGATGCAAGGGGAATCAGCCAGCCCCTTTTCAGTGGTCTGTGGGGACAGGACAAGGGGCAATGGCTGCAAGGTGGAGCACAGGAAGTTCCACACCAACATGGGGAAGAACTTTTCCCCAGTGAGGGTGAGGGAACCCTGGGACAGGCTGCCCAGGGAGGAGGTGCAGTCTCCTTCTCTGGAGAGATTCAAGACCCACCCGACCGGCCGCCTTGCATAACCTGACCGGCCACCTGCCCGACCGGACGCCTCACCTGACCGGCCAACTGACCTGACCAGCCGCCTTTCCCTACCTGACTGGCTGCCTGCCTGAACAGCTGCCTTGCCCAACTGGACAGGCCGCCAGCCTGACCAACCACCTTGCCGGACCAGCCGCCTGACCTGACCTGACCGGCCGCCCGTCCTGACCGGCCACCTTGCCCGACCTGACCTGACTGGCCACCTGACCTGACAGGCAGCCTTGCCTGACCTGACCTCACCAGCCTCCTGACCTTACCTGACCTGACTGGCCACCAACCTGACCAGCTGCCTTGCCCGACCGGCCGCCTGACCTGACCCTCCGACTTGCCCTACCAGACCGGCCGCCTTCCTAATCTGCCTTGGGCTCTGTGCAGACCCCCTTTAATGGCTTCATTAACTGATTTCTCAATTTCACCGTGCACCTGCCATGGGTTCTCTAGATACCCCCTGTAATTAATTAATTAACTGATTTCTTCATTCCTTTCACTGTTTGTCTGCTATGGGAATCCTATAGACTCGCTTAAATTACTTGATTATCTGATTTCCTGATTACTTTTGTTGTGCATATGACTTGGGCTCCCTGGATACCCCTTTTAATGATTTAATTAACTTATTTCTTGATTGCCTTCCGCCGTGTCTCTCCTCATAATTAGTTAATTAACACGCACAGCTGCCACATCTTCCCTGGAGATTTTATAATTAATTTATTAAATCCTTGTTTTGACCAGGCACCTGAGACCAGATGCTCGTAATTCATTCATTAATTAATTAGCTAATTTATTAATTATTCCCCTACCCTCATTCCCTGGAGAACTAATTAATTAAGTCCAAACCAAACCAATTGGGTGTGCTTGTTAGCAATCCGATACCCAGGGGGAGGTAACGAGCCACCTCCACCATCCTCACCTTGTTATGCAAATCACCCCCCACCCTTCTGCCATATAAGAAACCCCCGACCCCATCATGGCACCATCAACCCCTACCCAAACCCACCACCCATCCCCATGGGCACCCAATGGGCCTCCACCATCCTGCTCTTCCTCGTCGCCCTCCCAGGTAACGAGGGGGTGGTGAGGACGTGGCGATGGAGATGGAGATGATGATGATGATGATGATGATGATGATGATGATGATGATGATGATGATAGTGGGAGCGGGCGACTCACTGGTGTCCTTCCTCCTTCCCCAGGGCTGCGGGCGGCCGTGACGCTGGTGGAGTCCAGAGAGGCCTCCAGAAACCCCGGGGGTCCCTGCGCCTCCTCTACAAGGGCTCTGGCTTCGATTTCAGCAGCTTTGGTATGAGCTGGATGCGCCAGGCACCCGGCAAGGGGCTTGAATATGTTGGATATATAACCAGTGGTGGCAGCACCTACTACGCGTCCTCGCTCAAGGGCCTGTTCATCATCTCCAGGGACAACTCCCAGAGCACGGTGACGCTGCAGATGAACAGCCTCAGGGACGGTGACACGGCCACCTACTACTGTGCCAAACCTGCTAGTGGTTATTATGGTTATGCTGGTGATGTTGCTGGTGGCACCGACCCTGTCCTTGTGTCCCCACCTCCCTGGCCTAAGAGTCTGGTCCATTCTTAACCTCTTTTGACCCATTTTTGAGTGACCATTTCCCTCCCACCTCCCCGTGGTCGGAGCGGTTTGGGCCTCAAGCATGAGGCCTGAGTCCCCTGAGCCTGTTCCCCCCACCCCTCGGCCTCCATCTTCTCCCTCCCTGGCCCAATGGCGCCCGGTTCTCCTCAGCCTCAGCCCTCGGCACCCGGCATGGGACACAAGCCCAAGGGACGAGGGTTACGGGGATGAGTTGAGTGTTTGGGTGACCAGTTGAGTGTTGGGATGAAGAACGTTCAGGTTGGAGGGAAACGGTCACAGCTGGAGACCAATGGCCAAGGGTCGGGCAAAGGCCTCAAGGGGTCGGTAGGCCCCACAGTTGGGTTCTGAAGGGAACTGGGGGAAATCTGGGCCAGAAAGACTCAAAAATGGGTCTTGAAAGGCTGAGAATGGGGCAAACTGGTTCTTCAGGAATGTGGGGACACGGGGACGGGGTCACCAGCATCATAAGCATAATAGGCACATTTGGTGCAGTAGTAGGTGGCCGTGTCGTCATCCCTGAGGCTGTTCATCTGCAGCGTCACCGTGCTCTGGGAGTTGTCCTTGGAGATGGTGAACCGACCCTTGACCGAGGGTGCATAGCTGGTGTAACTACCATCGTTGTTAATAATTGCGATGTACTTGAGCCCCTTGCCGGGCACTTGGCGCACCCATCCCATGCCATAGCTGCTGAAGGTGAAGCCAGAGCCCTTGCAGAGGAGGCGCAGGGACCCCCCGGGTGTCTGGAGGCCCCTTAGTATTCCCTCAGCTTCTCAGCTCCCCGGAGGATGTTCCAGGCGGTGGCATGGGGCACATACTCTGTTCCTCACCAGCCAGTGGGTGCTTCTCCCCCTGTGAGCACACACCGCTTGCCTTGGCGTGTCTGTGGGAGAGGGATGGAAACCACCTGCCAGGCCTCTCCACACTGCTCTGTCAGCCATGGAGGCGCGTGTGTCACATCCGTGGGTGACCTGTGGGAGAGTGTCCACGGTCAAATCCCCCCCTCCATCCCCAGTCCACCTGGATGTGGCATCTCTCCCTTGATGGCCGCAGGTGTCGTGGGGTCAGTGAGCAATAAAGGATTCACCCTGACGGTGCCAGTCGAGGTCTCCTGGAGCCACTTCAGCCTCAGCACCCTGATCCACCCGACGGTTGTTCTGATGTTCTTCAGGGGCTCTTGGGTCCGTGGGCATCTCCACGCCGTCCTGTGACAGTGAGGTGCTCAGGCTGGGCAGAGATGTCTTGCCAGAGTGGAGCAGCCCAGATGGGGGATTGTCCCTCTCTGCTCTGCCCTGGGGAGGCCCCAGCTGGAGTCCTGTGTCCAGAGCTGGTGCCTCAACACAAGGAAGATGTGGGGCTGTTGGACAGGGGTCAGAGGAGTCACAGAGATGATCAGAGGGCTGGAGCAGCTCTCCTATGAAGAGAGGCTGAAGGAGCTGGGCTGGTTCAGCTTGGAGAAGAGAAGGATGTGGGGGGACCACACTGCAGCCTCCCCATCCTTGAAGAGAGCAGAGAAACAGGAGGGGAATCAGCCTGTTAAAGGTCAGAGACTGGCAGGACAAGGGGGATGGGTTAAAGCTAAAGGAGGGAAGGTTTAAATTGGATATTAGGGGGAAGTTCTTTGCAGTGAGAGTGGTGAGGGGCTGGAACAGGCTGCCCAGAGAGGGGGTGGGTGCCCCATCCCTGGGGGTGTTCACGGCCAGGATGACTGGGGCCCTGGGCAGCCTTGTGTAACTCCAGGCCTGGAGGTTGGTGTCCCTGCCTGTGGCAGGGGGTTGGAGCTCTGTGACGCTTGTGGTCCCTTCCAACCCAGAACATTCTATGATTCTATGATAAGAACCTCCCAACCCATCGTGAGGCCATCACCCCCCTCCCCAAACACACCACCCATCACCATGGGCACCCGTGAAACTCCTTCATCCTCCTCTTCCTCATCGCCCTCCCAGGTAACGAGGGGGTGGTGAGGACGTGGCGATGGAGATGATGATGATGATGATGATGATGGTGGTGGGAGCGGGTGACTCACTGGTGTCCTTCCTCCTTCCCCAGGGCTGCGGGCGGCCAAGACGCTGGTGGAGTCCGGAGGGGCCTCCAGACACCCGGGGGGTCCCTGCGTCTCCTCTGCAAGGGCTCTGGCTTCGACTTCAGCATCTTTGCCATGCAGTGGGTGCGCCAGGCGCCCGGCAAGGGGCTCAAGTACATCGCAATTATTAACAACGATGGTAGTTACACCAGCTATGCACCCTCGGTCAAGGGCCGGTTCAGCATCTCCAGGGACAACTCCCAGAGCACGGTGACGCTGCAAATGAACAGCCTCAGGGACGCTGACACAGCCACCTACTACTGTGCCAGAGCTGTTACTCTAGCTGATGGTAGTTATCACATTGGTGGTGGCCCCGACCCCGTCCCTGCACCCTGGGGGCTGTGTGCTGTCTCAGGGACTCTGCTGCTGCTGGGGTCAGCACTCAGTCTGGCTCGTGGGCTTTCCACAGGGATGTAGACAGCAGCTGTGGCTGGAGATGTGACCCAGGGAAGAGCAGCATAAGGTCCTTCTGCTGGAAGAAGGTGCTGCCTGGGTCAGCTTTGCTCCCAGCTCCAGCTGATCCCTGAGAGAAGGAACTTTGAGGAACAACATCAAGGAAGCATTTTCCTGCCAGGCAGTCTTTGCTTTGACTTTTCCTCTCCTGTGGGCTGTGCTGACTGTGGGAGATGAGAACTTACTTCTCCCCTCTAGAATGTCCACATCAGAGCATCTCCTGAGCCTTGCACACACAGAGGTTCCCAGGGCAGTGCCCTGATGCCAGGAGGGGTCTGCAGAGCAGAGCTGAGCAAAGGGCAGGTTGGATGAGGTCTGTGAGCACAGAGCGGGAGGTGACATGGGCAAAGAGAAGCAGCTGCAGGGACAGCTCCAGGCAGCAGAGACATTGTCAGGGAGGGAGAAGGAGCTGCTCCAAGCAGTGCCCTGGCAGTGGGGATTTGGAACTTCCCTGACAGCCCCGCAGTGCTGACATGATGAGGGCCTTCTACTGGAAGTTTTTTTCCCCAAAACTCCATCACATTGGCCAAAACATGACTGTGGTGCCCACCCACCCCTTGAGCCCTTTGCCCAACCCTTGGCCATTGGCCTCCAGCTTTGACTGTTTCTCTCCAATCTCAACACACCCCAAACCTCAACTGGTCACCCCAAACCTCGACCACTGGAGTCATGTCCAAGGCTCATCCCAGACTTGCTCCCCCTGAGGGCCAAGGCTGTGGCCGTGGGTGGTGGTTTGGCCCTGGCTGGAGGCCAGACGCCCACCAAAGCCGCTCTCCCACTCTGCTGAGGGGTGGGTCGGTCTCTGCACAGGCTGTAGATGGTCTCTGCTCCCTGTCCTTATCCATGGGCTGTGAGGGGACACCCACTGCACCATGGGCTTCTCCACGGGCTGCAGGGGAATCTCTCTCTGGCACCTCATTCTTCCCCCCCTCCTCTTCCTCAGGCCTGGCCGTGGTGTCTGTACAGCTCGTTACATCCTCTCACTCCCTTCTCGGGGGTAAAATGCTCCTGCCTGCAGGGTTTCTCCTCCTAATTGTGATTCCCAGAGGCGCTGTGACCATCTCCCATTGGCTCGGCCCTGCTCTGCAGCAATTTGGCCTTGACCTGGCTGATGTTTACTGTGTGGGGCTTGCAGAGAGCTGTAGCTGCTGCTGGCAAAAGCCACCTCAGCAGCACAGCCACACCAAACTGCAACAGCTCCTTAGCGATCCGATACCCAGGGGGAGGTAACGAGCCCACCCCTCTCTCTCCTGCCCCACCTCGTTATGCAAATCACCCCCCACCCCAAAGGAACTCTCTGACCTGGTCATGGTGCCATAACCCCCCTCTCCAATCCCACCACCCATCCCCACGGGTACCCGCTGGGCCTCCCCCATCCTCCTCTTCCTCGTCGCCCTCCCAGGTAATGAGGGGGTGGTGAGGACGTGGAGATGGAGATGATGATGATGATGATGATGACGATGGTGATGATGATGATGGTGATGGTGGGAGCGGGCGACTCAGTGGTGTCCTTTCTCCTTTCCCAGGGCTGCGGGCGGCCATGACGCTGGTGGAGTCCGGAGGGGCCTCAAGACACCCGGGGGGTCCCTGCGCCTCCTCTGCAAGGGCTCTGGCTTTGATTTCAGCAGCACCTACATGAGCTGGGTGCGCCAGGCACCCGGGAATGGGTTGGAGTGGGTCGCAGTTATTAACAGCGGTGGTGGCACAGACTACATGCTGTCAGTCAAGGGCCGGTTCAGCATCTCCAGGGACAACTCCCAGAGCACGGTGACGCTGCAGATGAACAGCCTCAGGGACGGTGACACGGCCACCTACTACTGCACTAAATGTGTTGGTACTGGTGGTGATTATCCTGGTGGCCCCAACCCCAATCCCATGTCCCCACCTCCCTGGAGAAGTAGTCTGGCCCATTATCAACACTTTCTGACCCATTCTGAGTATTTTCAGCCCAAATCTCGCCCACTGTTGTTCAGAACCTGCCCGTGGTGCCCATCAACCCCTTGAGCCCTTTGCCCAGCCGTTGGCCACATGGAGCCAAACATGGTCAGCTCTTGGCCCGAATCCACCCAAGCTGGGGGCAGAACGGCAAAGCCGGGCAAGGCGTCGCTCCAATGGCCATGGGTTGGGGTCACTAGTTGTGGTTTGGGGTGACCAGATGTAGGTTGTGGTGACCAGTTGAAGGCTGGGCTGATCAGCTGAGTTTTGCAGGGAAAAGTGTTGAGGTTGGGGGGACTGGTCAAAGCTGGAGGCCAGTGGCCAAGAGATGGGTCAGCTGGGTCAACTCTTGATCCAACCATCAAAGACCCTGGGGAGTTGGGGGTTCCCTGGGAAATGGGCTGCTCATCTGTAGCCCAGACTTGCTCCCCTTGAAGGACGAGGACACGGACGTGGAGGCGACTTCCTGCATCTCTCTCCTCAGCCAAGCTGGCTTCCTTCCTGGCCCACTCCTCTTCCCACAGCCTGGCACAGCCTGTTCTTGTGCCGCCAAGATTTCCTTCTGGAGCAGCATCCACCCCTCCTGGGCTCCTTTGCCCTCAAGGGCTGCCTCCCCTGGGATCTTCTCCAGCAGCTGGCTGAGCAGCCCAAAGGCAGCCCCAGGGCAGCCTGAGGTGGCTGTTCTGCTCTCTCCCTTCCTGCCTTCTCCCAGCACTGAGAATTCTCTCAGCTCATAGTCACTGTGCCCCAGGCGTCCTCCACCCTTCCCATCCCCCACTGGGCCTTCTCTGGGTACAAACAACAAGCCCAGCAGGGCCCCTGCAGAGGCACTTTTGCAGGGCATCTGCCTGGGGCTCTGTGCAGACCCCTTTTAATTGCTTCATTAACTGATATCTTAATTGCTTTCACTGTGCACCTTCCATGGGTTATCCAGAGACCCCCTGTAATTAAATAATTAACTGATTTCTACATTGCTTTCACTGTTTGTCTGCCATGGACACTGCATAGATCCCCTTTAATTACATAATTACCTGGTTTCTTAATTACTTTTGCCATGTATCTGACATGGGCTCCCTGGCTACCCCCTTTACTGACTTAATTAACTTATTTCTTGATTTCTTTCCTCCATATCTGTCCCCATAAATACTTAATTAACCTGCACAACTTCCCTATAAATTTTATGATTGATTAACTTCTTGTTTCAACCACCCACCTCAGGCCAAACCCTTGTAATTCATTAAGTAATTAATTAATTAAAGAAATTAATTATTTTCTTTATTAATTTTCCCCCTACACTCATTCCCTGGAGAACTATTTAATTAAGTCAAACCAAACCATTTCGGTGTGCTCATTAGTGATCCGACACCCCGTGGGAGGTAACGAGCCACCTCAACCATCCCCACCTCGTTATGCAAATCACCGCTCACCCCTCCGCCCTATATGAACCGCCCGACCCCGTTGTGGCTCCATCACCCCCCTCCCCAAACCCACCACCCATCCCCATGGGCACTCACTGGGCCTCCCCCATCCTCCTCTTCCTCGTCGCCCTCCCAGGTAATGAGGGGGTGGTGAGGACGTGGCGATGGAGATGATGATGATGATGATGATGATGATGATGATGGTGGTGGGAGCGGGCGACTCACTGGTGTCCTTCCTCCTTCCCCAGGGCTGTGGGCGGCCGTGACGCTGGTGGAGTCCGGAGGGGCCTCCAGACACCCGGGGGGTCCCTGCGCCTCCTCTGCCAGGGGTCCGGCTTCTTCTTCAGTGACACCCGCATGGGATGGGTGCTCCAGGCGCCAGGGAAGGGCCTTGAGTTCGTCGCGGGTATTTTCGGAGATGGTGGCACCACCTACTACGCGCCGTCAGTCCAGGGGCGCTTCAGCATCTCCAGGGACAACTCCCAGAGCACGGTGACGCTGCAGATGAACAGCCTCAGGGACGGTGACACGGCCACCTACTACTGCGCCAAAACTGCTTCTGGTACTGTTTGGGTGACCCCGACCCCGTCCCTGTGTCCCCACCTCCCTGGAGAACAATTTTGAGCTCCAACATTGACATTTTTTAACCCATTGAGTCGCCCGGTCCCACCATCACCCTCCTTATCCACCTCATTGCCCCTTGAGGGGAGAAAAGCTGGGCTGAGCTACTGACAGTGCTCCAAGGGCTGAAGTGTGGGGAGACCGATTGAGGGTTAGGTGACCAGTTGAGGATTGGGGTCACCAGTTGAGTTTTGGGGTGACCAGTTGAGTGTTTGAGGTGAAGAGCGTTGAGGTATTAGGGAAATGGTCAGAGCTGGAGGCCAATGGCCAAAGGTTGGGGAAAGGGCTCAAGGGGTTGGTGGGCACCACAAGAGGTTCTGAACAACAGTGGGTGAGATTTGGGCTGAAAATACTCAAAGATGGGTCAGAAAAAAAGGATAATGGACGCAGGGGGAACAGGAGTGACAAGGGATGAGGACAAGGCTGAGGTCCTGAATTCCTTCTTTCCCTCAGCCTTTATTAGTCAGGTTGGATGTTCCCCGAGTGCTCATCCTCAGGAAGGGGCTGACAGGGAGGGGAAGCAGAACAAAGCTCCCATGGGTCAGGAGGAAATGATGAGTGACCTGCTTGGCCAGTTAGAGACCCACAAGTCACTGGGGCCAGATGGGATCCACCCCAGGGTGCTGAGAGAGCTGGCAGGTGTGCTTGCCAAACCCCTTTCCATCATCTCCCAGCAATCCTGGCTGAGGGGACAGAGTCTCCCCACAGAGCTGAAGAAGTGGCTCCCCCATCTCAGAGTGAATCCAAGGGGGTTTATTCCCTTGTTTGGCTGAGGTTGGTGTCAGTGGGCAGGACTGTGTCCCAGGGGACAATGCCACCTCCCATGTCTGTCATTAGCAGTGATCCCCCTTATCTCATGCCCTATCTGCTGCATCTCTCTGCACTGCAGACCCCCTGGCTGCCTTTACCTCACTGCCAGGCAGCTGGATAGTGGCTGGATTGGGGCTCAGGGCATATTGTTTGCTGGAGGACTCCCAGGGCTCAGCCCAGGTTTGGGTTCCCCATTCAGTCTGGTTGTGCAGGACAGCTCCTGTCTGAGCTCTGGACACAGCTCCCCAGGGGCTGTCTCTGCTGAAATGGGGCCTCAGGGCCTTTCCAGGCTGAGTGCCATGACAACCCCCCGTGAGTCGCCTGATGGGCTGGGCATCTCACCTGCCTTTGCTGTTCTGAGCTTGGTCTGCTTTGGGCCCGACCATGGCCGTGTTACCTCAACTCAGGGGGGTTTTAACCAAAACCTTGGGTGGTTTTTATCCACCAAATCACCGTGTGGCCAGAAACTCTTGTTGGAGCAGAAAGAGTCAATGGTTGGGCCAGGATTGTCCTTAGGGGAGGTGGGGACACGGGGTTGGGGCCACCAAAATTATTACCACTGTAACCAGATTTGGCACAGTAGTAGGTGGCCGTGTCACCGTCCCTGAGGCTGTTCATCTGCAGCGTCACAGTGCGTAGTCTGTGTAACCACCATTGCTCCAAATACCCGCGACCCACTCCAGCCTCTTCCCTGGTGCCTGGCGAGCCCAAACCATGTCATAGCTGCTGAGGGTGAAGCCAGAGCCCTTGCAGAGGAGGCGCAGGGACCCCCCGGGTGTCTGGAGGCCCCTCCGGACTCCACCAGCGTCACGGCCGCCCGCAGCCCTGGGGAAGGAGGAAGGACACCAGTGAGTCACCTGCTCCCACCATCATCATCATCATCATCATCATCATCATCATCATCATCATCATCATCATCATCATCATCATCTCCATCGCCACGTCCTCACCACCTCCTCGTTACCTGGGAGGGCAACGAGTAAGAGGAGGATGGGGGAGGCCCAGCGGGTGCCCATGGTGATGGGTGGTGGGTTTGGTGAAAAATTAATTAATTAGTTACAGCGACTACAGTGTAACTAAGTGCTTGTCCCACTAGCACCCTCTGTGTCCATGGGCTGAGCCTTTGCCATGGCTCCAGGGGTCAAAGTTTGGGGTGATCATTTGGGGTTTGGGGCAAAACGGACAAGACTTGAGGGGAAATGTCAAAGGACCCAGACCTGACCGTTCCACCCAACCCTCAACTGGTCAGCCCAACATTAAACTGGTCACCCCAAGCCCCATTTTGTCACCCCAACATTCAGGCTTTGGAGCGACACCTCACCCAGCTTTGCCATCCTGCCCCCAGCTCGGCCTCCTCCAGCTCTGTCCCAGTTCTGGGTCGCTGGGTGCTTGGAGAGAACAGGGGCTGCAGCAAAGGGCTGCTGCAGGGAGCAGCCAGAAGCTCTCTGCAGCCCCACAGAGCAACATCGGCCGCTTCAAGGCCGGAGTCACTGCCAACCAAGGCTGAGCTCATCCGCGATGGTCACAGCGCCTCTGGGACTCACATTTAGGAGGGAAAACCCCCCAAGCAGCCACTTTGTGCCACCAGAGAAGGGGGTGAGAAGGTGAAGGCCAGGGAACAAGGAGGGAGGGGGAAGAATGAGGTAATCTGGGTGCCAGAGAGAGAGATTCCCCTGCAGCCCGTGGAGAAGCCCATGGTGCAGCGGGTGTCCCCTCGCAGCCCATGGATAAGGACGGGGAGCAGAGACCATCTCCAGCCTGTGCAGAGACCGACCCAGCCCGCAGCAGGTTTGCTGGGGACTTGTGACTCTGGGGGGGACCAGGCTGGAGCAGTCTGGGCCCCAAGGTCAGCACCCCATGGAAGGAGCCGCGCTGAGGCCCATGGTGAGGAGATGACTCCCTGACAGAGAGGACTCAGGCTGCAGAAGTTGGTGGAGGTCTGTCTGCCGTGGGTGGGACCCCACGGTGCCGCAGGGGAAGGGGGTGCAGAATTCCCCCCCTCCAGCTAAGAAGGAAAAGAAGTCGGGAGGAACTGACTGGAACCCCATCCCCCAGTCCCTGCCCATCCCCGTGCCATGATGGGGGGAAGAAGGGGGTAAAGTCGTGACTAAAGTGCAGTCTGCTAAGAAGGGAGGGGTGGGGGGAAGGTGCTTTATGACCTGGCCACACTTCTCATCACACGACTCTGGTGTCACTGGGGGTGTAGTTGTAACAAATCACTTTTCTTTCCTTTCTTCTGTGCTGAGTCTGTTTCGCTCGTTGCACTAATTGCAGAGTGATCCCTCTGTCCTGAGCTTGGATCCTGACCCTCCTGATCTCTGTTTCCTCCCCTTTTCAACTGAAAAGGGATGTGAGCAAGTGGCTTGCTGGGTATTTGGCCTCCCTCCCCTCGCTACCTGCCTCGTTATGCAAAACACCTCCCACCCCTCTGCCCTGTAAGAACACACTGACCCCATCATGGCGCCATCACCCCCCTCCCCAATCCCACCACCCATCACCATGGGCACCCGCTGGGCTTCCCCCATCCTCCTCTTCCTCGTCGCCCTCCCAGGTAATGAGGGGGTGGTGAGGACGTGGCGATGGAGATTGATGATGCTGATGCTGATGCTGATGCTGCTGCTGCTGATGATGATGATGATGGTGATGATGATGATGATGATGATGGTGGGAGCGGGCGACTCACTGGTGTCCTTCCTCCTTCCCCAGGGCTGCGGGCGGCCGTGACGCTGGTGGAGTCCGGAGGGGCCTCCAGACACCCGGGGGGTCCCTGCGCCTCCTCTGCAAGGGCTCTGGCTTCACCTTCAGCAGCACTGGCATGACTTGGGCTCGCCAGGCACCCGGGAAGGGGCTCGAGTACATCGCAGCTATTAACTACAATGGTGGTTGGACCGGCTACGCACCGTCAGTCAAGGGCCGTTTCAGCATCTCCAGGGACAACTCCCAGAGCACGGTGACGCTGCAGATGAACAGCCTCAGGGACGGTGACACGGCCACCTACTACTGCAATAAAATTGCTACTGGTGCTGCTGGTGCTTTTACTGGTGGTGACCCCAGCCACCCTGATTTGGGAGAACACAGCCACAGTCGACAGGGGGTTGGACACAATGGGCTCTGCAGGTCCCTTCACACCCCTGTGATTCTGTGAGTCTGTGATTGGTGGGCGCCACAGGCAGGGTTTGAACCAAAGTGGTGGAGATTTGGGCTGAAAATACTCAAGGATGGATCATAAAAGGCTGATTATGGGGCCAAAAGTTTTCCCTCACGAAGTGGGGACATGGTGGCTGGGTCGGGACCACCAGCACCAGCACCATAAGCAGTTTTGGCGCAGCAGTAGGTGGAGTGATCAGGTGAGGTTTTGGTTGAATGGTCAGCAAGGTGTCCGGTCAGTGAGGCACCAGTCACTGAGGCAGCAGGTCACTCAGGTGGCCGGTTGGGCAAGGCAACCAGTCAGGCCAGGCAGCCAGTGTGCATGGTGGCCACCTGACCCGCCGCCTGACGTGACCTGTCACCTGACATGACCCCCTGCCTGACGTGATCGATCAACTTACCTGATGGGGCTGCCTGACCTAACTGGCCCCCTGACCTCACCAGCCGCTTGACCTGACCCACCACTTGACCCCACCTCACTTAAGGACATTCCTGGTTTCCCCCTTGTCCCTCTCTGCCCCTCAGATCCCTCAACTATGTTGGGTTTCAAACAAACCTTGGGTTTTTTTCTTCAAACTCTTCTTCACTGTGGTGCTCAAACCCCTGACCCTCTGCCCCAAGCTTTGACCCTCTGCATCCCAGCTGTGACCAGCTCCCTGCAACCTCAACGCTCCTCAGCCCAAACATCAACTGGTCACCAAATCCTCAGCCCTTTGAGTGATGCTTTGCCTGGATTTGCCGTTCTGCCCCCAGCTCGGGCTGCTCCAGGCCAAGTGCTGAACAAGTTTGGCTCCATGTGGCCAATGGGCAAGGGTTGGGCAAAGGGTTCAAAGGGTTGCTGGTAACCACAGGCAGGTTCTGAACAACAGTGGGTGAGATTTTGGCTGAAAATACCCAGAATGGGTCAGAAAGTGTTCATAATGGGCCAGAAATGTTCTCCAGGGAGGTGGGGACATGGTGAGGGGGTCAGGGCTACCAGCACCAGTAACAGCACGAAGAAAAAAACCACCAGCAGCAGCTCTGGCACAGTAGTAGGTGGCTGTGTCACTGTCCCTGAGGCTGTTCATCTGCAGCGTCACCGTGCTCTGGGAGTTGTCCCTGGAGATGCTGAACCGGCCCCGGACAGATGGTGCATATCCAGTGCCGCTACCAGTGCTGCCGATCCCCGCCACGTACTCCAGCCCCTTCCCAGGTGCTTGACGCAACCATCCCATGCCAGTGTCACTGAAGGTGAACCCAGAGGCCTTGCAGAGGAGGCGCAGGGACCCCCCGGGTGTCTGGAGGCCCCTCCGGACTCCACCAGCGTCACGGCCGCCCGCAGCCCTGGGGAAGGAGGAAGGACACCAGTGAGTCGCCCTGTGCCGCCAGTGACCTCAGTGTCCGATTCATCACCCCTTGGTGGGACCAAGTCTGGGTCTGGGGGTGTCAGGGCCCGGGAAGTGTCTGGGGGGCTCCAGGGTGGGAGCACAGGGAGGGGTTGAGGCAAAACTGGGTGAGGTTGGCAGGGACGGGTCAAGATGTTGCTCCAAGGGCCCAGGTTTGGGGTGACCAGTTGAGGGTTGGGTTTACCAGTTGGGGGTTGTGGTGGGAATGGGCGATGTTGAGGCTTGAAATCTCCTGGTGTTGGGTCCAACATGGCCAAGATTGGGGCCTGAACCCACCCCAACGCTTCCGGAACAACCCGAAGGGTGGTGGAGCCGCCGAAGGTGAAGCCACCGGTGGGTGAGCTTTTGGGTGGGGTGAGTTGCCCCGTCTGACTTGCCCAACCCTTGGCCATGCTTGTCCAGACCCTGACTGCTGGCCCCGAGCTCTGACCCTTTCCCAAACCCTTGACCCTCTGCACTCAAATCCCAACTCTTTGCCCCAAAACCTCCCCGGCTGCTGCCCAAAGCACCCCGAGCTCCAACCCTGGTGATTCAATGAAGTGTAATGATGCTGAATAGATTGATGGAGATGCAGCTTGAGACAAGGAATAGAAGTTTAATTGGAGTGTTTTAAGAATATATTTGGGTTGGATTTCAGTAGAATGTGGCTGTAACTGTGTGAGCTGTTGGGTGACAGGGGCTACCAAACTGAGCCATGACAGTGCAACAGCGTTGGGGCTGCAGAAAGTGACGACCGGGGAGTCATCAATAATGAGCCCAACGAGCAATTAAGAGACAGAGTATATCTTGTTTCCAGTTACAGGGCTTCCTAACGAGTCGGTGCAGGAATGTGTGTTTGAGCTCAGGTAGCCATGGAACAGAAACATAAAGAGGATGAGCTGAGGGAGAGGAAGACGTCCAGCCTTCATCCCTGAAGCCCAGCGGCAGAGCCCCTGAGTGCCACTGAGCACGCTCTAGCTGGGAGGAGGGAATGGGAATGACTTCCTGGGAATAATTAGCACAACCCTGCCTTTTCTCAGCAATGACCCTGCCTGTGTGTAGTTAATGTGTGTCAGGGTGAGAAATCTGGCTGTGATCAGCACACCCAGGGAGGAGCGATCGATCCCCTGTGTGCCCAGCGCTGCCATCAAGGATCCTGCTGCAGAGGCACCAAGGCCACTGAGTTTGGATTCCGGCTTCCTGAGGCATCACGGTCACCATGTCCCTGCCACAGGCTCCCCCAGACACCCCCATTCAGCAATTCATTCATGGATTTCTTAATTACTTTTGCCATGCATATGACACAGGCTCCACAGAGACCCCTATAATTCCTTAATTAACAGGCTTCTTAATTGCATTCTGCCACCCATCTGCCCATAATTATTTAATTAAATCCCACAGCTGCCCTGGAGAACTTCCAATTAATTAATTACGCCCTTGTTCACTTGTTTTGAATGGACACCTGAGACCAGACCCTTGTAATCAATTAAATAAATAAATAGATAGATAAATAAATAAATTATTTTTCCACGAGCGTCATTCCCTGGAGAACTAATTAATTAAGTCAAACCAAACCGAGTGGGTGCGCTCCTTAGCGATCGGATACACAGAAGGAGTTAACCAGCGCCCCCACCCGCCTCATTATGCAAATCATCTCCCACCCCTAAGCCCTATAAGAACCCCCAACTCTGTTGTGGCACCATCACTCCCCTCCCCAAACCCACCACCCATCACCATGGGCACCCGCTGGGCCTCCCCCATCCTCCTCTTCCTCGTCGCCCTCCCAGGTAACAAGGGGGTGGTGAGGACGTGGCGATGGAGATGATGATTGATGATGATGATGATGATGGTGGGAGCGGGCGACTCACTGGTGTCCTTCCTCCTTCCCCAGGGCTGCGGGCAGCCGTGACGCTGGTGGAGTCCGGAGGGGCCTCCAGACACCCAGGGGGTCCCTGCGCCTCCTCTGCAAGGGCTCTGACTTCACCTTCAGTGACACTGGCATGGGATGGATGCGTCAAGCACCTGGGAAGGGGCTGGAGTACGTGGCGGGGATTGGCAGCACTGGTAGCGGCACCGGCTACTCACCATCTGTCCGGGGCCGGTTCAGCATCTCCAGGGACAACTCCCAGATCACGGTGACGCTGCAGATGAACAGCCTCAGGGACGGTGACACGGCCACCTACTACTGTGCCAAAGCTGCTGCTGCTGGTTTTTTTCTTTCTGCTGTTAGTGGTGCTGGTGGCCCTGACCCCATCACCATGTCCCCACCTCCCTGGAGAACATTTCTGGCCCATTATCAACACTTTCTGACCCATTCTGGGTATTTTCAGACAATATCTCATCCACTGTTATTCAGAACCTGCCTGTGGTGCCCAGCAACCCTTTGAACCCTTTGCCCAACCCTTGGCCATTGGCCACATGGAGCCAAACTTGGTCAACACTTGGCCCGGAGCAGCCCAAGCTGGGGGCAGAACGGCAAATCCAGGCAAAGCATCACTCAAAGGGCTGAGGATTTGGTGACCAGTTGATGTTTGGGCTGAGGAGCGTTGAGGTTGCAGGGAGCTGGTCACAGCTGGGATGCAGAGGGTCAAAGCTTGGGGCAGAGGGTCAGGGGTTTGAGCACCACAGTCAAGATTTTGAAGAAAAAATCAAAAGTTTGGTTGAAACCCAACATAGTTGAGGGAACTGAGGGGCAGAGAGGGACAAGGGGGAAACAAGGAATGTCCTTAACAGAGGTGGGGTCAAGTGATGGGTCAGGTCAAGTGGCTGGTGAGGTCAGGGGGCCAGTTAGGTCAGGCAGCCCCATCAGTTAAGTCGATCGACCTGCTGCCTTAGTGACTGGTGCCTCACTGACCGGCCACCCTGCTGACCATTCAACCAAAACCTCACCTGATCACTCCACCTACTGCTGCGCCAAAACTGCTTATGGTGCTGGCGCTGGTGGTCCCCACCCAGTCACCATGTCCCCACTTCATGAGGGAACAGTTTTGGCCCCATCATCAGCCTTTTATAATCCATCCGTGAGTATTTTCAGCCCAAATCTCCACCACTTTGGTTCAAACCCTGCCTGTGGCGCCCACCAATCACAGACTCACAGAATCACAGGGGTGTGAAGGGACCCGCAGAGCCCATTGTGTCCAACCCCCTGTCGACTGTGGCTGTGTTCTCCCAAATCAGGGTGGATGGGGTCACCACCAGTAAAAGCACCAGCAGCACCAGTAGCAAATTTGGTGCAGTAGTAGGTGGCCGTGTCACCATCCCTGAGGCTGTTCATCTGCAGCGTCACCGTGCTCTGGGAGTTGTCCCTGGAGATGCTGAACCGGCCCTTGACTGACGGTGCGTAGCTGGTCCAACCACCATTGTAGTTAATAGCTGCGATGTACTCGAGCCCCTTCCCGGGTGCCTGGCGAGCCCAAGTCATGCCAGTGCTGCTGAAGGTGAAGCCAGAGCCCTTGCAGAGGAGGCGCAGGGACCCCCCGGGTGTCTGGAGGCCCCTCCAGACTCCACCAGCGTCACAGCCGCCCGCAGCCCTGGGGAAGGAGGAAGGACACCAGTGAGTCGCCCGCTACCACCACCATCATCATCATCATCATCATCATCATCATCATCATCATCATCATCATCATCATCATCATCATCATCTCCATCGCCACGTCCTCACCTCCCCCTCATTACCTGGGAGGGCGACGAGGAAGAGGAGGATGGTAGAGGCCCAGTGGGTGCTTATGGTGATGGGTGGTGAGTTTGGGGAGGGGGTGATGATGCCACTATGGGGTCAGGGTGTTCTTATATGGCAGAGGGGTGTGGGGTGATTTGCATAATGAGGTGGGTAGAGAGGGGAGGTGAGGTCAGGTGACTGGTGACATGAGGTGGCCAGTCAGGCAAGGAGGCCCATCAGGTTAGGAGACCAGTCGCGTCAGGCGGCAGATCACGTCAGGTGTTGGGTCAGATCAGGCGGTAGGTCAGATCAGGCGGTAGGTCAGATCAGGCAGCCAGTCAGGTCAGGTGTCCGGTCACGTCAGGCTGTAACTCATGTCAAGCAAGTCAGCTCAGGCGGTGGGTAAGGTCAGATGTCGGGTCAGGTCAGCCAGTAGCCCACATCAGGTGGCGATTCCAGTCCCTGCGCCTCCTCTGCAAGGGCTCTGGCTTCACTTTCAGCAGCTATAACATGGTTTGTGTTCATCAGGCACCTGGAAAGTCAGTTTTTCTCCAACACATCACCATGTGGCCTGAAACTCTTGTTGGAGCAGAAATGGCCAGAGGTTGGGCCAGGATTTTCCTGAGGGGTGGTGGGGACATGGGGATGGGGTCACAGCCACCAGGAACAGTAGAACCATATTTATAACCATCTTTGGCGCAGTAGTAGGTGGCCTTGTCATTCTCCCTGAGGCTGTTCATCTGCAGTGTCACCGTGCTCTTCGAGTTGTCCCTGGAGATACTGAACCAGTCCTGGACTGACAGTGCGTAGACTGTGCTGCCACCACTGGTGCTAATCCTTGCAACCCACTCCAGCCCCTTCCCAGGTGCCTGGCGCATCCAGCCCATGCCTTTGTTGCTGAACTCAAAGCCAGAGCCCTTGCAGAGGAGGCGCAGGGACCCCCCGGGTGTCTGGAGGCCCCTCCAGACTCCACCAGCGTCATGGCCGCCCGCAGCCCTGGAGAAGGAGGAAGGACACCAGTGAGTCACACGCTCCCACCATCATCATCATCATCATCATCTCCATCGCCACGTCCTCACCACCCCCTCGTTACCTGGATTGGTTTGCAAGTATTTACCCCACTGCTGGCAGCACCTACTATGGGGTCATTTCTCACATTGTCCCAACCTCTCTAGAGAACAATCTTTTGATCCATCTTTGGCCCAAATTTCAACCAGTTTCGTTCAGAACCTGCCTGTGCTGCCCACCAACCCCTTGAGCCCTTTGCCCAAACCTTGGCCATTGGCCACATGGAGCCAAACTTGCTCCAAGTTTGGGGTAGAATGGTCCTATAAGAACTCCTCTGCCCTATAAGAACCCCCCGCCCCCAGTCATGGTCCCATCACCCCCCTCCCCAAACCCAACTCCCATCACCATGAGCACCCGCTGGGTCTCCCCCATCCTCCTCTCCCTCGTCGCCCTCCCAGGTAACGACGGGGTGGTGAGGACGTGGCGATGGAGATGATGATGATGATGATGATGGTGGGAGCGTGTGACTCACTGGTGTCCTTCCTCCTTCTCCAGGGCTGCGGGCGGCCGTGACGCTGGTGGAGTCCGGAGGGGCCTCCAGACACCCGGGGGGTCCCTGCGCCTCCTCTGCAAGGGCTCTGGGTTTACCTTCAGCAGCTGGAGCATGGAGTGGGTGCACCAGGAGCCCAGGAAGAAGCTCGAATACGTGACAGGTATTAACCCCGGTGGCAGCACCTACTACGTGCCATCAGTCAAGGGCCAGTTCAGCATCTCCCGAGACAACTCCCAGAGCACGGTGACGCTGCAGATGAACAGCCTCAGGGACGGTGACACGGCCACCTACTACTGCGGCAAAGCTGGTACTGGTTATTATGCTGCTGATGCTGGTGGCCCTGACACCGTCCCAATTTCCCAACCTCCCTGGAAAACAATTTTGACCCATTATCAGCCTTTTCTGACCCATCTTTCAGTGTTTTGCACCTCAGCCCTTGAAGTGACACCTCACCCGGCTTTGCCATCCTGCCCCAGCTTGGCCTCCTCCAGCTCCCAGCACTGACCATGTTTCCCCGACCTTGAGTGTTCTGGGACCAACCCGTGCCCGTTTCTGCTCCAACCCCACCTGGGAGGGGACATCCCTGACCCCACTGCCCCAAACCTCCATCCTTCGGGGCCCAAAGCTCCAGGGTCAGAGTTGGGGCCAGAAGCCGTCAGGGCCTGGGGCAAAACTGTCCAGGCTGGAGCCCGAGAGGAGGAAGAAGTACATGGGGGTGTGGAGGTGGTGGTCACAGGCTATGGTGATGATGATGAGGCCATTGCCCAGGAGAGCAGCCAGGTAGATGCCCACCCAGAAGTGTTGGAGCTGCAGCTCCCGTGTGTCTGCAAAGGGCAGGAGGAGGAACTGGCTGATGGAGCTGCTGCTGTTGGACATCTGCTGCTGTCAAGACTGGAGACCATTCCAAAGAGGGAAAGGCAGTGAGAAGTGAGGGAATGATTCTTTGAGGAAAACCCCTTCTGCTTCTCATGGAATGCTGTCGTGGTTTCACCCCGGCTGAGGGCCAAGATCCACGCAGCTGCCTGCTCCTTAAAGGAAAAGAGCAGGTTAAAGGGAAGGGGAGGGGGGGGTGAGAAGTAAGGGAAGAGAAAAGGAAGAGAAAGGGGCAAATAACCCCAAGATCAAGAAATTAAGAGGCCCGTGGGTTGGGATAAGGATAGTTTACTAAGATAACAGAAAGATACAATGTAACAATACTAACAGGACTTCAAAGCAAAATATATGAAGCTGTTGATACACAATGCAGTTTCTCACCGAACCCACAGCTCAGGCCGTGCCACCCAGAGCCGTCCCAGAACCCGACCGTCCCCCAAGAACCGCGCGTCCCGGAACCGCCCCAGGCCTTCCTCCCGTCAGCCCCCGATATCCTGGGCAGGACGTAACTGGCGTGGAATACTCTCTTTGGCCAGTTCGGTCACCTGTGCTGGCTTCGCCCCTCCTTTCTCATGAAGAGCTGAGAAAGTCCTTGACTGTCTGACAGCAACTAGAAACATCAGGGTGTTATCAGCACTACTCCCATTTTAACTCCAAAACACAGCATTCCATCCGCTGTTACAAATGAAGTTAACTCCATCCTGACCAAAACCAGGACATTATCCACCCCTTATTCCATACCATTTACGTCATGACCAAATCCAACCAATTTTTTTGGGGTATAACCAGTTTCTGGTTTCAGACACACATATATGTATGTACACATGTATACGCACACACGTGCATACAGGGATTATTCCCTTAGTCTCTGGACCATTCCTCTGCATTTGTTGAATGAATGAACATTTAGTCCATGATGATTTTCAGGTTTCATTCGTTGTAACAGCCTCTCGTGGTGTCAGTATGCGTCACCGGATCGTTGTATCTCGGGCTCTCGACCGATACAGCTGACATGGTCCATGTTCATAGTCTGTGAATCAAGGATGTTCATTTTGAAAAGGAAGGAGGGAAAAAAATTCTTGGAACACCAGGTCTTGGTCCCGTCCTCGTGGCACTCTTCCTTCATTGACTTGTAGGACTCCGGCTGTAACTCCATTGGTACAACATACAACAACATACAGCAATAATAGCAATAATAAATGTACAGAGCAATTATTATAATACAATTTCTACCTTATTAATTCTATTGGCTATTCTCACCTAAAATCAAATCCCTTTGAGGTACACATCGAAATTCTCCATCCTTCTGCATTACCCACCAAGTACAACCAGGTCCTTGAGCAAAAGCAATCCCAGACATGGGTTTACCTTTGCCTGAAGCAGGGATGACCCAAAACGTCTTCCCTAATAATACTCTTCATATGCACCACTGGGACTCTGTCTCCTTCTACAGTGTGTGGAAATTTTGACTGGGCCGGATCAGCTCAATTGGTGGATCCTCTAGAGTTAACTAACCACGTGGCTTTGGCTAAATGTGTATCCCAATGTTTGAATGTTCCACCACCCATCGCTTTCAGGGTAGTCTTTAAGAGACCATTATATCGTTCAATTTTCCCAGAGGCTGGTGCATGATAAGGAATGTGGTACACCCACTCAATGCCATGCTCTTTGGCCCAGGTGTCTATGAGAGCATTTCGGAAATGAGTCCCGTTGTCTGACTCGATTCTTTCTGGGGTGCCGTGTCGCCACAGGACTTGCCTTTCAAGACCCAGGATTGTATTCCGGGCAGTGGCATGGGGTACAGGATATGTTTCTAGCCAGCCAGTGGTTGCCTCCACCATCGTAAGCACGTAACGCTTGCCATGGCGGGTGCGTGGGAGGGTGATGTAATCCATCTGCCAAGCCTCCCCATATTTGTATTTCATCCACCGTCCTCCATACCAAAGTGGCTTCAAGCACTTAGCTTGCTTGATTGCGGCGCACGTCTCACATTCATGGATAACTTGTGCAATAGCATCCATGGTTAAGTCCACCCCTCGATCTCGAGCCCATCTATATGTTGCATCTCTCCCTTGATGACCTGAGGAATCATGAGCCCATCGAGCTAGGAATAATTCACCTTTACGTTGCCAGTCTAGGTCTACTTGAGCCACTTCAATCCTAGCAGCCTTATCTACCTGATGGTTGTTTTGATGTTCCTCCATGGCCCGACTCTTAGGTACATGGGCGTCAACACATGACGTACCTTTACAACAAGCTTCTCTAACCGGGCAGCAATATCTTGCCATAAGTCAGCAGCCCATATGGGTTTGCCTCTACGCTGCCAGTTGTTCTTTTTCCACTGCTGCAACCAACCCCACAGGGCATTGGCTACCATCCATGAATCAGTATAAAGGTAGGGGATTGGCCACTTTTCTCTCTCAGCAATGTCCAGGGCTAACTGGATGGCCTTCACCTCAGTGAACTGGCTTGATTCACCTTTTCCTTCAGTAGCTTCTGCTACTCGTCTTGTAGGACTCCATACAGCAGCTTTCCATCTTCGATGCTTTCCCACAAGGCGACAGGAGCCATCAGTGAAAAGGGCATATTGCTTCTCATTCTCTGGCAGTTTGTTGTAAGGTGGGGCTTCTTCAGCCCGTGTCACCTCCTCATCCTCTGGTGACATCCCAAAATCTTTGCCTTCAGGCCAGTCTGTGATCACTTCCACAATTCCTGGGCGATTAGGGTTTCCTACTTGATCCCGCTGAGTAATCAGTGCAACCCACTTGCTCCACGTAGCGTCAGTGGCATGGTGTGTAGAAGGGACCTTCCCTTTGAACATCCAGCCCAGCACCGGCAGTCGGGGTGCCAGGAGGAGCTGGACTTCAGTTCCAATCACTTCTGAAGCGGCTCGAACCCCTTCATAGGCGGCCAGTATTTCCTTTTCTGTTGGAGTGTAATTGGCCTCAGATCCTTTGTAGGCCCGACTCCAAAACCCCAGCGGTCGACCTCGAGTCCCCCCTTGTACTCTCTGCCAGAGACTCCAGGTAGGGCCATTCTCCCCGGCTGCAGTGTAAAGCTCATTTTTAACATCTGTCCCTGTCCGGACAGGCCCAAGGGCCACTGCATGGACTATCTCGCGTTTGATCTGCTCAAAGGCTTGTTGCTGCTCAGGGCCCCATTGGAAATCATTCTTCTTCCGAGTTACGTGGTAGAGTGGGCTCACAATGAGACTGTAGTTTGGGACATGCACTCGCCAAATACCTATAACACCTAAGAAAGCTTGTGTTTCCTTTTTGTTGCTTGGTGGAGACATAGCTGCTATTTTATTGATAATGTCCATTGGGATCTGACGACGCCCATCCTGCCATTTTATTCCTAAAAACTGGATTTCTCGAGTAGGCCCCTTGACTTTGCTTTTTTTTTATAGCAAAACCAGCTTCTAGAAGGATTTGAATTATCCTTTTTCCTTTCTCAAATACTTCCTCTGCTGTATTGCCCCATACAATGATGTCATCAATGTACTGCAGGTGCTCTGGGGCCTCACCCTTTTCCAGTGTAGTCTGAACTAGTCCATGGCAGATGGTGGGGCTGTGTTTCCACCCCTGGGGCAGACGATTCCACGTGTATTGGATGCCCCTCCAAGTGAAAGCAAACTGTGGCCTGCACTCTGGTGCCAGTGGTATTGAGAAGAAAGCATTTGCAATGTCAGTTGTGGTGTACCACTTGGCTGTCTTTGACTCCAGTTCATACTGCAGTTCCAGCATGTCCGGTACAGCAGCACTCATACCTGGAGTTACTTCGTTTAGGCCACGATAATCCACTGTCAGCCTCCACTCTCCATCAGACTTCCGAACTGGCCATATGGGACTGTTAAAGGGTGAGCGGGTTCGGCTGATCACTCCTTGACTCTCCAGTTGACGAATCAGCTTATGGATGGGGATCAGGGAATCTCGGTTAGTACGGTATTGTCTTCTGTGCACTGTTGTTGTAGCAATTGGCACTTGCTGTTCTTCGACCTTCAACAACCCCACAACAGAAGGATCCTCCGAGAGTCCAGGCAAGGCACGCAATTGTTCAATTTCTTCTGTCTCCAAAGCAGCTATTCCAAAAGCCCACCGGTACCCTTTTGGGTCTTTAAAATACCCTCTACGGAGGTAATCTATACCTAAAATGCATGGAGCTTCTGGGCCAGTCACAATTGGGTGTTTCTCCCAGTCCTTCCCAGTTAAGCTCATTTCAGCCTCTAACACAGTCAATTGTTGGGATCCCCCTGTCACTCCAAAAATGCTAACAGGTTCAGTCCCAACATGATTCGATGGCATTATCGTACACTGGGCACCTGTATCCACCAGAGCCTTGTACTCTTGTGGGTCTGACGTGCCAGGCCATCGGATCCACACAGTCCAATAAACACGGTTATCCCTCTCCTCCACCTGGCTGGAGGCAGGGCCCCTCTATTGTTGCTGACTGTGTTGGCTGTTCACTGGTGCAGCGTTCTTCCTGGCAGAACCGCGTTGTGCGATTCTTTTACCTCGCAGCTCATTTACTCGTGCTTGAAGGGCTGAGGTGGGCTGCATACCCCACTTCATCATGTCCTCACCATGGTCACGCAGGTAAAACCACAGCGTCTCTCGCGGTGTGTACCTACTGTATCCTCCCTTCTGGGATGATGGACGCTTTCTCCCAATAGCTGCAACATGGCTGCATATGGGTTGGGAGTTGGACACATTTTCGTCAAGCCGTTTGACCAATTTCTCTACTGCTGCGATCACAGAGAGAGAAACATTGTCCTGATATCTCCGAAGGTGGCCGGACACCTCAGATACGGTTGGTGGATATGTATCACTCCAGTCCATTGTTGCCAATGAATTGGTGTGCCCTGCTGGTGCACTTCGTACAACCTTACGCCACATATCTGGGGTACATAGGACGTCATCAGGATCAGAGGGAAGCTGTGAGTTGTCCAGATCATAATAAATTACCTCCCGTACAGCTAATTCTCTCAGGTGCTGGATAACTGCCTCTAGGTTGTTACACTTGGGTGTTTGACATGTGATGTATTCCTTTATGGGATACCTTTCCCTCACACTTGACAGTAGTCGCCTCCAGAGGCTGAGGATTTCAGGCTTTTCCCCAATTGCCTTATCAATGCCTCCTTCTCTAGCTAGGGATGCCAACTGCTTGGCCTCCCTGCCATCTAATTCCAGACTACTGGCCCCGTGATCCCAGCATCGGAGCAGCCAAGTGATGATGTGCTCACCTGGGCGGCGGCTGAAATCTTTTCGAATTTCACGCAGCTCGCTCAGGGACAGGGATCGTGTGACAACAACCTCATCCTGAGATGGTTGAGATGGAACAACCTTATCCCGGGATGGTTGAGATGGCTTTGCCTTATCCTGAGATGGTTTGGATGGCCCTGCCTTATCCTGAGATTCATCAGATGACCCTGCTTTATCCTGACCTTCATCAGATGACCCCGCTTTATCCTGACCTTCATCAGGTGGCCCTGATTCAATTTCATCCTCATCCTCATCCTTCACTACAGGAACAACTTTCTTTGTGTATTTCCTCTTTCGTACGGGAGCAACAGACACTGATGTGGGTTGATTTTTTGTTTTGCCGGCAGTATCTGCTGTAGGGGCAGCAGTAGCTGCAGCATCAGTTGGGCAGGTTGCGGTAACCACAGTGCTAGTCACAGAAGTTACAGTGGCCTCAGTGTTAGTCCCAGTGGTTACAGTAGCTGCAGTTTCTGCTGGTCTGTTTTCCTTCCTTTCCCTCTGACAGTGCTGCCTGCTATCAAGCAGTGTTTGGTAAATAGTGGCCAGGGCCCAGCACAGTGCAGTAAGCTGTGCATCTCTGGGAAACTTACGGCAATTTCTTTTCAGATATGCAGCCACTTTATCAGGGTCCTGTAACTGTTCAGGAGTGAAACTCCAAAACATTGGACGTGAGAAAGTGCCTAGGTAGTTGCCCATACTCTGCCACGTTCCCTGCCACTCGTGATTATCTGGCCTCGCAGAACACTCTTGAGTGGTATTCATAAACCTTTGCTTAATATTGAACAAAAGCAGAACCATATTCACCAAACATAACAACAGCAAAATGCTACTTTGAATATTCCAGGGGTATTGGAAATTTTCAAAAACTGTTACCAGAGCTGTTGTATTGAGCCCAAAGGAAGAGAAAACAGCATAGATATTTCTTTCTGTACTCCCACCATACCAGCTGCCGTTATTAACCCCTCCCTGTCTAAAGAATAGACAGAGCAGCAAAATCTTATACACATACCAGAGCATCGTGACCAGAGACTGCTTAAATCAAAGTGCTTATCACAACTTTGACTTAATTACAATCCAGTCAGGGTCAGATCTACCGTTATCCCAACCTTTCGAGCCCCACGTTGGGCGCCAAAAAGACTGTCGTGGTTTCACCCGGCTGAGGGCCAAGATCCACGCAGCTGCCTGCTCCTTAAAGGAAAAGAGCAGGTTAAAGGGAAGGGGGGGGGGGGGTGAGAAGTAAGGGAGGGGAAAAGGAATAGAAAGGGGCAAATAACCCCAAAATCAAGAAATTAAGAGGCCCGTGGGTTGGGATAAGGATAGTTTACTAAGATAACAGAAAGATACAATGTAACAATACTAACAGGACTTCAAAGCAAAAATATATGAAGCTGTTGATACCCAATGCAGTTTCTCACCAAACCACACAACTCAGGCCGTGCCACCCAGAGCCGTCCCAGAACCCGACCGTCCCCCAAGAACCGCACGTCCCCGAGCCGCCCTCGGCCTTCCTCCCGTCAGCCCCCGAATATCCTGGGCAGGATGTAATTGGCGTGGAATACTCTCTTTGGCCAGTTCGGTCACCTGTGCTGGCTTCGCCCCTCCTTTCTCATGAAGAGCTGAGAAAGTCCTTGACTGTCTGACAGCAACTAGAAACATCAGGGTGTTATCAGCACTACTCCCATTTTAACTCCAAAACACAGCATTCCATCCGCTGTTACAAATGAAGTTAACTCCATCCTGACCAAAACCAGGACATTATCCACCCCTTATTCCATACCATTTACGTCATGACCAAATCCAACCAATTTTTTTGGGGTATAACCAGTTTCTGGTTTCAGACACACATATATGTATGTACACATGTATACGCACACACGTGCATACAGGGATTATTCCCTTAGTCTCTGGACCATTCCTCTGCATTTGTTGAATGAATGAACATTTAGTCCATGATGATTTTCAGGTTTCATTCGTTGTAACAGCCTCTCGTGGTGTCAGTATGCGTCACCGGATCGTTGTATCTCGGGCTCTCGACCGATACAGCTGACATGGTCCATGTTCATAGTCTGTGAATCAAGGATGTTCATTTTGAAAAGGAAGGAGGGAAAAAAATTCTTGGAACACCAGGTCTTGGTCCCGTCCTCGTGGCACTCTTCCTTCATTGACTTGTAGGACTCCGGCTGTAACTCCATTGGTACAACATACAACAACATACAGCAATAATAGCAATAATAAATGTACAGAGCAATTATTATAATACAATTTCTACCTTATTAATTCTATTGGCTATTCTCACCTAAAATCAAATCCCTTTGAGGTACACATCGAAATTCTCCATCCTTCTGCATTACCCACCAAGTACAACCAGGTCCTTGAGCAAAAGCAATCCCAGACATGGGTTTACCTTTGCCTGAAGCAGGGATGACCCAAAACGTCTTCCCTAATAATACTCTTCATATGCACCACTGGGACTCTGTCTCCTTCTACAGTGTGTGGAAATTTTGACTGGGCCGGATCAGCTCAATTGGTGGATCCTCTAGAGTTAACTAACCACGTGGCTTTGGCTAAATGTGTATCCCAATGTTTGAATGTTCCACCACCCATCGCTTTCAGGGTAGTCTTTAAGAGACCATTATATCGTTCAATTTTCCCAGAGGCTGGTGCATGATAAGGAATGTGGTACACCCACTCAATGCCATGCTCTTTGGCCCAGGTGTCTATGAGAGCATTTCGGAAATGAGTCCCGTTGTCTGACTCGATTCTTTCTGGGGTGCCGTGTCGCCACAGGACTTGCCTTTCAAGACCCAGGATTGTATTCCGGGCAGTGGCATGGGGTACAGGATATGTTTCTAGCCAGCCAGTGGTTGCCTCCACCATCGTAAGCACGTAACGCTTGCCATGGCGGGTGCGTGGGAGGGTGATGTAATCCATCTGCCAAGCCTCCCCATATTTGTATTTCATCCACCGTCCTCCATACCAAAGTGGCTTCAAGCACTTAGCTTGCTTGATTGCGGCGCACGTCTCACATTCATGGATAACTTGTGCAATAGCATCCATGGTTAAGTCCACCCCTCGATCTCGAGCCCATCTATATGTTGCATCTCTCCCTTGATGACCTGAGGAATCATGAGCCCATCGAGCTAGGAATAATTCACCTTTACGTTGCCAGTCTAGGTCTACTTGAGCCACTTCAATCCTAGCAGCCTTATCTACCTGATGGTTGTTTTGATGTTCCTCCATGGCCCGACTCTTAGGTACATGGGCGTCAACACATGACGTACCTTTACAACAAGCTTCTCTAACCGGGCAGCAATATCTTGCCATAAGTCAGCAGCCCATATGGGTTTGCCTCTACGCTGCCAGTTGTTCTTTTTCCACTGCTGCAACCAACCCCACAGGGCATTGGCTACCATCCATGAATCAGTATAAAGGTAGGGGATTGGCCACTTTTCTCTCTCAGCAATGTCCAGGGCTAACTGGATGGCCTTCACCTCAGTGAACTGGCTTGATTCACCTTTTCCTTCAGTAGCTTCTGCTACTCGTCTTGTAGGACTCCATACAGCAGCTTTCCATCTTCGATGCTTTCCCACAAGGCGACAGGAGCCATCAGTGAAAAGGGCATATTGCTTCTCATTCTCTGGCAGTTTGTTGTAAGGTGGGGCTTCTTCAGCCCGTGTCACCTCCTCATCCTCTGGTGACATCCCAAAATCTTTGCCTTCAGGCCAGTCTGTGATCACTTCCACAATTCCTGGGCGATTAGGGTTTCCTACTTGATCCCGCTGAGTAATCAGTGCAACCCACTTGCTCCACGTAGCGTCAGTGGCATGGTGTGTAGAAGGGACCTTCCCTTTGAACATCCAGCCCAGCACCGGCAGTCGGGGTGCCAGGAGGAGCTGGACTTCAGTTCCAATCACTTCTGAAGCGGCTCGAACCCCTTCATAGGCGGCCAGTATTTCCTTTTCTGTTGGAGTGTAATTGGCCTCAGATCCTTTGTAGGCCCGACTCCAAAACCCCAGCGGTCGACCTCGAGTCCCCCCTTGTACTCTCTGCCAGAGACTCCAGGTAGGGCCATTCTCCCCGGCTGCAGTGTAAAGCTCATTTTTAACATCTGTCCCTGTCCGGACAGGCCCAAGGGCCACTGCATGGACTATCTCGCGTTTGATCTGCTCAAAGGCTTGTTGCTGCTCAGGGCCCCATTGGAAATCATTCTTCTTCCGAGTTACGTGGTAGAGTGGGCTCACAATGAGACTGTAGTTTGGGACATGCACTCGCCAAATACCTATAACACCTAAGAAAGCTTGTGTTTCCTTTTTGTTGCTTGGTGGAGACATAGCTGCTATTTTATTGATAATGTCCATTGGGATCTGACGACGCCCATCCTGCCATTTTATTCCTAAAAACTGGATTTCTCGAGTAGGCCCCTTGACTTTGCTTTTTTTTTATAGCAAAACCAGCTTCTAGAAGGATTTGAATTATCCTTTTTCCTTTCTCAAATACTTCCTCTGCTGTATTGCCCCATACAATGATGTCATCAATGTACTGCAGGTGCTCTGGGGCCTCACCCTTTTCCAGTGTAGTCTGAACTAGTCCATGGCAGATGGTGGGGCTGTGTTTCCACCCCTGGGGCAGACGATTCCACGTGTATTGGATGCCCCTCCAAGTGAAAGCAAACTGTGGCCTGCACTCTGGTGCCAGTGGTATTGAGAAGAAAGCATTTGCAATGTCAGTTGTGGTGTACCACTTGGCTGTCTTTGACTCCAGTTCATACTGCAGTTCCAGCATGTCCGGTACAGCAGCACTCATACCTGGAGTTACTTCGTTTAGGCCACGATAATCCACTGTCAGCCTCCACTCTCCATCAGACTTCCGAACTGGCCATATGGGACTGTTAAAGGGTGAGCGGGTTCGGCTGATCACTCCTTGACTCTCCAGTTGACGAATCAGCTTATGGATGGGGATCAGGGAATCTCGGTTAGTACGGTATTGTCTTCTGTGCACTGTTGTTGTAGCAATTGGCACTTGCTGTTCTTCGACCTTCAACAACCCCACAACAGAAGGATCCTCCGAGAGTCCAGGCAAGGCACGCAATTGTTCAATTTCTTCTGTCTCCAAAGCAGCTATTCCAAAAGCCCACCGGTACCCTTTTGGGTCTTTAAAATACCCTCTACGGAGGTAATCTATACCTAAAATGCATGGAGCTTCTGGGCCAGTCACAATTGGGTGTTTCTCCCAGTCCTTCCCAGTTAAGCTCATTTCAGCCTCTAACACAGTCAATTGTTGGGATCCCCCTGTCACTCCAAAAATGCTAACAGGTTCAGTCCCAACATGATTCGATGGCATTATCGTACACTGGGCACCTGTATCCACCAGAGCCTTGTACTCTTGTGGGTCTGACGTGCCAGGCCATCGGATCCACACAGTCCAATAAACACGGTTATCCCTCTCCTCCACCTGGCTGGAGGCAGGGCCCCTCTATTGTTGCTGACTGTGTTGGCTGTTCACTGGTGCAGCGTTCTTCCTGGCAGAACCGCGTTGTGCGATTCTTTTACCTCGCAGCTCATTTACTCGTGCTTGAAGGGCTGAGGTGGGCTGCATACCCCACTTCATCATGTCCTCACCATGGTCACGCAGGTAAAACCACAGCGTCTCTCGCGGTGTGTACCTACTGTATCCTCCCTTCTGGGATGATGGACGCTTTCTCCCAATAGCTGCAACATGGCTGCATATGGGTTGGGAGTTGGACACATTTTCGTCAAGCCGTTTGACCAATTTCTCTACTGCTGCGATCACAGAGAGAGAAACATTGTCCTGATATCTCCGAAGGTGGCCGGACACCTCAGATACGGTTGGTGGATATGTATCACTCCAGTCCATTGTTGCCAATGAATTGGTGTGCCCTGCTGGTGCACTTCGTACAACCTTACGCCACATATCTGGGGTACATAGGACGTCATCAGGATCAGAGGGAAGCTGTGAGTTGTCCAGATCATAATAAATTACCTCCCGTACAGCTAATTCTCTCAGGTGCTGGATAACTGCCTCTAGGTTGTTACACTTGGGTGTTTGACATGTGATGTATTCCTTTATGGGATACCTTTCCCTCACACTTGACAGTAGTCGCCTCCAGAGGCTGAGGATTTCAGGCTTTTCCCCAATTGCCTTATCAATGCCTCCTTCTCTAGCTAGGGATGCCAACTGCTTGGCCTCCCTGCCATCTAATTCCAGACTACTGGCCCCGTGATCCCAGCATCGGAGCAGCCAAGTGATGATGTGCTCACCTGGGCGGCGGCTGAAATCTTTTCGAATTTCACGCAGCTCGCTCAGGGACAGGGATCGTGTGACAACAACCTCATCCTGAGATGGTTGAGATGGAACAACCTTATCCCGGGATGGTTGAGATGGCTTTGCCTTATCCTGAGATGGTTTGGATGGCCCTGCCTTATCCTGAGATTCATCAGATGACCCTGCTTTATCCTGACCTTCATCAGATGACCCCGCTTTATCCTGACCTTCATCAGGTGGCCCTGATTCAATTTCATCCTCATCCTCATCCTTCACTACAGGAACAACTTTCTTTGTGTATTTCCTCTTTCGTACGGGAGCAACAGACACTGATGTGGGTTGATTTTTTGTTTTGCCGGCAGTATCTGCTGTAGGGGCAGCAGTAGCTGCAGCATCAGTTGGGCAGGTTGCGGTAACCACAGTGCTAGTCACAGAAGTTACAGTGGCCTCAGTGTTAGTCCCAGTGGTTACAGTAGCTGCAGTTTCTGCTGGTCTGTTTTCCTTCCTTTCCCTCTGACAGTGCTGCCTGCTATCAAGCAGTGTTTGGTAAATAGTGGCCAGGGCCCAGCACAGTGCAGTAAGCTGTGCATCTCTGGGAAACTTACGGCAATTTCTTTTCAGATATGCAGCCACTTTATCAGGGTCCTGTAACTGTTCAGGAGTGAAACTCCAAAACATTGGACGTGAGAAAGTGCCTAGGTAGTTGCCCATACTCTGCCACGTTCCCTGCCACTCGTGATTATCTGGCCTCGCAGAACACTCTTGAGTGGTATTCATAAACCTTTGCTTAATATTGAACAAAAGCAGAACCATATTCACCAAACATAACAACAGCAAAATGCTACTTTGAATATTCCAGGGGTATTGGAAATTTTCAAAAACTGTTACCAGAGCTGTTGTATTGAGCCCAAAGGAAGAGAAAACAGCATAGATATTTCTTTCTGTACTCCCACCATACCAGCTGCCGTTATTAACCCCTCCCTGTCTAAAGAATAGACAGAGCAGCAAAATCTTATACACATACCAGAGCATCGTGACCAGAGACTGCTTAAATCAAAGTGCTTATCACAACTTTGACTTAATTACAATCCAGTCAGGGTCAGATCTACCGTTATCCCAACCTTTCGAGCCCCACGTTGGGCGCCAAAAAGACTGTCGTGGTTTCACCCGGCTGAGGGCCAAGATCCACGCAGCTGCCTGCTCCTTAAAGGAAAAGAGCAGGTTAAAGGGAAGGGGGGGGGGGGGTGAGAAGTAAGGGAGGGGAAAAGGAATAGAAAGGGGCAAATAACCCCAAAATCAAGAAATTAAGAGGCCCGTGGGTTGGGATAAGGATAGTTTACTAAGATAACAGAAAGATACAATGTAACAATACTAACAGGACTTCAAAGCAAAAATATATGAAGCTGTTGATACCCAATGCAGTTTCTCACCAAACCACACAACTCAGGCCGTGCCACCCAGAGCCGTCCCAGAACCCGACCGTCCCCCAAGAACCGCACGTCCCCGAGCCGCCCTCGGCCTTCCTCCCGTCAGCCCCCGAATATCCTGGGCAGGATGTAATTGGCGTGGAATACTCTCTTTGGTCAGCTCGGTCACCTGTCCTGGCTTCGCCCCTCCTTTCTCATGAAGAGCTGAGAAAGTCCTTGACTGTCTGACAGCAACTAGAAACATCAGGGTGTTATCAGCACTACTCCCATTTTAACTCCCAAACACAGCATTCATCCGCTGCTACAAATGAAGTTAACTCCATCCTGACCAAAACCAGGACACTGCCCCATACCAGCACTCACCACTCCCCTCTCCCAGACAAGCAGAACATCCCAGTCTGTGCAAGACGTGGTTTCCTGCTCTTCTCCCAGGACATCCCACCTCTCCACAGTACCCTTCCTCAAAACAGGAACATCTGTGTGGGCCTGGCTGGCCATTCTTACACTCCCTACCCATGCTCTCCACTACCCTTGAGCTCGCAGTGCTGCTTTGCAGAGCAAGTGGGCAGTGGGCCTGAGCTCACAGGATGACTCTGCAAGGGACATGCTGGTTGGGCTTGGTGCCAAACCCATCTCTGGGACATCGCTGCTCCTCACTGCCTCCTACAGAAGCTCTTACGTGGCCATGGAGTGTAGTCAGAAAAGTCCTGCCTTCCTGCAGTGCCGTGAGACGTGTTTGGATGCTGCACCAGATCCAGCCTATGGAAGTGCACTTTTGGTAAACCAAATAATTCACCAGGCTCCTGTCCCTGTGCCTGCTGTGTCCCCTGCAGTTGCAGAACTCTCACTTCATGGTTCACACCCAGATTTAGCATTTGATCTCTGGGTCACTTCACCTTGGAAAGGCTCGTGCCCCCTGGGATCCATTCAGTCCTGGAATCCTGGCACATGCCCTCCTTTCAGAACTCCTGTGCTCTCCAGGAAACTCCTGATTCCTTCCTGAAAACCACCCCCCTGTAATCAGGCCTATCACAGCCTGTAGAGCCAACAGCATGTTAGTTTGAGTCCATTCATCATCTACATGAGTGCTGGCCTCTTACAAGGGATATCCAAGCCACACCTCAGTCCATGGAGAACATGGGACCCTGCTCTCATCCTACTGCACCCATGGGAAAACAAGCATAGCAACAGTTTCTTTTGAGTCTGTTCCTTGGGCTTGTTCTTGAGAGAATCTCTGGCAAAAGACTTAATTATGATACGAGTGATATGCAGAAGACAACAGGCAGTACATGGGACCTGAAAAACACCTAGTCAGCAGTTTCCACACAGCATCCTTGAGCTCCTGGTTCCTCATGCTGTAGATGAGGGCATTCACTGCTGGAGGCACCACCGAGTACAAGCAAGCCACCACCAAGTCCAGGGATAGGGAGGAGATATATGTGGGCTTTAGGTAGGCAAACATGCCAGTGCTGATGAACAGGGAGACCACGGCCAGGTGAGGGAGGCAGGTGGAAAAGGCTTTGTGCCGTCCCTGCTGCGAGGGGATCCTCAACACAGCCCTGAAGATCTGCACATAGGACACCACGATGAACACAAAACACACAAAGAATAAACAGGCACTAAGAACAATAAGATCAGATTCCCTCAGGAAGTTTTCTGGGCTAGAGAGCTTCAGGATCTGTGGAATGTCACAGAAGAACTGGTCCAGGGTATTGCTCTTGCAGAGAGGTATAAAAAATGTATTGGTTGTGTGCAGCACAGCATAGAGAAACCCACCACCCCAGGCAGCTGCTGCCATGTGGACACAAGCTCTGCTGCCCAGGAGGGTCCCGTAGTGCAGGGGGAGGCAGATGGCAACGTAGCGGTCATAGGCCATGACTGTGAGAAGGGAAAACTCTGCTGATACCAGAAAGTAAAAGAAAAAGATCTGTGAAGCACAGGCTGTGTAGGATATGGCCGTGGTTCCCCAGAGGGAATTGACCATGGCTTTAGGGACAGTGGTGGAGATGAATCCAAGGTCGAGGAGGGAGAGGTTGAGGAGGAAGAAGTACATAGGTGTGTGGAGGTGGTGGTCACAGGCTATGGTGATGATGATGAGGCCATTGCCCATCAGGGCAGCCAGGTAGATGCCCAGGAAAAGCCAGAAGTGCAGGAGCTGCAGCTCCCGTGTGTCTGCAAATGCCAGGAGGAGGAACTCAGTGATGCAGCTGCTGTTGGACATTATCTGGTTCTTTGCATGGGGGCATTGTCCTAAAAAGGAGAAGGCAGAGGAAGATTAGGACAGACATTTTTAATACACATCCCAGCCCAATCTAACCCCCAAAGCATTTCCTCTCTTTGCTCTGTGCTGGCTGAGAGTGCTTTAAGGAGCAGGACCTCTTCCAGTGTGCTGCCACAGAATCAGCTCTGTCCTGTTGCACTGAGCAAATGGGAACGGGTGCTTCACACCTCCGATATTACAAGAAGATCACAAGAGTCACAAGGTTGGAAGAGACCTTTGAAGATCATTGAGTCCAACCATTCCCATACTGTGCTAAACCATATCCCTAAGTACCTCATCAACCCTTTTTTTGAACACATCCTGGGAAGGTGACTCAGCCCCCTCCTGGGCAGCCTGTTCCAGCCCCTGAAAACTCCTTCAGTAAAACAATTTTTTTCTAATATCCAATCTAAACCTGCCCTGGCACAGATTCATGCCATTGCCCCTTGTGCTATCTCCTGTCACCTGGCTGAAAAGACCATTGCCCACCTCTCTACAACCTCCCTTCAGGTAGTTGTAGGTGGTGAGAAGGTCTCCCCTCAGCCTCCTCTTCTCCAGGCTAAACATCCCCAGCTGCGTCTGCCATTCCTCACAGGATTTGGCCTCCAGCCCCTTCACCAGCCTGGTTGCCCTTCTCTGCACTTGCTCAAGGACCTCAATGTCCTTCTTATGGTGGGGAGCCCAGGACTGCACACTTCAGAAAGGATTTCATACACGATTCACCCTTAATAGAAAATTTCAGATTCCATTGATTGGAAGAGTGGAAGAGAGGCTCAGCATGTCTTTATGAGGACTTTCTCATACAGTGTTTCTTTCTGTCCACCATCACATCATGCCAGTCCTATTTTTAGAGGTAGAAAACCTCTGAAAAGGTGTGGAGCAGCCAGGCAAAAGGGCTCAGCAAGCTGGGGCTCAGTGCAGAGACAGGAGAGTTGCCATGCCCATCGGTCCCATTCCCAACTGCCCTGTGCTTTCCCTTCTTCTTCCTCGATGATGACTGTGCACATAAAATCACTCTTTAAAGAAAATGTAACTTTACCCTGATGGAAGCAGGGGAATTCTGTTTCAAAGGATAGATCTATGAACTCTTTTTTTTTTCCAGCACAGAGGTGGAGTTGTGATGGAGAGGACAGGAAACAATCCCTCTCAGAAAAAAGCAAGGGAACCTGAGAGGAGACTGGGAACCCACAAGACATGGCTCAGCACTCTTTTAGGCACTAAAGGAGAGTAATGCCTTTAAAGGGGGGCAGCATTAAATCCCAGTGGGATGGAAAAAACAGAAAGACAGGTCTCTTGAAGATGAGATGTCTTAATTGGACAGCCAGCTTATTGCCCAGCAGACATCCACAGTGCAGGACCAAAAGACAACTGCCTGAATTAATCCTGTCTGAGTTTTGTTAGAAGTTTCCTCTCACTCCCTGCCCATGGCTCTGCTGCTTGGAGCTCTGTTTGCCAGGAAGGGTTTCTCCTTCCCCACACCTCCTCCCTGTGCTTGCTGACAGACCCCCATCCCACCTTCTGAGTACTCAGGTCTGTCCTGCAGACACCTCCTGAGCACCACACACTGCCCAGGGGCACCTCTTTGTTGGAGAGTTCAAATAAACCCTGAAGAGACCACAGAGGTGATGACAATGCTGTCTGTAGGCTGAGGTAGGTGTTGTGACTCTTGGGTTCTTTGAAAAACCTGCTCATCACTCAATGTAATGTCCATCATCTCCTGTGCAGACCTGACAGCTCCATCTACCATTCAATCTGAAAGGAGAAGCACTGACCCCGGAAAGCACCTTTGTCCCAAGTAGCCCCTACCTTGATAGTGCCTGTGAAATGTCCCAGGGGAGACATTTGGACATCTGGAGCTGTAAGCAGCCTGGACACACACAGCACCGCTATCGATAGCAGAAGGACCCTGGCCTGGCCTAGGAGGGAGTTACTCCTTCCACCCACAGCTTCTCCCTACAGCCCCATGGGGAGCTCCCTGGGCAGACTGAATGCTGACCCTGGAAGGCAGCAGAGTACCTGCCCCAGCACACAGCCCCTGGGGTGCAGGGACCCTCCTCTGAAGCAACAGCCCTTGGTACCTCCAGCTGCACACTGTGGCTTCACAGCTCTTCAGAAATTGCCTTAAAAAAGCCCTCTCCTTACAGATCCCTTGGGCTGTGCCAGCTTTAGGAGATGTCTCCAGGACTCACACCTGCACTGCCCTGCACCCTGAGACTTACTGTGTCAGAGGCTGTAAAGCTTCCTCTTCTGTTGCGCTCTCAGTCATCCTCCCAGTCCTCACAGCCTTTAAGGTCTTATTCTGCCTTGCTCATCTCCCTGAGGTACCCTGGCAGTGACCTTCTCCCTGCTGCTCTTTGCAGAAGAGCTGCTCCTTGGCAGAGCTGTCTGCAGAGCAGCCTGCTGCCAAGAGCTCCTTCCATCCCAGCACCCTGGAGCAGCTCAGCAGCAGAGGATCAGCCCAAGGCATGTTAATGACCCCTCTGGTGGGTTTGAGGCTGAGTCCATGAACCCTGAGGGGAAACTGATGAAACTTCAGTAGGAATTAAAGTCATGCAGACTCCAACGTCTCTTGGAGCAGTAATGGGTACCCTGAGGGCCATCACTGACAGAGCAACACTGGGGCTGGTTAGAGTGGGAGACAGGAAGCCATGATGACAGGTAGGCAAAGGCAATGTCAAGATGGCTCTGACGCTGGGTAACCCTGCCCCCAGCCCCTGGGAAGGGCTGTCCTGTCCCACCCACAGAGCTCAGGGCTCTTCCTCAGATCCAGCCTCAACTACAAAGTTTTCTCTTGGTTCCATTCTTTCCTTCTCGTGCTGTTTCCCAACATTGAGTAAAACGTCACCACCTCTGAAACCACACTCCATCCACCTCCAGATGAGCTGGGTGGCCATGCTTTTTGAGGTGCAGACAAGTATGCTGGTAGCCTTGTTCATGATGAGTGTGCACCACTGGTGTGTGTGGTCCTACTCCGAGGTGTTACTGCTCAGCTGGTCAGGTGAAGGCCTGCCTTGAGGAATGAGGTTCTTCTTCCTTCTTCAGCAGGACTGGCCATTTCTCCTTGTGACCTTCCAGAGGTTCGTGTTGGCCAGAATGGAATAGTTTCTCAGGTTTCCCTGGAGTGAATCTCCATTTGGTCAGCTGTTTCAAATAGTTTCCTCTGATGGTGGTGTCTGTCACCAGCCAACAGCATGAGGAGTTTGTAGAATCAGAGGATCATTAAGGTTGGAAAAGACCTTCAAGATATCATCAAGTCCCCCGGTCAGACCTGCCCCAACACAACCAGTAAACTATCTCCCAAAACTCCACGTCTACCTGTTTGTTGAACAGCCCCAGGTACCTCGATTCCCCCACCTACCTGGGCAGCCTCTTCAAGTGCTTCACCACTCTTTTGGTGAAGACATTTTTCCTAATACCCAACCTGAACCTCCCCTGGATTAACTTGAGACCACTTCCTCTTGTCCTGTCACTAGCTTTTAGGGAGAAGAGGCCAGTACCCACCTCACTACAACCTCTGCTCAGGTAGCTGTACAGAGCAAGAACGTCTCCCCTCAGCCTCCTCTTCTCCAGGCTGAAGAACCCTACCTCCTCAGCCTCTCCTCATGAGACCTGCTCTCCTGACCCCTAATCAGCTTATTTTCCTTTCTCTGCACCCTCTCCAGCACCTCGATGTCCTTCCTATACTGTGGTGCTGAAAACTGCACACAGTACTCAAGGTGAGACCTCACAAAGGTGGCGATAGGGGTAAGATCACCTCCCTGGCCCCACTGGTCACACTGTTCCTGATACAAGCCAGGATGCTGTTGGCTTTCTTGTCCACCTGGGCACAATGCTGGCTCCTTTTCAGCCAGATTTCAACCAACAGCCCCAGGTCCTTCTCTGCCAGGCAACTTCCTAGCCACTCTTCCCCAAGCCTGCAGTACTGCACAGGGTTGTTATGTTCCAAGTTCAGGACCCTGCACCACTTGGCCTTGTTGAAGCTCATCCCAATGATCTCAGCCCATTGATCCAGCCCGTCCAGATCCCTCTGAAGAGCCTCCCTCCCCTCAGGCTGATTGGCACTTCCTCCCAGCTTAGTGTCATCTGCAAACTTACTGAGAGAACATTTGATCCCTTCATCCAGGTCACTGATGAAGACATTGAACAGAACCAGACCCAGGACTGAGCCCTGGGGTACACCATTTGTGACCAGTCTCCAGCTGGATTTGGCTCCATTTACCACAACTCTTCGGGCCTGGCCATCCCGCCAGCTTTTTACATAGACTGTGTTTGTCCAGGCTGGTGGTAGCCAGTTTCTCAAGCAGAATATATTATATTACCTCTCTTGCAGTAAGTTCATTAAGCAATGGCAATCGCGACCTTTCACCTCTGTCACTCTAATAAACATTCTATTAGCCTTGTGAGGTACTGGAAATATACCTTAACAATCACCAACTGAACCATCCCTCCCTTTTTCCTCTCAACTACCAAATCTCATTCCTACCACACCACCTCACCACCACCCATCAGTCTTAAAGTGGCTTGTGCCAAGGACCTAATGACTGTGAAGGAGCCACCCTGAAAACATCAGGAGAGCATTCCTTCCACATCCCACCTGAAATATATCAGGAGAGATATCAGGAGCCATTCACACACCAGGAGCCATTCACACATCAGGAACCATTTGCACACTGGGCCTTCCTGAAGAGCTGACCAGGCAGGAGCAAGCAGATAATCTGTGTGGGTGTTTGTTGTGTTACAGGTTCCTGAGTAGCTGATAGGAGAGACAAAAGTCCAAAGTTTGGAAGGTTGTGAGATCATTTCTGCCTGAATGCATGAGAGGCCAGGAAAGGGCCTATTGGCTGTCTGGGTTCTCAGGAAATCTCATTAGCCTGAGTAGCTAATAGGCCAGGAGCGCAATTATAGATAGTGTAGGAGCTTCTGAGGCTACTGGCGTCTGAGTGGATAATAGGCCAGGAACTGGCCGGTGTTTAGGAAATGTCCTTGTGATGTCAGGTCTGCCTCAGTACCAGACAAGCCAGGAATGGGGACATGGCAGTGGTAGATGCTGTGACATCACCTTTGCCTGAGGGGTGGATAGGCCAGGAGTGTGCATATTGCTTGTGTGTGACATTGTGATTTCATTGGTGCTGGAGTAGCTGTGATGCCAAGAGAAGGCACATGGCTTGTGGGGGCCCTTCTGATGTCATCAAAAGCAGAGTTGGGCCTCACCCAAATATGGCTTTTAGGAAGAACCATCATCCCCAGAAGCCTGCACACAGCACCCACCCCCGTGGGACACAGTGACTCGTGAGTGAGGTCACCATCCCTTGAACTGAGGAGCAGAGAGCGGTGGCAGCAGGAGGGTGTGAGGTCACATCGCCAAGGGCAGCCCGTGGCCATGGGCTGGGTGCAGAGCAGCCCTGTGCATCAGAGGGGCATTCCAGGGCTCAGGAGCTGCAGTGGGGCTGGAGCAGTGGGGCTGGGGCTGTCTCAGGGCACTGTAGGGATGTGCCTGGGCACGGTGCCAGCAGGAAACCACAGGCTGCTGCCCGGGGGGAGCAGGGCGAGCGCTGCGAGGTCACGTGGGCTGTGGTTTGTGCACCTGCAGGCTCCAGCTCCCGCTCTGCCCGGGGGGAATAACGGCCCCTGGGTGACACGCTGAGAGCCAGGGACACGGCTGAGCCCCTGGGCTGCGTGTCTGCTGCCAGGGCAGGGACATGGCCCAGCCCGGGCTCCTGCGAGGGACCCGCCGTGGGGCTCTGCGGGGAGGAAGGGGCCAGCCAGCACTCCTGGGGTGGAGCTCTGGCCCTGGCCAAGGGCTTGTCCCAGCTGCTGCTCCCAGCACAGCGGGGCTGGAGCAGGAGCAGGGGCTGTTTCCTTTCCAGCCTGACACAGACCCGCAGCAGTCCCAGCTCCGTGGCTCCCACGGCTTGGCGGTGCCTGGACGTTCTTGGCCTTGGGTTCTTGGACGAGCCCAGCAGAGGAAATGCTCATTGCTCCCAGTGCCCCCAGCAGGGACCAAGCGGGGACAGACCCATTTCTCCTCCACACCCAGCTTGTCCCATGAGGATCCCCTGCCCCAGTGACCGTGACATGCGCAGCGGGACCTCTGTGTCCCTCATATATGGTCATGAACGGAGCTGGAGGAGTTCATTGGAGGGCTGGGCTGTGTCGGAGGGGAGATACCTCCCGATAACGACTAAAAAGGGGCTGCTGCTTTGATTGGCTCCTCATGCAGCTGTGTCAGCATCTACAAAGATATATTACCCTTTCATCACCATCGTCTCTGTGGGTCCCCAGGAGCTGTGACAGGGAGTGTGGTGCTGCACGGCTGTTCCAGCAGGACAGAAGGCTGAGTCTGGGGATGGAGGGACTCCTGTCCCCTCAGGTGCTGTGTCTGCTGCTCTGGGTTCAGCTGTGCAGGGGTAAGTGCAGCATCCATGTCCCACAGACAGGGCCAGCAGGCATCACTCGGAAAATCAAGATATCTCTGGGAATGGGGTATCCTTGGTGGTGTCACTTGAGCTGAGGGGCAGATGTGTCCCAAGTCAACTGAACTTGTGTCTTTCCTTGTGCCTCTCTGGGTCTAGAGGGAGCTGTGGGCCTGGGGGCACGGGGCCGTGCAGAGGGATCTGGGCATGTGGGGAGATGGTGCCTTCTGAAACCCCTGGAGAGAAAAAGGACCCTCCACATTGCCCTGAAGACAGTGTGGAAGAACCCTGAGGACAGTGTGGAAGGGGAGATGGCTCACGCTTGTACCTGTGACTTGGCTTGGGCAGGAGGAACCTCCAGACATATGGTCTAGGGCTCAGTGCTCTCCTGAAGTTTCCCATGTTTGTGTTTCAGGGGCTGCAGAGGTGAGGCTGGAAAATGGCGGTGGACGCTGTGCTGGAAGAGTGGAGGTGAAACAACAGGGACAGTGGGGGACCGTGTGTGATGACTACTGGGACATTGATGATGCTGAAGTGGTTTGCAGGCAACTGCGCTGTGGGCCTGCTGTTGAAGCTCATGGCATTGCACACTTTGGGCAAGGATCTGGCCCCATTTGGATGTTTGATGTTGAGTGTGATGGCACCGAGTCTGCCCTGTCTGACTGCAAAAACAAAAAAAGGTTTCAAGGTTACTGTCGTCACACTGAGGATGCTGGAGTGACATGTTCAGGTAAGGGGCCAGCCTGTTCCCACCTTTGTGGCCAGCATGAAGGAGGAGAGCTGGGTGTGCCTTCAGGGAAGCAACAGGGTACTGAGAAGGGCCTGGTGTGGCTGGTCACAGCTGAGCTGCTCCGGGTGCCTGCAGGTTTTCTATAACGGGACCTGGGGCAGCGTTTGCTCCAACTCAATGACTCCCCAAACGGTGTCTCTGGCGTGCAAGAATCTGGGATGCGGGGATGCAGTGTCCTTGGACCCATTCCCCACTTATGGAACGCTGCCTGGCCCTGCCTGGGTGGATCACGTGGAGTGTGGGGAGAGACACAGCTCCTTCTGGCAGTGTCCCTCCACTCCCTGGCACCCACAGTCCTGCACCGACCTGCGCGATGAGACCCACATCACCTGCCAGGGTAACTCTGAGCCACCCGGGCACCAGCATCCCCAGATTCTGCTCCCTTCTGGGCACCGTCAGACACAGACAGTGCCCACAGGGGCTTTTCCTTTCCATGCCAGACCCTTCTGCTGCTGGTGGTGGCACAAAGGAGCCTTCAGCTCTCAGACCCCACACATTCAGCAGCAGTGGGCAGCCAGGCCGCCAGCAGTGCCTGGGAGAGGCAGAATTGTCTGCGGGAGAGGTCTCAGAAGAGACCCATCAGGGCTCCAAACAGTGTCCCCCATCCTGCCCTCTGTGAACCAGGCTCCCTTTGGGGCTGGGCAGTCAGGGTCCCACATACTGCTGGGTGTGTCCCCTGAGTGACTGGGGTTCAGCTGCTCCCTTGAGCAAGGTAGCACAGGGATGCACAGGCAGAAATCAGCCCCGCTCTCTGCCACACGACCCCCCTGCTGCAGCCCCTCACCATGGCATTTCCTTCTACAGGCAGAGAGCCAGGAATGGCCCCGGCCCTGGTGCTCACGTGCCCAAACTCCACGACCTGCACAGGTAGCTGCTCCTCTGCAGGCCTCTCTCCCCTGGCAGGGCTCTGCCTGCTGCCCTGGAGCCCTGAGGGGTCTCTGCCTTCTCCAGACAGGGAGAAGATCCGTGTGGTGGGAGGCGAGAGCGGGTGCTGGGGCAGAGTGGAGGTCTGGCACCGCGGCTCCTGGGGGACGGTGTGCGACGACTCCTGGGACATGCTGGACGCGGCAGTGGCGTGCCGGCAGCTGGGCTGTGGCCCCGCAGTGTCTGCCCTGGGCGAGGCGGCGTTTGGGAAGGGGACGGGCCCCATCTGGCTGGAGCAGGTGGAGTGCCGGGGCACAGAGCCGTCTCTGCAGCACTGCTGGACCCGGCACAGGGGCAGCGGTTCCTGCCGGCATAATGAGGACGCTGCTGTGAACTGCTTGGGTGAGCATCTCCCTGGTGCCCATGGCACCGAGCAGGGCCCTGGGCTCCTTCCTGGCCACCCTGAGCAGCCCCAAATAGGACCAGTTTACGTGGGATGTGCCAGGGCTGTCAGCACACATGCACACAGCCCTGGGCATCTCTGTGAGAAGACTCCCTGGCACCTGCATACCCACCCTCTCAGCACAGCTCTCCTTCTCCTCCTCTGCAGCTGCACCCAGGACTGCAGCACCAACTCCCCGAGCAGGTAACCTGTTTGTCAGCGCTGGCTCTTCCCAGGGCCGGGCTGTGACCCACAGCCAGGGGGAAGGGGCTCCTTGCCAGGGATGTTAGTCCCCAGAAGAGTGGGACCTTCCCCATCACTCACCCCTGGGGTCCCTTACCCCGGTGTCACGGGGTCAGGACTGCGGTGTCACAGCCCCCCACCTCTCCCAGTCCTGGGGCTGCTATTTCTGGCTTCCTGTCTGTGCAGATGCCACTCGGGGCCATCCGACCAGCAGCAGGAGGGAGACCTTGTTTGTCATCATCTGCATCATCCTGGGAGCCCTTCTCTGCTTGCTCCTGGCCCTCCTGGCTGGGCAAGCGTGGAGCGCCAGGGCTGGGCGCAGAGGTGGGTTTGTTCTCCATGCTCCCAGGTGAAGATGGGTGTTGGCAAGGCCAGGGGTGCTGTGGGGTGTCAGTGAGTGGTACAGGCAGAGCTGAGGGACAGGAGTGTGTGCTGCCCACAGTCCCATGTGTCACCCCGTTGACTGCCTGAGCACGGGAACCAGCAGGAAGGGGGAGAGAGAGTCCAGACATGGGGGGAGTCAGGGATGGGGCCAGGAGAGAAACGGCACAGCTGGGCTGGGGAGATGGGATAAAGGGGGATAGATGAGGATGTGCCACTGGGAGTGCTCTGGGGAGATGGGGAGGGGGCTTTGGGGAGATGGGGAGGGGGCTCTGGGCTGGGGAGATGGGATAAAGGGGGATAGATGAGGATGTGACACTGGGAGTGCTCTGGGGAGATGGGGAGGGGGCTCTGGGCTGGGGAGATGGGATAAAGGGGGGATAGATGAGGATGTGGCACTGGCAGTGCTCTGGGGAGATGGGGAGGGGGCTCTGGGCTGGGGAGATGGGATAAAGGGGGATAGATGAGGATGTGCCACTGAGAGTGCTCTGGGGAGATGGGGAGGGGGCTCTGGGCTGGGGAGATGGGATAAAGGGGGATAGATGAGGATGTGACACTGGGAGTGCTCTGGGGAGATGGGGAGGGGGCTCTGGGCTGGGGAGATGGGATAAAGGGGGGATAGATGAGGATGTGCCACTGAGAGTGCTCTGGGGAGATGGGGAGGGGGCTCTGGGCTGGGGAGATGGGATAAAGGGGGATAGATGAGGATGTGCCACTGGGAGTGCTCTGGGGAGATGGGGAGGGGGCGCTGGGGGTGCGAGATGCTGGGAGAATCACTGGGCAGCACCTCCCATCCTTTTAGCATCAGGACCCCTGGCTGTTCCTCCATCCAACCCTTACCTCCCCCCAGCAGGGCAGGGGCTGTGTAATGGATGCACTGGGCAGAGAGTGGACAGCTCCAGGGCAGAGGAAAGGCAGGAGCTGCTCCAAGCTCAGCACCAGGAACAGGATCCAGGGTCCAGAGGGGCACAAGGGCTGTCTCTGAGGGATGGTGTGAGGGTGTTGCTGCCCCTGACCATCTCCATGGGGACATTGCCCTTCCTGAGGAAGTGGCAGCAGTGACTGGAGAGCACAGTGGGGCTGTGCTGTGGGGACAGCCCTGGGCTGAGCCAGGGGAACAGGGCAGGGGGAGCAGATCAGGATCCATCCCTTCCCTGCCCATCCCTGAGCCACATCCCTGAGCCAGCCCTGCCTCTGTCTGCAGCCTCTGAGCGAGCCTGGGAGCCCTTCCCTGAGGCCCTGTACGAGGAGATCGGGTACAGACCAGCATTGGAGAAGCAGGCAAGGTTCAGCATGTCAGGTGGGTGTGGGTCCCTCATGGGGGCCATATCTCTAAGGCTCTTTCCCCTGGCAACCACCTAACACTGACCCCTGCAGCCCCCTGGCCCAAGGTCCCTGCAGCACTGGGGCTGTGGGTTCTGTGGGGAGAGCAGCCAGGTATTGGTGTTGGAGAAGAGCTTTATCCTCACCAGCTCTTCCTGTCATAGCCAGTGGACAGCCCCTCACTGCATGTCCCTACATCCCATTGTCAGCTGAGGGGTGAGGGAAGGGGCTGTCCCGGGGCAGCTCTGGGACCCCTGTGAGTTGGGGTTTTTCCAGGAGAGCAAGGAAACTCCTGACCCCTCATCCAATGCAGCCCTGGGTCGGTGAGTCCCCTGTCCCCAGCAGCACTGAGCACAAGCTGGGTCAGCAGAACTCACCCCATAAAACTTCCATCACTCTCTCCAGGCTCCTATTCAGAAGGGTCACTGAACAAGATGCAGGCTCACTATGAGGACATTGAGGAGGAGGATGGTCCAGGATCAGCAACAGGTAATGGGGGGCACGAAGAGGTGGATCTCTCCTACCTGCACACTTGTGATGGACACCAGTGTCACCGTGAGCAGCAGGGGAGGATATGGGCAGGGGAATCCTCTGGTGCTGTCAAATCCAGTGTCTGAGGCCCATGTCCCCGCCCATCCAATTCCTCTGCTCTGCAGGACATGTCTCCTCACTGTCAGCATCTCCCCTCCCCTTTCAGACATGCCTGTCCTACCCAGAGGTGACCCAGCAGATGGCTATGACGATGCCAGGGAGGTTTCTGAGCCTGGGGAGGATCCTGTGTCTGGGCAAGGAGACTGGGAAATGCCCAGGGCACCAGAGGATGGAGCTGGTGCCAGGGATGCACCTGGAGGTGAGAGGGACAGACAGTGCTGTGGGTTCCTGGGGTGCCAGATGAATTGCTGCCATATTGAGAGCCCACAGTCTGGCAATAGACCAACCTGCCCTGGGAGTTTCCCTTGGGGGGACCCTTGGTGGAAGAGGGAGGTAAACATTTCTCCACTGGTGAGGAGAAGGGAGGAAGGTGATGTACAGGTCAGGATGGGCACCTCGTAGGACGATCACTCAGTGGGCTGCCTTGCTGCTTGCAGGGACACACCTGCACCCCCAGAGACGTGCTGAGGCCCCTGGAGCTGAGGGAGATGCCTGGTCCCCTCCCCAGCACAGCACAGGCTATGACGATGCTGAAGAGGTGTCTCTGGCACATCCCCCTGAGGACACCAAGGCTGTGACACCAGAGCTCAGTGCACAGCAGCCCCTGAGCCCTGGGCCAGCACAGCCCAGCCCGGCCATGCAGCTGGGTGCAGCCAGGAGGGAGGAGAGGTCTGTGCAGCTGGGAGAGCCCTGAGCACCAGGGAACCATCTCCCTTCTCCCAGGGGCAGCAGAAACAGCCCGGGGTTTGCTCTCTGTTTATTCTCCTGTGGTTACTCTGTGCCTCCCCACTTGTTCCTATTAAAGCCTTTGGGGTAGGAAGGGGTATTTTTCTCCTTCTTAACTCTGTGGGAGGGAACTCCTCCTCCCCCTCCTTCCTCACTGACCCTGGTGTGTCTGGGGTCTTTCCTCATGTTCCCCCCTCCTCCCTTACCCCTGTCCCAGTCTGGCATTTGTGCCCTTTCTAAATCCACCCTCACAGAGCAGCACCCCCTCTGCTGATGTGCTCAGCTGATGGCAGCAGTGGGGCTGCTGCAGGGCTGCCTGGACGTGGGGGAACCAGAATGGTGAACCCAATTTCCCTTCTCACTGGGGCTCCTGCTGCCTCTCTGCTGCCAAAGCCACTGATGTGGAGTCCCACACAGAGTAACATCTCTGCCATTGTCAAGAAACCCAAATGATCCTCTGGAGGGGGAGGGAAACAGAGAATGTCCTGACAGTGAGAGAGTAAAGGGTTGGGGTGACCAGTTGAGGGTTGGGGTGATCGTTGAGTGTTGGGGTGAAAGGGGTTGATGTTAGAGGGAAACAGCCAAAGCCACAGGGCAATGGCCAAGGGTTGGGTCAACTGGGTCAACTCTTGATCCAACCATCAAAGACCCTGGGATGGGTTTTCTGGGAAGGGGCTGGAGATGGTTGGGACGCCCGATACGCATCATCAGTCAATGATGATGACACAGCCACCTACTGCTGAGCCAGAGATGGTGGTGGTGGTGCTGATGGTGGTCACCACCCCATCGCCATGTCCCCACCTCCTGGCATCTCCCCAGTGTCCTGGCACACAGATCCAGGTCTTGTTCAAGCACAAACCCCAGAACATTTGTAATTTCACCCAAATTCTTCCTGGAATCCAGGCCATGACTCATCCAGCTTCACCTCTGATTGTTCCAGGATGTTCTCCATGCCCAAGGAACCAGGAATTCCCCCAAATCCTCATATCTCCCCCAAAATCCTCACGTTTCCCCCAAAATTGTATATTTTCCCCCCAAATTTCCTAATTCCCAAATTTACCCCATATTCCCTCAAGGGAAGAGACTATTACCAAGACTG